>NC_047537.1:4631101-4976468 GCF_012275295.1 Melopsittacus undulatus | reverse complement strand
AGAGGTGTCAGCAGGGCTTCTATGGGGATGCGCTGGCTGCAAATCCTTGCTGGGAAGTGCACACGTAGTATGGTCTTGGGGGCTGGTCCTGCTCCCATGGGCCACTGCAGCCAGCATCCTCCCAGCATTGAGGCAGAGGGCCAAAAAGGGGGTGCCCAACAGGTTTAGGGGCTGAGGGGGTGGTTAGGGTTGGTCCTCAGATGCCTAGAAATGATCTTTGCCCCTTCCTCATGCCATCCCTTCCTTGGAGATTACTCCATCCACTCAAAGCCCTGTTTCATGGGGGGATGTGGCCCTCCATGTTTATGGAACTCAGCCCTATTGCCCCATTCCCACTGTCCCATCTGTCAGCCCCATGCCATGGTATAAGCAGTGTTTTGTCTCCCATAGCATGTGGTTGCAACCCTGATGGCTCAGCCCCAGGGCTGGAGGGCTGCGATCCCATCTCGGGCCAGTGCCACTGCCTCCCACATGTGACAGCAGAACCTGTGGGCTCTGCCAGCCCGGCTACTACGACCTGCAGCCCACCATGGGGTGCAAGAGGTAACGTGGGGCTGTAGGTGTCAGCAGTGGCCGTGGATCCCATCTCTGGTCTCTGCTCTTTGCCTCCTCACTCATTCATCCCCCCAGCTGCCAATCGCCACCCGAGGGGTAACAGGACAGCGAGTTGCCATGCACTGGACGGGGCAGTGCTCTGCCAGCCCGGTGTCACAGGAAGCAATGTGACCGGTGCCACCATGGCTTCTTCGGCTTCTCTGCCAGGGGCTGCCGAGGTAACAGGGATGGGGATTGCACCATGTCCTTGAACCAGGGCTGGCAAACATGGTGTGATGCCTTTCTGCCACCGCTGCAGCCTGCAACTGCTCACCGCTGGGCTCCATCACGCCGCAGTGCCACGAGAACAGCACTTGTCTGTGCCGCCCTGGCTTCGTGGGCTACAAGTGTGACCGGTGCCAGGCCAACTTCTTCCCCGACCCACCCAGCTCCCGCTGCCAGCAGTGTCCTGCCTGCTATGGGCTGGTGAAGGACGAGGTATGTTTTGGATCCTGCCATGTGGGGTGCAGCATCCCGGGCCCAGCGCTGTGTCACTCTTTGTGCTGTGTCCCCCCATGTGTTTGCTGCAGGCTGACCAGCTGAAGGCCAGGCTGCAGGAGATGGAGGAATGGCTGCAACAAACAGGTTGTGATGCCCGCCCAGGCCAGTCCCTCATGATGAGAGATGCAGCCCGGGGAGATGGGCTGCCCAGTTCTCACCTCCTGCAAGGTATGGGGACACCCCTTTGCTCCCCACGTCACCCTCTGGGGACCCTCTGCTCCCACAGGGTGCTGTGACATGGTGGGTGGGTGCAAGGAGGTCCCAAGTCAGTGCTGGGATAAGCATGGTGATGGGGTGACTGAGAGGGGGCCTATGCCTTGTTGTGTAGGGCAGAGCACTGCAGGGATGCTTGCATCAGTGAGGTTTTCTTGCATCAGTGAGGTTTTGAACAGCCAGTGATGGGCATTACTGGGGGCTGACTTCCGCACATGGGGCACCCTTTGGGTGCTGCATCCCATGGTCCCTCCTGAGCACCTGGGAGCAAGATGCCTTCCTCTTTCATTAGCAGGCAGTGGGAAGGGTCTTGGGCTTGGGGCAGCATCAGGGAGCCCTGAACACATCCATGGGCATCAAGCAGCCTCCTGTGCTGCCTGCAGGTGCCCGGGCCATCCTCTTGGCACAGGTAGGGCAGCTGGCAGGGGCGCTGGGCACCGCACGGGGCCGTCTCAGCAATGCCAACCAGGCCAGTGGCTGCTCCAGCCATGGACACCCCAAGACCTGCACCCTGCTGTCGGAGATCAGAGCCGCACTGCAGTCGGCACAGAGGGAGATCCTGCACGCTGCGGACACCCTGGCTACCACGGTGCGGGTCCTGGGGGGGCTGCTGTCCATCCTGGGGGGCAGTGGGATGTGACCAGCACTGCAGGGGAAGCCTGGGGTCCATGTGGGTACAGCCCTCCTCACAGCTGGGTCAGGAGGAGCTATCTCCCTTGCTTGCAAACCTCCTCCAGCCCTTTGGGAGGTTCGCATTGGTGCTGGGCTGATGGCACCCGGGGGTCCTGCTCCTCGCTGGGGTCTCACTGCTGCTGTTTGTGTTTCAAGGAGATTCCCCAGGAAATCCCTCAGCAGCCCACAAACTGGAGCCGCTGGGCACTGGAGGCACGGGCACTGGCCATAAGGTACATGAGCAAACACGGTAAGGGGAGGCTGCGTGCCCGGCTCGGGGTGCAGGATCCTCACATCGCCCCTCCCCGTTTCCCTGCCCTTGCAGCCATGAGGACGCCTTGGTGCAGGTGGAGGCAGTGGTCGGGAGGGCTCTGTGTGCCTCCAACGCCAGCTCTGAGCTCCTGCAGAGCCTGCTGGAGGGGAATGCGACGCGGGATGTGCAGCGGGAGCTGGAGGCCGGGTGAGGCAGCAAAGGAGCCGGGAGGGCACCACAGCTCCTTGCCCCTGGCCAGGTCCCTGTTATAAGACTCGATAACAGTGATTTAGCGTCTGCCCGACAGGGATGTGCTGAGTCCCATCAAACTCATTGCACTGCAGTGCTGCATAGCAGGGAGCCAGGTGCTCCGTGCTGTGGGTGCTTCAGGGAAAGAAGCCCATAGCATTTCCTACTGCATCCAGGACTGGGGCCAGGTCTCAGTGGTCATCTCCATCCTTTCTGTCCCCGGGTGACAGTGGCTTCCTGTGCATGCAGGTACGAGGAAATCCAGCGGGCACGGGATGAGCTGGGCGCTAGCGTGGCTGAGGTGGCAGCGGAGGCCAGGAGAGCTTTAACAGCCGTGCAGCAGGCGAATGCAGACATGGCCCAGCAACTTCTGCGGGTGTCTGCACTGGGGCAGGTGAATAGCATCCACACTGAGGCTCCTGCTTCCATCCCTATCCCATCGGGCAGCGCTGCCTCCTGGGCTGGGAGACTGCTGTCATGGAGGGTTGACATCCCTGATCCCGCAGCCGGCACAGGCTGGAAACCTGGCACAGGACACGGCAACGCTGGAGCAGGCAGTGGAGGCTCAGGAGCCATCAGCTCTGCAGGCCATGGAGGCATCTCGTGCTCTGGCAGCCAGACTGCACCGGGAGCTGCAGAGGATTCATGGCTTCAAACAGGTGAGTGCTGCTCACCTGCATGGGGTGGCCTGAGAAGGAAGTGATGGGGACCCCCTGTTCCCGCTGGAGCAGGCTGGGTGCATCCCTCTCCTGCCTCCTACCCAGGGCACAGAGGGTGGTTGAGCCCCATTCCCACTGCTCCAATGCCTGGGAGGGGGTCAGGGTGCATGTTTTGGGAGATATCTCCCCTTAGGATCCCAGATGTCCCACAGAGCTCACCTGCCAAGCATGATCAGACCTGATCAGAGATCCACATTTCCCAGCTGGGTGCAGCTCTTACCCCCTCCCCAGCCTCACTTCTTCTCTCCTTTCCCCAGCTGCAGAACCAGGCTGGCTCAGCCCATGGCACAGCCACATCGGCCATCTCACATGGAAAGCTGTGCTCTCCGATGCAGAGTCCCTCCTGGCCAGTGTGGAAGGTAAAAGACACCAGCCAGAGCATCTCTGGCCACAGCTCAGCTCTCATCACACTGGCTCTGGTCCCAGGGGCAGTTTAGTGATGTCTGGGTTGTCCCTGCAGGCATGAGGAAGGTGCTGGGGCATCGGAGAGGCCAGGCTGCCCTGCACAGGAGGATGGCGCTTGTGCGGGGTAGGACGATGGTGGAGGCCCAGAGGAAGATTAAACAGGCAGAGAAGACACTGGGAAACTCCTTATCCATCTCCACTGCAGCCCAGAGGACAGCCGGGAGCTGAGCGAGTCGCTGGGGAGAGCGCCAAGGTCTGAGCAGAGGGATGTGGGGTGCAGGAAGCCCACATTAGGCTGCAGGACATGGCTGGGGTGGCAGCCACCACAGGCAGAGCCCATCCTGCTACAGGGCTCCCAAATACAGCTCCTGCTGCCCATCCAGCACAGCCCATCCTTGTCTGCATTGCAGATCAGTGGGATGCACCTGACCAGGGCTCCAGCCCTGGAGCCAGCCATGGTCCCCCTGCATGTCCCAATGTGACTGTCCCCATCTCCATCCCTTTGCAGAGGGCACAGGCTGTGCTGCAGGAGGGCAAGCATGCCCGCAAGCATGCCAGCCAGCTTGCTATGCGTGCCAATGAGACCCTGCGGGAGCTCTCACAGCAGGAGCATGTGGCTGAGAAGCTCAGGAGGGACCTGGAGGAAGCCCATCAGGTGAGCTGGGCACCCTCAGGCTGTCCTCCACAGAGCCTGGAAGGGGATTTGCCCACAGGGGAAACCATAGGGAACAACCTGGGAGTTTGGGCTCCCCTGTATGGGGATTGCCTTGGGGATTCCTGGGATTCCCTCCCTGCTCCTGTCCAGCCAAGGGGCAGCAGTGTCCCTGATGTGGGTTTCTGTCTGTGTTGGAAGGTGGGGACAGCGGTGAATGACATGGCAAGAAGTCTCCAGGAAGCCCAGGGCTCTCTCATTGCGGACATCAAGACCCTGAACGACCTGCTGCAGAGCCTAGGTGAGACAGGGCCCTGCGGAAGGGACAGCCTGTTGGGGTTTGGGGCTCTCCTGGTCGCTGGTGCTGTCCCTCCTGCCCTCTGGCATCCAGGCTGAGCTGGGTGCCTTTGCTCAGGGTCTTAGCAAAGCTTCCTGAGAGCTTGTATCTCAAAGAAAGCCCTTGTGCAGAATGGATTGGAGCTTGTCGAATGTGTGTGCTCATGCCTGGTGTGGGGATACTCATCTCCCTTGGCATCTTCAGGAGGAGCAGGGCTTGGGCAAGAGCCCAGTCCCTTTGGAGCTAAGGGATGGGTTCATTCCTTTGTTGCTGGCTGGGTTTGCTCCATCTCCTCCTGCTTTGATCATCTGGGTGTATTTCTGAGTGCTCCAGCACTTGTGCATCTGAGCAGTTTTGTAAAGGGGTGGAATCATCACCCATCTTAAGAAGAGGTGTGCCCCGCCCTGCCTGCAGCCACACACCCTATCTGCTTATCTGGGATCCCTGGGAAGCATGCACCCTCCATGCCCACTGCACCCGCTCCCTACAGTTTGTCCTGGTGCCGAGGGTCTGGAACGTGTCCAGAACCTTCTGTTCCCAGCTCTTTACCTCTCATTCCCTGTCCTCTCCCTTTGTCCCAGGCAACCTGGAGCGCGCCCATGGCGGTGGATTGCGGCTGTGAGCGCTGGGCGGCCTGCAGCTGCAGCAGCTGCGGCTGCGTGTGGCTGCACCGGGTGCCCTGGCCGGGCAGCTCAGGCTGCTGCAGCAGGAGGCTGTGCGGCAGCAGGAGAGGATCCAGGCGGTGGAGAGTGACCTGGCTGAGATCCGGGCTGACAGGCAGAACCTGGAAGGACATCTGCGGAGCCTCCCCGAGGGCTGCTCGCAGTGGCAGTGACAGCTCCATGGTGGCTGCTCCATCACATCTGTGCTCCCCTGCGGAGCGAAGGACACCCTGTGTTCACCAGCATCGATCCCCTCACTGCTCTCCATGCTGTTCTCTATACAGTACCACAGCCCGGGTCCTTATTTGCACCGGTTCAGGCTCAGCATCCCATGTGCTCTATGGTGTGACTTTGGCCACCAGGTGTCCTCAGGGCATGGGGGCAACCAGCTACCAGTGACCACCCATGTTCCTGCAGGATATGGAGGAACATGGTCATGGAACATCACAGAGTTGGTCTCTCACCATGGAGTGAACAAAGAACTGCCACCGATCTCCATGCTAGACACATTCCTCCGTCTGTCCCACCACCAGGGAGGGACTGCTTATCAAGTATGTAACGTACCAAAGCTGCAGTCCCTCCTGCCCCAAGAGATAAGAGAGAGGCTGTTGAACCCACGCTGGAAGCTGGTCCTGCTGCACAGCATCCTGCAGTGTGATGCTCATGTGCTGTGGTCACAGAAGTACAAAGATGGATCCTGGTGAAGCCAAGCAGTGCCAGCTGTCCTGTCCCGGCTCTGCTTGGCTCAGTGGATGCCACCAGGTCTGGCTAGGAAGCAGCTCAGCTGCTGGCAGCCCCAGGGGCCGGGTGGCAGAGCAATGCACTGGGCAGGAGGGGGCAGAGCTGATGCTTTCAGCCCTGTATCAGCACTCCAACACCCTACCCCTGCAAGGAGCCGGTTGTGCACCAGGCAGTGCAATGGGGAGCAGCAGGGCACGGCCCAGCTCCAGCCAGTGGTCACTCCTACAGGATGTCAGAGGTCGTGGCTGTGTCTCCTTTTAAAGAAGGCCTGTGTGGTGTGTCCACCCTGCATGCCCATGCTGCTGGGCCCGGCCCTTGCTCAGCCCACCCTGTGCTGGCTGCATCCTGACTCCAAGCAGCAGTTGAAGTCACTCCCATCAGACCAGAAACGAGTCCCCAGGCTGGAGCCCACTTCAGTTTTTAACCTGTTTTACCTGTTTTCTTTGGCTCACAGTGCTGGAAATCAGGTTTGCTCAATTCTTTTTGTAGTGCTAGATGTGTATGTGCTGCCATAGACATTGAAACCCCCAGTGTCATCTCTGGTGGGGCCAGTGGAAGGGACATGGGATTTTCCTACCAGGAACAAACCTATCATCTCCCTCCTAATTCTGCACAAGAGCTGCCCAAGGAGTGGGGTGCCAGACCTGCAGCATTGCAGGGGCTCCCCATTTGCTGCCCAAGAACAGCTCTGTAAAGCACAACCACACAGCAGCATGAGCACACTGTGGCTCAGCTTGGGTGAGAAGCAGGGAGCCACAGCCATGTACCATCTCCCTGGGCTGATAACTACGCATCTCCAATCCCCATATGGATTTGCTGCTGTTACAGAAATGCCAAGCCTTTGCCTTGTGCCCGCTGCTGAAATGTGGTTCATCCTCTTTCTGGTCTCCTTGGAACTCTGTTTTAGCTGGTGACACCTGCCTAGAGCCATAGCCATTAAAATTCCTTAATATAAGACATAGCTACACATCTGACCAAGCAAATGGCAGCAGGAGGGGGAGATGTGCTTGCTGCTTTCTCTAGGAGCAGAGGTTGAAATGCAGCTGGGTCCATGGTGATGTGAGCCAACTGTCCAACAATCCCTACTAAACCTCACTTAAATATAGCTATTTCTAAGAGAAATGCCTAGCTGAGATAGCAGGGGGAGCGCAGGGGCTGAACACAATCTCCACACCAGGCTGCTCAAGGTTATGAATGATCCATCCTTGCAGTGTTCAAGACCAGGCTGGAAAGGGTTTGGAGCAACCTGCTCTAGTGGAAGGTGTCCCTGCCCATGACAGTTGGAACTGTATGATCTTAGGCTCCTTTCCAACCCAAGCTATTCTATGGTTACATCCTGCACAGGACATGCATCCCTTGCTCATGCAGTAGATGCTTTCCCCCTGCTGTTTCCGTACCGGAGCTCATTCAGCACCGATCCGCAGCCGGTTGTGCTTTATTACAGCCCAAACAGCATCTTAGAAACGTGGTCCCTGTGCCGGCAGCCTCCAGCGACCGAGCCCCGATGGGAGGGACGCGGCGGGTCCGCCGCGTCCCTCCCATCGGGGCTCGGTCGCCGGAGGCTGCCGGCCGCGTTACCGCTTCCCCGCAGCGTAATTCCCTATTCAAGCCCTCCCTATGGAGCAGGGAAGGGGTTAACGACCGGGAATGGGGGCGGAGGGGGCCGGTCCTGCCCGCCCCTATTTAAGGCGGCGGCCGTCGAGGGGCGGCTCCGGGAGATGGCGGCTCCGCGCCGACCGAGCGGCGGGGGGCTGCGGCGAGCGCCGCAGGACGGGCGGCTGGAGGAGATCAATAAGGTGGGGTGGGATGGGATAGACCCGAACCCTGCGGGAGGGAGCGGGGATGGGGGGATCCCGACCCCGGTGGGGACGGGAGGGAGGAAGGGACAGGTGGAAGTGGGTCCCACGGAGGGCATTTGGGCTGGATAAGGGCAGTGGTGGCTCTTTGGGGGTCAGGGGGAGGTTCCTCTTCTGCTTCTCCACCTGTGGTGTTGGGATGCCACTAAAGTCCCTTTGGGAACATGCTACAGTAAGAAGAGGAGCTGTTGTCTTCCCGGTGGGCTTCAACCTCCCCTTTGTGTTCTGATTTCTTCTTCCAGATCTAGAAGTTCTGCTGCTCAAAAGAGCAGACTTAAGGCTCTCTAGTTTTCAATTGCAGTGGGTGAATGGGGTGTGCGGGGTGGTTGATGTCCCACAAACCTTGGGCAGGGGGAAAAGCAGCTCCTGGATTAGCGCAAAGTACACCGGGCTGCATGCCCTTCATGCTGGGGTTAAGCAAGGTCCTCTCCTCAAGCTTTCGGCTTGCCCCATCCTTTGGCATAGCTGGCAAGGGCAGGTCTGTTAGCATCCCCCCTGGCCAGGGGCAGTTCTGAGGGTGAAAAGTAGGTTTTAACCTTGAAACAACGAGCAATGGCATTTCCAGGGCCATTTTCAGGTGGAAATCACGGATATAGCTGATGCAGCCAGTGTTACAGGTGGAAAAATCGGATCACTGCACACAGATCACTGGTACACAGTGCCTGGAAGAGGCAGTGAGCTTGCCTTGCTCTTGTGTTGAGTGGGCTGTGAAAAGTGCCAGTGTGTTCCTCCAGGCAGGGGTGAGACAGCGGAGGTGAAGTTTATGTAGGTCACTGGAGGGGGAATTGCGTCAATAGAAACCAGGAGGTGCGGAATACGAGTGGGAAAAGTGCTGCAGTGTAAAGTGTAGAATGAGAGCACTTGGCTGAAAAGCAGCCTTTGAACCCTGCTGTGGGAAGGCAGGCACGAAACCCTGCACCAAGGGGGTGCATAGGTGGGTCTGATGCACCCCCCATGGCCCAGGTGGGGTTGACCCTTGGGCTGGGGAGGAAGGGAGCGTGATGTACCTATTGCTGCAGCCTCTGCTGCTCCAGAGCCGCCCTCCAGCATTGCTTGGATGCAGGTAAGTATATGATCCTTCAGCTGGCAGGAGCACAAGGACTGAGTTTGGGAAGTCCAGCTTCCCAGGATGCTGCTGATGCGCCACTGCTGTGCCCAGGGTTTGGGGCTCTCCCTTCCACACATGGAACAGGCTCCTCTCTTTTCCCATCACTTCTGGGAGGCTTTTTCTCTGGGTGAGGTTTGGATGACAAAAATGAAACAAGCTACATAACTTCCCACTGACGGAGCTGGGAGCTGCTTGCTTGTGTCCTTGCTGCCCTGTGTGTTGGCTCAGTGCTAGGAGCAGGGATTTGAGCAGCTAGAAATCGAGCTGCAGCTAGTAGCTGCCTATAGACCCTGAGAAGCTCTTTGTGCTGTAGTGGCTATGGGCAGCAGCCCCAATACTGATGTTCTCTGCCAGCTCTGTGTGGGGTGTTTGCTGTGATCGGGATGCATAAGTGGCTCGTGCCTCCCTTGGACACGGAGCTGCCACTTAACCTTGGGCTGATATGTGACTGGAATCAGGGAGGGGATTTCCCAATCCCTCAAGAGCCCCAGGGCTGCAAACCAGTAAAGTGATGCTAATAACACCTATCAGGCCAAGTTCCTATCAAGCTTAATCCCATTGTCTCATCCTAACACTTGACTCCCTCCCAGCCCTGTTTTCCTGGCTGGTTTCTATCCCAGAGCTCTCACTGGGATAAGGGCCTTTGGCAGGCAGCACCCAGAGTGCACATGTGCTGCTGAAGGACAGCTGAGTCCTAGTATTGCATTCTCTTTTCCAGGCCAAAACACTCCTCTGGGATTCCCTTTGGCCATTCCCCTCCTCCTGGGGAACAGCAATCACATTGGTTGGCCTTGTGCATCAAGGTGGCAAATTTAATCCAGCACAGATTAGTTCCAACCTGGTTTTACCTTCTAATGCGCTGGACTGTGAGGAAAGAGCTCATCCTGATGGAGAGCAGGTACCTGCTTCTCCCACCCAGGCAGGCACAAGCATCCCTCAGCCCCTTCCCAGCCCAAGCAGGACAGAGTCCAGTGAGCACTTGGCCTGATGCTTGGAGCCACCTTTTTGGGGAGCAACGAAGGATCTGGCTTGGCTCAGGTCTCGCAGGTAGCTGGGACTTGCGTGTCTGAATTTATTGGCTTAGAGAAGTCTCTGTGCCCAAGGAAAGGCTGTTGAGGGCAGGAGCACGGGAAAGGCTGAGGCGTATTAAGCAGTTCTTATTAATAGAACATGCCCCTTAAAATGGGAGCTTTCGCAAAGGGCTCTTAGGAGGAACTTCAGCCACTTTGGGCTGAGTCTGAGTCACTGGCCCTGGGGACTGAATTCCTGTGTGCTATTGTGAGTGTTTGCCTTATCACAGTCGCAGCCGGGCTTGCATACAATGTGGAGGGAGGACTGCCTTTGAAACACGCTCCCCTGTTGTTTCCTTTGCTCTGGAGCAGAGCTGTGACACAGGTGGGCTGTCCAGTCCCTTCCAGTTGATGTGCAAGGGGACTGGGTCCTGGGTGTGCGCACGGTGTCACCCATCCTGCTCTGGTACCATGCTGGCAGGCACTGTTGGTCCCTCTACCCACTGTGTATGGATGTAGCATTCCCGTCAGACTTTGCTGTGCTCCCATGGAAATGCAGGGTTTTGCTCTCGCATCCCATCCTGCTCGTAGGGGGAAGCTGTTTGCTGCTCCTGCAGGGCAGGAATGAAGCTGTGACCTGGTGCCCAGGGGATGTTCTAGCCCTGTTTAGGTTCTCAGTGATGTTTTCAAGTTCCTAATACAGAGCCTATTCAGTGGCAATAGCAGTGGGTAACACACTCTGCTCTCTGGTGACTTCTTTTGCTGGCTGAGCCAGGTCTCGAAGCTGAATTGGGCCTTTGTGTTGGGCTGGCAACTGATACCCCTCGGGTAGAAAATAACAGATAAATGAAATTGAGTTGACACAGGAGAGGGAAAGAAGGAACTGGGAACTTGCTTTCCACCACAGTTCTCTATTTGAGCTGGTGTCCATGGTGAAAAGGGAAGTCTGTGCCACACTGGTTTAGTGGGCATGGTTGGGAGGAGGGGATGGGAGTCACTTCTGTCCTAGGGGACTTCCTATAAAGTCTTAGCCCTGCTGCAGGTCAAAGACTTGCCAAAGCAGTAGTAAACTGGTCGTAAAGGCATCTGGATTCCCTCGGTATATCCAGGCTGTCCCAGCAAGTAAGGAGGGAGCAAGTGTGGGCTGGAGGGACCTAGAGATGTGCTGCAGAGTTGGGGTGTCAGGCAGTGATCAAGTGTGAGAGACCTGGGGCAGGCTGTGGCAGCATGAACCAGGCATCAGCTTGGGTCTGCAGTGCTGCTGGAGCTAGCTCAGCACATTGCATGTGGGAATAGCTCCTCCTGGAAGAAAGGGGAATGTGCTTTGTAGGGCATGTGGTTACTGATGCCTGTGTGGACCTCATGCAGTCCTGATGCCCTGGAGCCTGCACGTGGGGCTGCTTTGGGGTAGTGGGTTCATTACCCACAAGTGGTGCTGCCCCGCTATCGGTGCCAGAGATCCTAGATTCCTGGTGAGCCATTCCTGCCTTCCTTGTGAGAACGGAGAGCAGTGATGGGGAACACATGCCCAGAGGAGGGAACAGCCTCAGCCTCCTCTCCACCCTAACCCCTGGAGGGGTTTTACCCTGGACAGGCCATGCTTAAGCTGTGCAGATGTTAATGATTTCTGCACTGAAGAATGTGGTGTTGCTGCTGAGCACCCATCAGTCATTGAGCTGTGCTGGAGCTGGGCGGTGTGGGAGGGTAGAGGCAGGAGCAAGACCCTGCTCACATAGTGGTGTTGATGGCAGGGCACGGTGGTGGAGCTGGCTGGACAAGCTGTGGTCTGTTTTTGGGGTACCTGAAGGCTTCTGAGGTGGGTCTGGGGATGAGCAACCAGAAGTGACCCAGCATTTCCTCTACAGCCTGAGCAGGGCAGTGGGGGAAATGGGGAGAGAGTCTGTGAGTGAGAGCGTGTTCCTTATCCCAAGGTACGGGTCCTCTCTTGGGTGCATGGTGCTCTGCAAATGCTGCCAGTTCTATTTGCTAGCCCTCAGAGTGCTTTTTGCAAGGACTAGGAGTCCTTGCTGAGAAGAGGGGCCTGATCCCTGTGCTGTGCATGCTTAAGCAGAGAAGTGGGGAGCTGAAACCTTAGGTGAGCAAAAAAAGGGGTTCATGCCTTTATTCCAAAGGCACCTGGGGTCCAGTGCAGTTGGTGGGGAGTCTGAGACACCAGAGGCGTTCCCCTTGCACTGGAATGTTAATGACAACGTGTGGAGGGATTCAAGCCATTTGCAAGCTTCCTGGTACAGCTGCCCAGATGTGGCTCTCTGGGAACTGCATAGGTCTCATGGGTAACGCTGCATTTGTACGTTTGTCCTCTGCATCTTTAACCTTGGGGATATTATTGTGTTGCAGGAATTTCTCTGTGACCCGAAGTTCAGTGATGAAGAAGATCTGGAGGAGAAGCTGGCAGCGTTCAAAGGTGAGAACTGGAGGTTTTCCTTGTCCTTTCAGCCCCTTTGCTCTCAACAGATTTCCTCTTGGATCTTACCAGCCTGAGGTTCTCTGCCAAACCCAAGTGACTGAGCTGGCATGGATGCCTCCCCCTCGCTTGTGGGATGCAGTGAAACTCCCTGGAGAGGTGTTTTTTCCCACAGGAGCCTTTGTGCTTCCCTGACTTGCAGGGCAGGGACATGTCACCCTGCAGACATCGTGCCTGGTGGCTGCTGTTACTGCAGAACCTGCTGCGTGGGCAAAACCCCAGAGAGCAGCAAAGGAGGATGGTTTCTGTCTGGTTACCTACACAAGCTAGCTGGTATAATGGGTGATGAACTCCATCTTCTCCCAGTGAGTAGGAGGACTTCTTCCCACAGAGGAAAGGTCTCAGCTGCTTCCTGAAGGAGTTGGGGACTTCCTCTCCCCCAAAGTTTCTTCAGTCTGATTTAGATCTTCCTGAGCCCCCTGGTACACAAGGAAATGGCAGTGATGTGTGTCTAATCCTGGCCAAAGCCTACACAGCACATCTGGGGCTTAGGTTCTGGCCATTTACTGGGATAGAGAAACAGCTTGAAAACTTGGGGTCCTCTGGATCTGGTCCCCACAGTGGTTACAGGGCAGGAATTGGCAGGGCTGTTCTGGGTGCATCCACTTTCTTTCCAAGCAGTGGCTAAAGGCAGTTGAGAAAACATGCCTTCTGCGTCACACTGCCCTTAAGGCATGTCCTCAACCTGGCTCTAACCAAATAGAACCTGACCTTGCTTCCATTGCAGGCACTGTTTGTTATTTCCCTTTGAATTCTGGCTTTGCAATCCAGCCTGGAAGGAGCCGGCTGGGGTTTTGTGATCCCTTACTCTGCTGGGCACAGAGCAGCCTCCTGTGTTCCCTATTCTTTCTCTGTTGCCTTTTGTATGGCTTTGGCTTTTGGCTGCAGCCCTGCATTATTTTTCCCATCACAATCGGGGCTCTTCAAACATTGCAACTGTAGGTCAGAGGCGCAGAATCCCCTGTAATGAGAGCCTTTGGCATCTCCCCCCGCTGCCTCGTGAGCTTGCCTCCGTGGCCTGTCCTGCTCTCCAATGCCTCCTCCGGCTCTCCCAACAATCAGCTCATTGTGTGAGGATGGGGGGAATGTTTCTTCTCCTCTGTCCTCCCCAGCCGGGCCTGGGGAGCCCCCGTACACTGCTTCTGTAGATGCATTTGTGAGGGGAAGGACCACGCGTGGTTTTATCTCACTCAATCCCTTCATCTGGGGTGGGAGGGGAAGATGTGATCCGAGGCTCGGAGCACTGTGATGTGCAGCTGCCTCTGTTCTCTCTGCTTTTGGTTGAGTGTCAGCAGAGAAGGAAAGAAAACATGTGCTGAGCACAGGCATGGCAGAGCAGGGTTTGTGTCCCCAGCACACGCTGGGGTGCCTGACCCCCTACCCAGGGAGGTGGCAGTGCATGTACACAAGGTCACTATGGTGCAGCAGAGTGAGGAGAGAGCCAGTTGCACATCAAGCATTGCTTTGGCCCTGAAATGTGTGTGTGACAGCCCCAGTTTCACCTAGGATTGGTTGCTCTGTTATTGAAGGGAGACCTTTATCCCTGCCTGAAGCATAGACAGCTTAGTTTTGTATGTGGTATTCCTGTAGGGTCTGTCCCGGTCAGCTCATGACAGCAGTAATCCCTCAGTTAAGACCCAGGTGAAGACATGCCAAGCTGTTCTTCGGCCTCCTGCCTGCAGCTGCCCATCTCTCCAGTTACCCCAGCACTTTCCCTTCAGAAACACAGGTCACAGGAAGGCTCTGATGTGTGAAATACCCACTCTTGCCTTTAGCTCCTTAAATCACCCTGCCACTTCTCTGTTCACGCTCATCCACTTGCTGGTGCCCCTGGAGCAGAGGCAAAAAGTCCTTTTCCTTTGGGTGAAAGGAGCAGCTGGGGAGGTCTTGCTTAATTTGAGCCCTCTGAGGCTGTTGTGGGGAGTGCTAACTGCAGGGCAGGCATCTCTGCAGCTCAGCCTGGATGGGTGGTGGCAGCAGGCAGCTTGCTCCTCTCACTTAGCAGAAGTGAGATGATGGGGGGCCCCCTGCGGCGCTGGGAGCTGTAAGACAGACAAATCCTTGCCTGAAGAGCTTAAAGTCTAAATGGGGAACAGCCAGCAAGGAGAGGGGAGGTAGGAAGAGCAGGTGTGCCACTGCAAAGGTCAGAAGCGGCACAGGATGGATTTGAGTTGAAAAATCAGGGTTTTGGTGCTCTGTCTTTTGTCCTGCAAAGCTAAACCAGACCTTCCTGAGCCGGCTCTGCCTTTCTCCGAGGATGCTGGAGTTGCCTGATTCAGCGATGTTTGACAGAAAGCTGGAAGGGCAAACAACCTGCTCCAGCCTAACTGCTCCTAGGTGTGTTCTTGGCTTTGCCCTCTTGATGTGGTCCTTGAGCATCCCTCCTGTAAGGTGCTGCTCTGGGAGTGCAGCACAGCCTTGGGAGGACTGTAGTCTGACCCTTGCTGTTGCAGGCAGCTGTGTCATTTAATCTCCCTCCTAATCCGATCAAGATTCATCTTGAGAGTGCTCAGGGTGTTGTTTTCCTTGCTGCTCCTTCTGGGAGGCTGTTCCAGCGCTTTGTTTTTCTTGCTGGCAACCTTTTAATGCTGTTCGTGGCTAGCTGGTACCTTGTTCTCGTGCCAGTGTTTTCCTTCAGTGCAAATGAAAAGCAGCCACAATTAAAGAGCACTTAACTCTAGAGCTCTGGAATTGAGATGTGTGATAAAACCAGGTCTGGAGATGGTCTCGATCTCTAAACTGATATCGGTCTTATCCCCAAACCTTTTATTTCATTGCTCTAAGCAGGCAGTACCCCAAAGCCCTGCACACCCCCTGCTCTAATGTCCTGCTAACTTGCTTCTGTGTCTCTTCCAGAGAAGTACATGGAGTTTGACCTGAACAACCAAGGCGAGATTGGTGAGTGACTCAGGGATGCTGGGCTGCAAGTGCAACTGCTCACTGAGTCTGCTGTTATATCTCCTGCTTCCTTCTGTGCTTGTGTTGCTGAGGAGGAAAATCAGCGTTGTTTTCCCTATGTCCAGCCTTGCTTGGATCTTCATTGCCAGCCAGGGGCTTCCTTGGCTCTTCAGCCCCTGCCTATCAGTCTCTCCTCATCTGCTTCAAGATCTAAGCTCTTCTCAGCCCTCAACTCAAGTTTCTGCTTAGCTCTTCCACTCTCTGATCTAAATGCCCTTTAGAAGTTTTTAACTTCTCCCTTTTTCTCCACTGAGGTCATCCTCTCAACCCGCAGCATTTCCAGATCTGGGAAGCTGCAGGGCTTGGACACTGCCTGGCTTGAGGCAGAGCTGTGTAAGACCAACAAGCTCTTTGCTTTGCTGGGAGGGGAGCGGAGGGAAGCAGGGACTCGGGTCTGGCTCCTCTGAGCAGCCCTGATTTGGGCCCAAAAAGCACCAGTTATGTAAAGATCTGGCCTGGAGCTGACACTGAAGTGCAGTCACTCACATGCTGTGCCCTTCCAGGAGGCTGCTGCCTTGCTCCCCTCCTCCATCAGTCCTCAAGCTGAAGCAGAGCCAGTGTGGAGCTGGAGGGGGCCTGACTCAGGGCTGAGCTGCTGTTTCCTGGAGGGAAGGGACCACAGCTCTCAGTGCAATGGAAGGAAATGGCCTGTGGTGATGGGCACCTGCTCCCCACAGCCTGTTTGTCTTCAGCTTTAACCCTAGCATTGCTTCTCTCCTCTCCATCATTGTGATTCTTGGCACCATGCTCTGAGCTGGAGAGCAGTGTCCTCACACATCTATGGAGCACTTGGAGAGTTGTTCCTCCTCTCTGTGGTGCTTTCGTCCTAAGCTGCATAAATAGGAAGTGATGCTCTGTACTGGGCAGTAAACTGTACTGGGAGCCTTCTCTTGGCTTTCAGCAGCAGCTTAATTCTATCAGCCTTGGAGCCTGCAGGGGAGGTGGGAATTCATTCCTGTGTCCATAGGGTTGTATTGTGCTTGGTGTAGCCACCTCTTAACAGCACCTATTGCTTTGCTCTTGCAGACTTGATGTCTGTCAAAAGAATGATGGAGAAGCTGGGGGCTCCAAAGACCCACCTCGAGCTGAAGAAGATGATCTCGGAGGTGACCGGAGGGGTCAGCGAGACCATCTCCTACCAGGACTTTGTCAACGTGATGCTTGGGAAACGCTCTGCTGTGCTCAAACTGTGAGTGTCCTGGGAGCAGTGGGGAAGCAGACGTTGTTCTGCCTGGTGGAGGTGGAGCTGGGCTTGCTTGGTGTTCCTGGAGGGCAGACAAGTATCCCTGTGAAGGGGGAGTTTGCAGGGCGACAGGAGGGTGTGTGAGCTCACGGTGAGGCTGAGCAGTGGTGAGCGCTTGCAGCAGAGCTGCCTGCTGTGTGTTAGCACAGGCTTCCTCCCGCAGGCTCCATGCAGAGCCATTATCCTCTCCTGAGGGTGTGCAGGCACTCAGCACTGCAGGGCTTCTTCCTGTCCCTGCCCTGTGGCTCCCACTGGCTTTGGGGACACAGGTTTCCCTGTGAATGGTGGCAGGACTTGAGTGGTGAGGGATGGTGCTGCCAACAGCAGCAGCGCTGGCTCCTGTTTCCCACAGGATGCTCCCTCCCTGCCTGATTGTGGAGACATGGGCAATACATGGAGATGTGACACAGCTTGAAACAGCTGGCTTGTGCTGGGAGAGGTTTTCTGCAGTACAGGCTGCCAGCATTAGCCTCCCATGGCCCCTCTGCCCTCTCAACAGGGCTCTGAAAGTGCTGCTGTAACAAATGGCTTCCAAACACTTGCTTGGCTCCATCTCCACCACATTGAAGCCTGGCTTTTCCTTTCACAGCCACAGAGGCTGGCCCTGCTTTTGTACCCGTAGCCACCATGAATAGGAGCTGCTCCTCTCCTTCCTCCTCACCCCTTTCTGAAGGCAGCTTTAGAAACACAGCCAGCTTGCAGGGCAGGTTGGGAGGAAGGACCTTGTGCCCACCTCTCATGTGCCCTTCTAAGCCAGTGCATGCTTGTTGGCCATGGGTCTCTCTTCTCCCCACTGAGTGCACTGTGTCTATATGTTGGGATGCTCCTATTCCAAGCACATGCAGACTTCTGACACCCCTCCTCTTCCTTCCTTTCCCCACCAAAGCAGGCTGAGCTTGTCTCGTATCTCCCATCTTTCCTCCCAGCTTCAGCAGCTTTCACAGATGGGTCCCTTCTCTTGCTGAACAGACGCCCCATTGTCTGTTGGGCTCTTTAAAGCAGGAGCAGAAATGTAAAACCCGTGGCAGGAGCAGTGCAGCCCTTTGATCCAGCGTGGCAGCTGGCATTCCCAGCGTAGCTGCAGTCCTCGGGGAGGAAGACAGTGCGAGTGCTTGCAAAATGCTTGGGATTCTTCTAGCCAGCGCCTTGCTCTTTGTCTCTGCCCTCTTCCCTGCCTGTTGCTCGCTTGCTGCTGGCTTTTGAATGTTCTGCTGTGTACAAGGTGGGCCAGGGACAGTGTTTGCTTTTAAGCATCAGGAGTGCTTGGTGTGCAGTGTGGCTGTCTAAAGTGTGCAAATCCTCTGGGCTTTGAGAGGAAAACCAGCAGAGGCTTTAGGAACCCATTCCTGGGAGCTGCTGGGAAAGCAAAGCTCCCCCCAGCCTGGCGGCACTGCCCTCTGATGGCTTTCCCTCCTCCGTTAATTGCCGATTCCTCCTTCGCATAGGAGGCAGATGCTATTTTTCAGCAGAGAACATAATCCCACCCCCAGTAATGGGTAAAGATACACCAGCATTTTGGTTTTGTATTCATATTATATGTTCTGTTTTGCAGGGTGATGATGTTTGAAGGAAAAGCCAATGAAGGGAACCTAAAACCTTCAGGTCCACCTCCGGAGAGAGACATAGCCAGCCTGCCTTGAAGAGGACAGGCTGGACAATGGGCACTGTTTGCTTTGCTGGTCTGTAACAGGGGTTACCTGTGCTTTGTTACTCCTTACTATGGACAGTCCTAGTTTTTGACTAACCTGCCTTAGAGGAACAGCAAGGGAAGCTGGAGATCCCCAGTTTGTGTCTTTCTGCTGCATCCCTTAGCAACATGATTTGTTAGACAGAAGTTGTAGCATCAACTATAATGTGAGACCAAATACTCCATAATCCTGTGATCTTCCTCTTTCCTCTGCCCTTCCTGCATTTCTCAGATGAGGAGCTGCTTTCCTCCCTGTGTAGGGATTCAGAGCTGTGCTTGTCCTGACCTTGGCATTGTAGCCAGACATCGAGCATTTCTCTGGCAGCAGTTTCATGGGTGCACAGAAATAAGTGCCTTCTCTTCTCTGTCCTACACTTCCTGACTTTGGACTCATTCTTCCCCTCCTGACCTCACCACAGCACAAGTCAGGCTCACACCTCTGTGGCCTGTCTGATGGTAGGTGAATGCTGGAAGGTGCATGGACACAGAGGTGTGCCTGCAGGGCCTTGCACCTCAGAGGTGGGCACTGCTGACTGCAGGGACAGCTTCTGTCCCCTCCTTGGGTTCATCCTGCAGTCAGATCACAGTGGGTCCACTTGCCACTGTGAGCAAGGAGGGTAAAAGCTACTGGAGGGGCCCCTTCCTGATACATCTCTGCTTGGATCCAGTCAGGAGCATAACCTCCCAGCAGGTTACCTGCCCTGTCCATGGAGTGCAGAAACACACCTGCTGTTCTGCCTTTGCAGCCCCTCAGGGAGGCCAAGGGGAAATGAAACCTTCAGGTGAAAGGAAGGTGGGTGACTGAGCTGTGAGCCCCACCAGAGCAGCAGCAGTGAGGTCTGTCCTCATGCACATGCCCTGTGTGTCTTTCAGTGTGGTCCCCTGCACTATGAGATCCATTTCCTTGAGGGACAAGCCCTCAAGCCTGCAGAATCAGGATGGGTGCAAGCGTGGGCTATGAGCTGGCATCCAGATGTAGCTGCGCCTGTGCTCCCCACACTGTGGCTACTGCAGTGATTCTTGCTCTCTATACTTGCTTTCTGGAATCCAGATGTTTCCTCTTTGCCCTTTCCCTCCTCTTTTCTTACATTTTTCTTGGCAGCTTTTAACTTTTTTTAAAAAAAATCATGGTTTAATAAATAATTTTGAAAGGAAACGCTGATGATTGACTCTGCTGGGCGATGGTTCCTGCCAAAGGCTGCACTTTGAAATAAAACCCAACATTCTTGCTACTGTTTGCGTGAAAACCAAAGCTGTAACGGGAGAGGAAAATGATGAGCAAAAGCAGCACCAGTCTACTTTAAGGACTGAAAATAAATCTTCTGAAACTACACTGTGTGTCAGTGTATTTAGTTTAGCTCCTCTGAAGCTTGGTCTGTATGATTGGTTGCAGATTAAGTGTGCTGGCTTCCAGGTCTGTTAATATAAACCCTTAAATAGATCCTGGAGATAGGTTTGGGCTGTCTTGGTCTGATCTTTATCTGTAATAACTGAGTGCTGTGGAGTTTGTATTAGGAAAGGCAGAGCCTGGCTGCTAAAAGCTGCCTTTTCTTGATTTACTGAAGGGAGCAGGTGGTGGTGCTTGTTGAAGGAATAACTTGTTTATCAAGAGCCGACACTTGCAGTGCTCCTCTTGAAAGAGGTTTTGGGTTGTTATTTTCTCATTCTCTCTGCTCTTGAAGCAATTGCCTGAGGTTCTTGTCTGATGTGAGCTATCGAAATAGAGACCAGGCTTCCTGGGGGGATGACTGTGTATGCTTTTCCTATGTGTTCCTCAAAAGGACAGTACGGCCCTTAGATCAGAGCCTGTGTCTGCTTTCTGCTGCCTCTTAGCCTCTGGGACTGCACCTGCTTTGTTGGGCTGTGTGTGTTAAAGCTGTTGTTGGGTTAGACAACAAAGGGAGCATATCGCATAAGGGAAACCGGGTTGTGGTTTGCCACAGTTCAGGTCATGCCCAAAGCCATCCCTGCCTTGTGTCTCTGTGGTCCTGGAGAAGCACAACCTGATAGAGCTGGGAGCAGCCTTTCTCAACGTGTCCTTGTCTCTATAGGGCTAAATGCTAAGGTGATGCACCGGCACCGAGCGGGGCAGGAGGGAGCAAGGTAAAGCCCTGTTAAAGCCCACACTGCTTTTATGGGTCCTAGACCACAACCCGAATCTGCTCGCAGGGACCACCCCTGCCCACCGCTCCCACCGCAGCCCCCGGTAAAGGGGCGGGATGTGCTTAGAGCTCCAACAACAGCGGCGCAGAAAGCACCGGAGCCCCACGCGGTGGAGCAGCCCCCCCCATGCCGACAGCTCCCATCCCTCGGGATCGGTCCCCTTGGGCCTCCGGGGCTGGAAGCCAGCGTTCATTGAGCCCCTCCATAAGGGTGAGCTCCCGTCCGCCCGCACCCTCCCGTCCGCCCGCACCCTCCTGTCCGCGGAGGCGGAGCCTGCTGGAGGACCGCGGTGCCATCTGGAGGACCGCGGAGCACAGAGACAGCCGTGTAGCGCGGCCCGCCCGGAAGCGGAAGTGAGCGCAGCAGCGGCGGAGGGGGATTCCCGGCTGTGGCAGAGCGGCGGGGACCGCGGGCCATGGGGGACGACATGGACGTGATCCCCGAGCGGGAGATGAAGGTGAGCGGCAGGGAGCGGGTCTGGCTCGGGGCCGGGGTGGGCCGTGAGGGGAATGGGGCTGGGGGAGGGCTCTGCTGCGCTGTGAGGGGCGGTGGGGTGAGGGGCAGTGGGGTGAGGGGGACGGAGGGGTGCGTGGGGCTGGCTCGGGTCATGGCGGTGCCCTTTGAGGCGGCCCTGGGGGGCTTGTGGGGCGCTTTTGGTTCTGGTGTGGGGTGGAAGGGGGAAGAGCCGCATGGCCGATGTTGGGGAGGGTGTTGGTGACGGTTGGGGAGGGGAGAGGTGGGATGTGAGGGTTGGAGGAGCCGTGTGCTGAGTGCTGCTGTCAGCACGCCTTGTGCTGGGAACCCGCTTTTGGAAGCAGCGCATGTGGCGGTCTGCTGTGGGGCACTGTAAACTGCCGGCCTCTCCCGTTGCTGTGAACCGGAATGTAGGAGTAGGGACATGGGGGTACGCATTCCTGAAGCCCACATGGGTCTTTGTGTAGCTGTTTTCTGTTCAGGCACCTGCACAAACAAGGGGGTTGGGCTGTTTGTTTTGTGGAAGTTTATGGGTTCCTGCAGCCTCCTCAGGCTGAAGGAATGTTCTTACTCAGTGCGTTAGCAGTAATCTGGAAACACAGCTCAAATGCTTGGTTTGAGTTACTGTGTTAGACCCAGTGCTCTGTTCGGCAGCCGGCACCTTGGGAAGAGAGGTGCATTCCTAAGGGGAACCCCAGGTTTTGCATGAGAATAGTGCCACTGAGGTTTCTTAAATCCGTTTGTGTTTTCGGAGGTTTTTATCTCTTCTCCCTTTTGCAAAGTGGCAATGTAAATTATGAAACAAATGCAAAAAACATTATACAAAGTAATTACTGAGGTGAGTGGTAGGAATAACCATGTCTGTTCAGTGTGTTATAAATTACACTAGCAAGCAAGATACAAAGATGCATCTAAGCAGATGTGTGCTTTTGTTCAATCATGGTGTGTTTCTGCTTTGCTCCATTCTCTTTTTCTTCTGTACCCATTGGCTGGTTTTGGTATGTGTTTGAGGAGGTAGATGTATTCAGCTCCAACAGGTTTTATGAACATAGGCAATGGGTAGAAGAGAGATTCAGCAAATGGAAAAATGTGGTGTGATTTCTGTGTTTCTTAGATAAGGCAGAAAATGGGATGGCATGGCCAGTGACAGTGTGGGTATGGACTTGGCCTTGGCAGGTTTGGCAGCTCTCACGGAGAGGATTTTCAGCTTGCTGTCTTAGAGAAACTGAAGTAAACTCTTCCTCTTCACCTGCATATGTACAACTACTTCCCAACTCTCTTGCCACAGGATTTTCAGTTCAGAGCACTGAAGAAGGTCCGCATCTTCGATGCTCCTGATGATCTTCCCAAAGAGCGTTCCAATCTCCTTGCAGTGTCTAACAAATATGGGCTGGTCTTTGCTGGTGGAGGAACCAGCCTGCAGATCTTTCACACTAGAAATCTCCTCATGCAAAACCAGCTGGGAGAGGATCCCAATGAAATTGGTAAGGTGCATTTGGGTCTCATGGTCTTTGCAGAGACAGCTTTATGTGGTTTTCCAAGCTCTTGGCTTCTGATACAGCCCTTTAGTGTACTTGAAATTACCACATTGTCTTATGTGAGAAGGCAGGAACAATATTTGCCGTATGTCTAGCTGAGATGAAGTGCAGTTGTTGGGCACATGTCACCAGGATGCTCCTTACTAACTCCTGTCCAAGTGTCATTCTGGTTTGATCATCTGTGCTCAGTGCTGTACAATGAGGTTGCCTTGTTCCCTGTAGCCACATGCTGCCTCGGTGGCCAGTCTTTGAACCATGAACTTGTGCACACATCAGGGATGTGAGTGCGTGGAAGGGCAAAGTTCTTGCCGTGAGTTACCTGCCCTGGCTACACGATTGTCCTCTTAGAGAGGAAGCAGTCACTGTTCCACCACCTAAGTTCTAAATACACCAAAGTGCACAATGATTTTCATTGTCCTTAGTAACTGTACCATCTGAGGTATTCATGTGCATGCACAAGTAAACCCCAAAATCTGTCCACTTGTTTTTCCTTCAACTTAGGAAGAAAAGTGGAATTTTCTCTTCTTTTTTGGCAACTCTTGAGACTGTGTTGGTGGAGACCAAGGGGTTTGCATTCACTTAGTTTTTCTAGACACTAACTTTTGATGGCTGCTGTTACTAGGACTGGTGATTTTTTGCATGAACTTATTCTAGTGGTATTGTTTTTCAGGAAGACTTCTTGCTATTGAAATTTATCCCCTTTGTTTTGTCTTTCTTTCCTTTTGTGCTTTAAGTGGAGAATGTTCAGAGTACTTCAGTTCCCATGAAGTTTCCAGTGCAGCACCTGGCTTTAAGCTGTGATAATCTCACACTGTCTGTGTGTATGATGTCCAGTGAGATCGGTTCCTTCATTGCCTTTTTTGATGTCCGCACATTCTTAAACCAGGTAAAGTGTATGGAAAGTGGGTTGAGTTTTGGGGTTTGTTTTTGTTTTTCAGAATACAGCAGGAGGAGAGGCATAGCTTGGGTGGGATTTTTTGCCTCTGTGATATATCTTGTAAAGGAATTGCTCAGTAAACTCGAAATATGCCGCTTATTTTTTTTATCAGTCATTAATTTATAGGAAGATAAAAATAGCTTTGAATTATGACCTTGGGAGAACTTGATTTTGTGCTCAACTTTCACCATTTCATGTGCTTTTCTTTCCTAAAAGGCCAAACAACAGAAACGTGCGTTTGCTTATCACAAACTGTCCAACTACTCTGGAAGCACGACAGTGGTCAATGACCTGAAGTGGAACCCAGCTAGTCCTGCCATGGTAGCCATCTGCCTGTCTGATGGCAGCATCTCTGTCCTGCAGGTCACAGACTCTGTGAAAGTGTATGCCACACTGCCTTTCACTGTAGCTGTTACATCTGGTGAGTGGCAGCCTCTGATAGCTTACAGAGTATTTGACACTGGAAAGGAGAAGTAGACTGTTAGACGTAAAAAGAATCAAGCTGTTTGTCTCAGGAGGAGGTTTCTTAATGAGAAATCCTTCACAAAAGGAAGGATTTAAACTCCCTGAGACTCAGAAAAGATGTTGCAGTGTGCCCACCTTTAGGTTGTGCTGTCTCAGGCTCAACTCAGTTCCAGGGAAGCATGTTATAAGGGTCATTATCTGTTGGGTTTTGATCTGTGCAGTCTTGCTTTCTCTGTGACTGTTTAATTCAGAGTAATGGTTTTTTTTTCTAGGGGAAAAAAATGTTGTTTTAATTTGTTGGTCCTGCTTTTGTGAGGCCTTTTAACTCTCCAGTTCCTTAGACCTAATGAAATTCTCTTTTTTGCTTAGTGTGTTGGAGCCCAAAGGGAAAACAACTGGCTGTAGGGAGACACAATGGCACTGTGGTGCAATACCTGCCTGTAAGTATGGTTGGTAGTAAGGCCTTATTTCTGTTCATTAGTTTGTAGTATACTTTATTTTCCTTGTGCCACAAGCTACAGAATTTAATCAGGTGGCACATGGTGTGAGCCATGTGAAGCTGCTCAAGTGCTTCGGTAATTAAAGTGTCTTAGACCAATGCTGGGTTTAGTTTAAGGTTTGCACCTTACACTGAGAAATCATGATTTCAGCGTGGCACAAAGTGAATGTGAAAGAGTGGGTGCTCAAAACCAGTTCTCTGGGCTTTCTGCAAAGCTTGCAATTGGCTTTGTTTGTTGGCTTATTCTTTGTATTTAAGCATGGTTTCATTTGCAGAATCTGCAGGAGAAGAAGGTGATCCCTTGTCCTCCTTTTTATGACTCCGACAATCCTGTTAAAGGTACATCTTTAACTTTTCAGCTATTTCTCCTCATTCAACTTCATGTTGGGTTTAGTTCTAGCAGCTGTATACTGCACTGGTTATGTAATTACAGTGTGAGTTTGAAATACTTGTTAAAAATAATTATATGTTTTAGCTCTGGGTTGTGTAGAAAAATTACCAGTTGGCCAGGGTGCTTGTCTATTTCTGGAATGCTTTAAATATGCATATTAAAAGCTGTTTTTTGCTCACTGGAGTGATAGGCAATACTGTCACAAGCAACCTCCATTTAGCAGGAAGATTTCTGGATATAAATCCCATTCTCGTGTCTCCTGTGAGTTTCATCCCATCATGTCTCTTCAATAAAATGTCAAAGCAGTAGTTTAGAAAAGCAGAAACACTTGGTATGAACATGCCAAAACATCAGCCATGTTTGAAAACACTGGCAGTGTCTGGCCTGTGATAAAAACAAGCAAATCAAATACATTGTTTGAAATTTCTGGGATTAAATAGGGCTGGTATTTTTTTTTCCCTAATAAGATTGATGTTCTCCAGACATAGCATTGAAATTCTGTATCTTGGTAGTGATTCCTTGTTTGTTTTGTCATTTACTTTTCTCTGCTGTGCAGTGTTAAAATCAAGGTACAAGGAAGTATCATTCTGAAATATTTCTGGCTGAGGTCTTTGCTTCCTTCTCTTCCAGTTTTGGATGTGCTGTGGATTGGCACATATGTCTTTACTATTGTGTATGCAGCAGCTGATGGGACACTGGAAACACCTCCAGAAGTGGTCATAGCCATATTGCCTGTAAGTGCCAGAAAGTCACTAAAACAGTAGTGTTTGTTACTTGTTCTTGACTTACTACAATGGCAAGTTGCTTTTATTAGTCACATTAGTATTGTGTAGATTGAGTTTGGTACTACTGTAAATTATGGTTTTGGGGTTGGGGGGATTGAGTGGAGGAAGTAGTATCCATTTGAATGCCAATCAATAACTTGTTCTCTGCTGAGATCAAATTATGACAGGAAGACTTCTGTTATGTGAAGTAAACAGTTGGGCAGAAAACCTAAACAAAGTAAGAGACACAGAGAATATATATGAATACTCTACATCACTTAAGGTTAAGAAGATTTTTAGGCCTGATGATATGCTTTTCTTTGGTATAAGGTTATTCATTGCGGGGGAGGCAGGGGTTGTGAGATTTAAATTCAGTGGCAGCCTCTTTATTGTTCCTTTTGGAAGGAGGGTTTTGATTTGTTTGCTTTGTTCTTTTCTAAGTGGTTTCATGATGCTTGTTCTCTCTTGAAGTATGTAGCAATTATTGGTGTACCCTGATGCAGTGGTATTTATGGGAAAGTACTGGATTTCTGTGATGGAAGGTAAATTATCAATGTTTGCTTTACAGAAAAAGGAAGAGAAGCGACCAGAGAAGTTTGTGAATTTCATGGAGCCTTGCTATGGGAGCTGCGCAGAGAGACAGCATCATTACTTCCTCAACTATGTTGAGGAATGGTAAGTGGCAGGAATCATGGCAGAGTCTTCCTCTTGTTTCTCATGTCTGAGTGGTCAGTGTTTCTCTGTATGTTATGTTCCTCCTTTTTGTAAGTATGTAATACCTGAGGGTGAGAGAAATTAACTGAAACTATTATCTTGTAAAGTATCTTGTAAATGCTTTTGTTAAAGTACAGCTAATTTCTCCTACATGCTTTTTTGTGCCTACATACTCATTTGTCTGGTGTTATCTTGTTATCTGTTGGTTGAAGACCTTTTGTCTTGCTTAACTGTGTGTGAAGAAGCTGTCCCTAACTTTTCAACTGCTTAACTTGAACCATCATTACTTATGATGATAAAGTGTCAAATCATTGGAAGGCAAAGGCATTCAGGCCCTGGTGACTAGCTTTAAATAAAAAAATAAAACCAAATCCCCATCAAAACAAAATAAATGTTCTATAGTGATGTAGCCAGTCATGTTTCCCTTAGGAGGCAATTAAAAACATCCAAAGATGTTTTCATCTTAGGAAGAAAAGTCAGTTTTATAGTCTCATAACCCTATTGCTAGTTTTTAATTTGTATAGATTATAATGTGGAGCTGGGGGCCTTATTGGTTTTGACCTGTTTATGTCTGTGCTTGCAGGGATCTGGTTCTGGCAGCTTCAGCAGCTTCCACAGAAGTCAGCATTCTTGCCAGGCAAGGGGATCAGGTAATTTTATTCCTCTTCCATTTGTGCTTATGCACCTCTTCTTTCTTGGAAATCTATGCAAGTATAACCTATATAAGCCCTGAAGTACAATGAAATGGTATATTTTTAGGAACAAAGCAAAACTTTCTTTTTGAGTCTGAGTTGTACTGAATCTCAAACATAATTCTTAGTTGAACAAGAGATCAGAGTGGCACAAAAGAAAGCCTAAACAGAAGCAGTATGTTGTGAACCAAGTACCAGAAGTCTGTTTTTCATGATTCACTTGGCATTCTCAAAATTTGGTCAAGCTCACTGTAATGAAGTGATTCATGTAAGTTCATCAATTCAAGTTAAACACCAAAACTGTCTGACCTTAACTCTGGTGTGCAATGAGGTGTGAGAAGTCACACAGAAATCTGTGGAGGGCCCTGATACTTCTGGCATTTGTTAATCTGACAAATATAAGTAGTTGCTCTATAGCTTTTTTGCAGTCTTGTTTTCCAGCTGTATTGGGCTGAAGTTCTGCAGAAGGCTGATCACAGGAAAGCAGCAGGCAAAATAATAATCCTTATTTTTGCAGAACTGGGAATCATGGGTTTTGGAGGACTCCAGCAGAGCAGAACTTCCTGTGACAGATAAGAGCGATGACACTCTGCCCGTTGGTGTTGCTGTAGACTACACCAGTAACATGCCTATTGTGATCAGTAAGTCTTGTTAGTCTTCCCTGTGGAATAATCCAACAATAGTAGTATATGAGGTATTTTTGAGGGGCAGCCTGGAGATCTGGGTTCTGGGAGATTGTTCTGAAAGGGAGACTGATGTACGTCCTGCTTTTTTATATCAAACCCACAGCAGGTGGGCTTAATTCTGTGTAAGGATTCAAATGGTAAATTGTTAAATACAGTTCTTCAAAGCTTTCAGCAGCCTGGGATACTACACTAACAGATATGGCAAACAAAGCACCTGAGTTATGTCTGTGTTTCACAGAGCTGGGATAATAGTGAGTTTAAAGCAGTCATACTCTTAACACCAGTGATTTCAGACTGCCTGTGAGGTTTTCTTTATTCTCATGTCATTTTGCAGAACCATTTTGTATGAAGTACATTTGCACTGATCTAAAGGAAAAGTGGGTTAGTTTCAAAGACAGAAAAAGCTAAGATCATTGAGGTGGATCCATAGGTTTTCACTATGCATTAAAGTACAGAACCTATACTGACTGAACCCTGCTGTGCTCTACATCTAGTCAGTTGCATCGCTGCTGTAACCTCTGTGCTGCCTGAAGGCTCTTCAAAGCACCTTTGTCAGAGGTTGAAGCTGGAGATACATCTGAGCTATTGCATTGTACCTTAGTGAATTCTGAAAACTCTCCCTTGAAACCTAGAGACAGGTTGAAATAGAGATGCCTTCAGGCAGAGTGGAAGGTACTGCAGTCAGGAGTTCCTGAAGAGCACAGGAGGGTGCCAGTTAACTGAGGACTTTACCTGAATGAAAACCTACAGTAAGGAATTGAGGTCAACCTTTGTACTTGAATGCCAAGTTGAATTTGAAGCATTTCCTTTGTTAATCTATACAGTTATTGGATTAAGGAACCTGTCAGGACAGATATTTTAAAGCCCAGGTTGTGCTGCCCTAGGAGTTTTTAGAAAGGTTTTTGGAGAAGCTTTTTGCTAACACATTGTGTTCTCTGAGTGAAGTCAGCTCAGTTTTTGGCTACACATTAATTGGCTTTGCACTTCACTGCAAGTTTTGTTTGCAAAGAAACCTCATTTGTCCTGGAGCTTGTTCCCATGTGGGAATTGGCCTTCCCTAGCATGCTTTCCTGAAAAAGCAGTAGGCAGAGAAACATGGCCATCCACTGCACTGCCTAGCAAAGCACTGTGATGATAGCATATTTTTCCTGCATGCTGGATTTGTTGGGGTCTTTTGTTTGATTTAGCGCAGTTAAAGCATTACAATTTTTTTAATTTCTGTATTGCAGTATCTGTAATATAGTCTATATAATATTGTGGGTATTATTTATTTATTTATTTATAGAAATATAGAAAGTTGTTTGGGGGCCTTTATGCTGGGACTGTTTGAACTGAAGCAGATTCTTAGGCTCAAAACTGCAGCTGTACGAAACACAGATATTTTATATCAGAGGTTCAGATCATCAGGATGATTGCTTGATGTTGGCTTTTTTTAAAGTTAAAAGGCTGTGAGTCTCTCTGTACTTTATGTATATGAATGTTAATGATGTGACGGGACCCAATGGAATGTGGGGATTGTTGAAGGGCAGAGAAGATTGAAGGAGGGAGCACCATATAGGTAAAAAGTGCTTCAAAATATGAAAAAGCTTGGCATGGGAATTCGTGATTGCAAATTTGGTTTTGTCATTCAGGAGATGGCATTTGATTGTCAAAATAATCCTTCATTTGTGAATTTAGGAATCATAAAGTCAGGAATAAGAAGGAGTAAAGAAGGGAAAAAGAATTGGGCATTCACAGAGAAGCAAGGGAACAAAGAAACAAGTGAAAGCAAGAAGGGACATATGTAAGAAATAAGGTGCTAAGCAAATCACCTGAAGGTGCCAGTGCCAGTAGGAGCAGAACAGGAAAGTGTGGCTGCAGGACTTACATATGTGATCTCTGGCAGGTGACGAGAACACCCTTCCTCCAGCTCCAGTTCTGATCCTGCTCTCTACGGATGGTGTACTCTGCCCATTCTACATGATCAATCAAAACCCGGGGGTTAGATCACTGATTGTGACCCCAGAGCCATTGACGTTAGTAGGGGAGAGAGTTTCAAAGTCAGCAGGTAAGTGCTCTGGTAGGTTAGGAAAACACTTGTCTTTGTAGATCTTTGTCATCTTCACCTCTAAGTTTGGTAGAAAGACATGTATGTGGTCACAGAAATATTTTTCGTTCTTAATAATGGTAATGGGGAGCAGCTCTTGTGTGTTTTGTGCTCCCAGGACTGTTCTGTGAATCAGTGTGAAATTACCTAGTCCTGTTCATTATTCAGGATGTCAAGTACTTTGCAGACTATGCATGTAAACTCTGTTCTGCAATCAATCTTTGGAGAACATGGCCAAAGCAATTCTAGGAGGTGCTTTACCCAGCTTTGGGGTGTATGACTGGAACTGCAGCAGTGGCTGCAGGCTCTGCTTGGGGACAAGGATCAAGCACTGAGCATCATCTTTTAAGTTGCGGAGGGGTGATGGTTGTCCTCTACATGTTTTGCTATAGGAAGCCATGGTATGAACTAAAGTTTTGGCTGCAGCAAAAGCTTACTTAAACAGCAGGTTTCTGCAGCACTGAAAATTCTGTTAGAAGGTGAAGAGTAGTGCTTTTATCTGAGTTACATATGTGCTGCTATATGCACTGTGAAGTAGGCAGTTTCCTGTGTTGGGTTAGGCAGATAAGGTTTTTTGTTTTGCTTGTTTGCATGCATGCCGTAGTAATTGCAAAATGAACATTTTCTTCCCTAAGCCCAAATTCACTTCTTCTTCCTCAAAATGAATGCTTTTGTTCGGCAGCCTGCCTCTCTGCAGCACTGGCTGACTTGTGTGCTAACAGCCTGTTTTATGTGAGGTGGCAGGATCGTCATCAAAATCAATGGAGAAAGGTGAAGCCTTTTCACAGGAAATTCCAGGAAACATTAATCTGGGCAGACAGTAGTATTGATTTTGAGTTGGACTTTGGGCAGTTTCTGTATCACTTATTGGGTTTGGGGACTGGAAGCCTGGCTCTACCATTTCTCTTCCTCACTGTACTGTCTGTGCAGCTAGCAAGGTGTAGTGCCGAGCTGTCCCCTTCAGATAGCATTTGGCCTTACAATGCCTTCTGCCATTAGTCAGTGCAGCCAGATGAATCTCTTCCTTTCCCATTTGTCTTTCTGCAGGAAGTACTGCCACAACTCCAACCACTCCTCCAACTTCTTCAAAGCCTGACACAACACCAGGGGCTGCTCCTACTGCACCTGCCTCAAGTCAGCCTCCTGCAGCAGGTGGAGCAGCTGCTTTTTCCTTCATGCCTTCAACTGGGAAGATGCCTGGTTCTACAGGCAGTGATCCTCCACCTTACCCCTTTGCCACTGAAGCCTCCAAGCAAGCCGTGACTCCCAGTCTGACTGGAGCAGCAACGTTCTCTTTCTCCTCTGCTTCTCCTAAGTCATCTGTGACCCCTGCTCCTTCTGTAGCCACCACTACAACTACTGCCACCTCCTTTTCGTTTGGATCCATGAACTTCAAACCAGCTGCAGAGAGCTCACCAGGGCCACCTCTCTCCACACCACCGGTTGCACAGAAGACCTCTTTTCCCTCTTCAGCTTCTTCAGTCAAAGTGAACCTCAATGAGAAGTAAATAGATGCAGTAGCTAATGCAGTGGTTGCATATTTGTTAAATTGCTCCAGGCACAGAGTGTATGGTAGTTCTGAAGATCGTTTCTGGCTTTTTGCCTCACAGCTGTTTCCCATGCTTCCAAGAAAGCACTGAGGAAGCCTCTTTTTATCCGAGTCATAGGACTGTGAAAACCCTCAGTGCTCACAGTGATAGAGGTTATGTTCAGGGGCAAAATAATAGTCAAGGGGTAATGCCAAAAATTGGACTGATCATTTGCCAAATTGCCAGAGACCTATTTTTTCAGGCATCAAACAGTAATTTCATGCCTTAGTTTGATGCATATATTGGAAAACACTGGGCTTTGAAATCCTTTATGTCTGGGACTGGTTTAGTGTAGTGGTGATAGCACATGCTTCTTTGAGTGTTTGTTGAAGGTTCCTTACCCCTAATCTAAAGAGCAACTTGCAGAGCTGAGAGGAGGCTGTACCCATAGCTGGCCTATTTTCTGCTCCCATGGTCAGTAGAGAAGGTGCCAGACCTGATTTTGTTCTTCAGTGGATGCTTGTCACTGACCATAGGATCCGAAAACTTCAAAGCTTGTTCATGCCAACTGAAAGAAAACTGATCTTGATTACAGACTATGCAGAATGAATCTGGGTGATGAGTGTTCTCAGATCATATACCCACTCTTCCCTCCAGCTCCTGAGACTTGCTCTCTGTTTTTAGAAAGAATGGTTTAAAACACAGCTTTGCTAATTGGACCTGCTTTCTAGGGAGGGAAATTTCCATGTAAATGCATCGTAAGGAATTCCTGATGCTTCAAAGGATTATTTTTTTAATTAGGAAAATCTTAACTACAGCAGGATCTGATGGTGGCTCTTAATGGCTTTTTGAATTTTATATTTTGTGTATAAAGCAAATGATACGCTTGTGAATTGGCTGAATATTTAAATTGACTGCCTTGAGGAGTTGAGTTTGCAGATGAATAGAAATTCATATTTTGCAGAGTTTCTTTGAGCCTTGCTGCACAGATGACACTAAAGGCAGCTCAGATTTGCTATAATTGGTGCTTTGGTGCAAAACTATGAGGTGCATTTTGAAGCAGGAGGGTACTTTTTGTGGCATTTTAACTTTTGCTCACTGGGTTGGGTCTGCGGTAGCAGCCTTTAAGGTACCACATATTCAGAAATGATCCTGAATGGCCTTTCCTGATATTACCAGGAGCTACACTTGTAATGCTGTATCTGGAGTTTGAGTTTTTGCTGATCCCAGAGGATGCCAACTCATTAGAACCTAGTGCTTCATTCTGGATGGAGGGAAACAGCCAGGACTAGTTCAGAGCTGAAAGATGTTCTGCTTTTCATTGCAGGTTCACTGCTGTGGACACCTCTTCTCCCACTAGCAGCAGTGGTCAGTGCACTTCCCCAATGTTTTCTTTCTCAACCACTTCAAAAACCTCTTCTGGAGCTCCTCTGAGCCAGTCCACCCCCGTCACAGCTTCTCCCACCACACCACTGAAGGCTTCGACACCTGCGCTTGCTGCAGGTAGGATTCTGATGTGTGTTGTTGGGAGTAATGCACTGTAAGCAATGTTCTGACAGTTTTAGGACATAATGGGCTCTGTTTGGCATCTTTTTTTGTTTTTTCCTGCTGCCTTTACTGATGCAGTGAACCTCTTGATTTGCACACTGTGACAATGGGATGGACTTAGTGCTGAAACTGAGAAATTTGTCCATTTGCACACTTTGCTCCCTAGAGAGCCAGATGTGAAATTAATATATTCAGCTGCTTAAGTTCATCCACAAGTGATCTGTAATGCAGCTCTGATTATGAATGTTTCTGAGCAGTCACACAAATCAGTGCCTTATCTTGCATCTTGATCAGAAATTAGTTTAAATTAGATCATACTCGTTTGTTATCAAAATAATATTCAATCTCAAATGATCCTGTGATCATATTGAGGGAATGCTGGAGCCACATACTGGAGAGTGACAGTTGTTACTGTTAGCAGGGAAGTTGAATGGGAGTAAAATAGCACCTAAGGAAGGTGTGTTCTTGCACTGGGGCCATACTACCATTGCTTTTGGATTTGACAGTGTCTATTACAATTTTGTGTGATTGCAGCCTTTTTTTCCTCAGGCTTTGTATAAGTTCATAATTTACTGTTCCTCTTTAAATTCCAGTGTCACGTCCCGCTCAAAACATGCTTTCCACTTCTGCAGTACAGAAGACAGCCAAAATCACCCCTTCTGCAGCAAAGCCAAGCTCTACTCAGGTAATGGGAGCTTGAGTGGACTCTTTAGAGGCTGAATGTTTTACATGTCCTGTGAATCACTTAGACTGAATGACTGTCCTTAGGTCTAAGGATTAGCTAGCTTTAGACATTAAAATAGTAGCAAATCTGTGGGACTAAATCCATGTTTCATGCATGTCTTTGGGAGCTGTGTTTTGGTGTATGTTGACATAATCACAGTTAGGAAACTTAATTCTTCCTGTTGGTATGGAAATGAGGTTTCACAGCTTTCCTTGCTAATAAGCAGTCAAGAGATGCCCTGAGTGGCTGTTAAGAGATAAACCAAGTTTGCAGGATATTAAAAGCAAAGCAGTAATACAGAGCAGCCCACAAAGACTTCATTTGCTTCCATAAAGCTTTAGCCATGTATCCCCAGGTAGTCTATGGTCCTGCTTCAGATGTGGACATACCAGTCTTAATCTGTGAAACTAGTTCAAATGGAGTTTCTAACAGCAGACCTCTTGATATTCTGAGCTCCCTGTTTCTAAGGATATATCCCTAATATTGTTGGTTTTGTTTGTGTGTTTTTTTTTCTCTTTTTTTAGGGCAAATCAGCAGGCTCCAGCACAGCGTTAGATAAACAGGCCCACCAGTGGAAGGATTCGGACCCTGTCATAGCAGGAATCAGAGAGGAGGTGAGATTTCCAACCAGTTCTCTTCCTTTTGGAAGTTGTAAGACCACAGACGCTTCAGTTCACCTGTGATCTGATGGTGTCTGTCAGTAGTTTAGGAATCAGAATGCTAATTTTTCCCAAGATAATCAGCCTGGTTTGTAATTGCTGTTTGTGTGTCCTCTTCAGTCATCTTTAATTTCAGCCACTGTGATGGAAAAATGGAGTCTTTTCCCTGTTAATGTTCCAGAAGAATTTCTTGCTTTACTGTGTGATGTCCAAGGGCTGTGACATTTGTTCTAGTCCCTGCTATGTTTCAGTGGTTGCACTTTCTTCCTCTTGTCTTTGTAGATTGCACATTTTCAAAAGGAAATGGAGGAACTGAAGGCCCGGACTTCCAAAGTCTGTTTCCAAGTTGGTACTCCAGAGGAAATGAAGTTGTTGCGAACTGAGTCAGATGATCTTCATACTTTCCTCTTGGAAATTAAAGAGACAACAGAGGTGAGCAGAGTATCTTCAAACTGTTTAGCTCCTCAGCAGTGACTGTTCCTCTCCTGATGTTCCTATTTAACCTGATAGAGCTGAAATGATGTAGATGGAGCATCTGACTGTGCTGCTTTAATGTGGGGGTAACATCTGCATTTGTGCTTTCAGGCAGACTTGCAGAAGCCCCTGTGCTAGAGATGGCAATTAAAAATAGTTTCTTTGAACCTTGTTCCATCTGTTCCATTTGCAGTCGCTTCATGGAGATATTAGTATTCTGAAGACAACCTTGCTGGAGGGATTTGCAGGGGTAGAAGAGGCGAGAGAGCAGAACAAACGGAATCATAGCTCGGGGTATCTACACTTGCTCTATAAGAAACCTCTGGATCCCAAGAGTGAAGCACAGCTTCAGGTATGAAGTGTGTCAGCCAACTTCTAATCTAGAGTTTGAAATAAAATAAAACTGAGCCTTGTGTAAGTGCCCAGCAGTTTTGGTCTGCAGTAGTTATTTGCTGTTTCAACATAGCCTAGTAAAAGTGTGATGAGCTTTGTTTTCCATGAGTTTGCAAGATATGCTGAAAATCCTCTCCTGAAGTTCCTCTGTGTTGTTGCCGTTTTCAGTGATGACTCAAAACTGCTGAAAGGCAGTAGTTCACCTGAGATCCAAGTCTATTCTAAGCTTAGAATGTGACTCTTGACATCCTGTTCCTTCTCAGCCTTTGCTCAGGGATTTCACTTAAAAGAGTATCTTTTTTTCCCCCAACACTTTGTAGAAGAGTTCTTAGAATTATTTTTATCTTCAGCAAGTGCCTTATGGAACAATTTGATGATTTATTATGACTTACAGAATTGTGTGGTTAATTTCATGGATGGCAGAACATAAAGCTAAATGATATTTTAAAAGCCGGGGCACAAAGGCAAATAACCAGCAGCACATGAAGAGGCTTTCAAAGGCATGAAAGAAACTAGGGGTGAAGCACTCTTGCAGCTCATGATGAAAGGGCTATTTAACCCTAAGCAGAATAGAGTGAATGTGCCCTACAGATGATACTTGGTTTTGAGGGGAACTTACCAGTATATAAAAGCTCTTTGACTAGCAGGCTGAAAACATAATTGAATGTCATCTTTGTTACAGTAGGTATGAAGTGCTTGCACACAGTTACTAGAAATCAGCCAATACGAAGTAATTTCTTTTAGGCCTCATCTCTAATCTCCACCTGGATTCTGTAGAGTGATTCTCAGTCTTAACTGTATGCCTGCTTTGATGCCCGGTGTGTCTCTGATGTTTCAAGTTTATGCTCATGACTTCAGTGAGGTGACAATCTTGAAATTAGCATTTTACTGATCTAGAGAGAGGATCATGAGGAAAGAATAACAGTGAGAGAGAAGGGGAAGTGGATTGGAATGTATAGGGAGAGCTGTCAGGTCAACTTTTGGAAGTTGTATGACAAAGACACCTCTAGTCTGACTCTTAAATTTTGTTCACTCTGCATAATTCTTGTTCTCCTGGGTGATAAAAGCTCACTCAGTTAACTTCATGTATTGGTTTTCAGTGATCCTCAGGCTTTTCTGATATCCAGCCGTATTGATTTGCTGTCCTGAGAGTGGCTGCTGTATAACACTCCTAGTTGCTGGCGAGAGGAGACCTGTGCTTGGTAGTGTGTAATAGCCCACAGCAGGACTGGTTTTGGTTACAGCTTGAGTATGTCACATTAGAATTTCATGCTGTATCTTGAGAACAGTTGCAGTGGTATTTTTCCCAAGCTGTGTTACTTGGCTGCTTCATTGTTGTATTTTAGCGAGCATTCTGTTGAGATGAGCTGAAACCAACTGCAGTTTCCATTTCCACTCTACGAGATTGGAGTTCAAGACATGTTCATGCCATGACGGGTTGGAGGGATGACAATAATAAGACTGAACACTGGTTTTGTTTAGGGAGCAGGGCCTATAGCCAGAGGTGTCTGGCTGAGTTGTGCAACTCTGTGATTGTGGATAAGTCACTTCACTTTTACTGTGCCTTTTTCTTTCCTACCTATAAAAATCAAGTTAATTCCTTGCCTTAATGTGGGAGTTATGAGCATTCATGAGTATTTTCATGAATCATGGTCTGTGAATGCTGGTATCCTAGAGCCATGTGAATAGCCTGCAACGCTTTGATCACCTATAATTGTTGGAAGTTTCAACACTGTAAAATGGGAGCAAATGAATCATGTTCTGCGAATGAGATTTGAAATAAGGTTTATTTTGTATAATGTCTGATGTTTGTAAACCCTTTCTGCAAGGACCTGGCAACGTTTTGAAAACATTATGGGAAGTATTGTTTCCAGCTGAGAGCTGGAATAAAATGTCCTGCGAGTCATTTATAAGTGGATTTTCACCATGTTGGGTTCTGTTGTGTTGATTAAACTTTCCAGGCAGAAATATGGGAAAGTGCTGCATAGCTTGGGCTGGGTGAGCTTAAAGAGTCTTCAACTTCTTCATCTGAAACTGAGATTTCTGAAGTGACTGAAAAGCTGACTTTGTTTTGCATGGTAGGAAATTCGACGCTTGCACCAGTACGTGAAGTTTGCTGTTCAGGATGTGAATGACGTTCTGGATTTGGAGTGGGACCGGCACCTGGAACAGAAGAGAAAGCAGAAGTGAGTAACTGAAACTGTTAATACAGAACAAGGAACATGTCAGTGAAGTGGTGTTATTCTCAAATCAAACAGACAAAAACCCTTTTCTGTTTAACAGTATGATCTTTTACAAGGCATCTAGGAATGAAACTTGACTAAGACACCTAATGGGAGCTATAGGTTCAGGCTATTTGGCTTCATGCATGTTACAAGTTCTTTACATCTTTTGTGTACAGTGTGAATAGTGCTTACAGAAAAAAATGTAAGCTTTGTAGAAACCAAATACATTCATTGGTGGTAGCTACTGAAAAATTTCTAACAAGTAAACCATCTGAAATTAAATGAGGTAAACTAATAAACTTGCAGCATATCCAAAGGAGAAGTATATATTTGAGATGAGCTGCTTTGGTGTCCAAACAAAGCCACATTTGATCTCATGGAGTTTAAGTAGCTAGTACCACTAAACTACTTTGTGTATGCATGCCTGCTTGTGGCCAGATATATAGAGTGGTCCTTATCCCTGTCTCTTGATCTGGTGTCTTAAGGCGTCTCGTAGTTCCTGAGAGGGAGACCTTGTTTAACACCCTGGCTAATAACCGGGAAATAATCAACCAGCAGAGGAAGAGACTAAATCAGCTCATGAACAGCCTGCAGCAGCTCCGACTTTATAATCAGACATCTCAGTGGAGTGTTCCCAGTGATACATCTTCTCTTAGCAATGCTCAAAGGTATGTGAAACAGGAGTTCCTGGGTAGTGTTGACACTCCTTCTCTCTTGCCTCCAGCAATATGCAAGTGTGCATCTTCCAAAGAATGCTGTTTTGTGGATGTGGTATCGGAAACAGGATGTCCTAAAAGTCATACTTAACTATGTCCGTGTAATAGAGAAGCTTATGGGTTATGTTGTATGGTTCACTATTTGATGCTTATCAGAAATTTCCCCTACAAGTTACAATTTTTATAATAAACAGGATAATAGAACCTCCTACCTCAGGGTACTGCTGGGTGCCTGTATTCAAGGGAGGAAGTGAATGGCTCTTAAGAGTTCCAAAATAAAGATGCATTTATTTAAATAGCAAAGTATCTAGAGGAGCCAGTTGTTCTTGTAAATAAACCAATGGTTCCAGTGGCTCTTTTTGTCCCCCTTTTGTTCCTGACTGGGTTGATTTCTTTATGCTAATCATGGTTTTTCACTGCTCTGTCTTGTCCCAGTTTTGACAGTGACCTTGAAAGCCTGCGCAATGCCTTGTTGAAAACTACCCTGGAAACACATGCCAAACCTCTGCCTAAAGTACCTGGTAATTTATTCTTTTTTTTCCTGCATTCACACCATAGATGTGAATCACTTTGTTTTTGACTTGCAGTTTGATTATAGGCTAATAACTGTCTTTGCTTTTCCAGCTAAGTTATCCACTGTGAAACAGGCACAGCTGAGGAATTTCTTAGCCAAGAGGAAAACTCCACCAGTTAGGTCTACAGCTCCAGGTAAACCTTTAGCTGCCATAGAAGTCTGAAATGCTTTCCAAGAGGGTGACCTACCAGCTGTGGGAATCAGTCCTGAAACTACCTTCTAGCTCCTCAGTCCCTACTTTTCATTTCCTGTTCCCCTATCTGCTCTCAGTAAGTTTCCTACAGTTACTGTCTTGTCAAAGACATCTTTTTGTCACAGTTAAGAATCCTGTCAATGCAGGACTAAAACAAGCCTGTAGAAGAGCATCCTAAGATAGGATTTCTCTGTTTTGTCCATTAGGCTGGATGGTTCCCTTGACTTCTAACACACATGTGATTTTGTTTCTGATATTGCAGCGAGTTTATCCCGATCTGCCTTCTTATCCACAAGATATTATGAAGATTTGGATGAAGTCAGTTCAACGTCCTCAGTTTCCCAGTCACTGGAGAATGATGATTCACAGGCAGTGGACCAGGAAGAAGAGGCTGCTCCAGTCCAAGTCCCTCGTCATGCTCCTGTGGTCCGTACTCCCTCTATCCAGCCTGGTTTGATGGCGCAGTCTCCATCCTTTGGGAAACAGCAGCTCTCCCTGGGTACTTTGCGTGAGTTGTTTTTGCAGTGTCTCTCCCCTGTCCTGCGTGTTCATGTCTCAGTGTCTTTAACCGCTGTGTCCATTGCCAGTGCTTCAGGTCCTGGAGAAATGTGGCTGCAGCATGCAGTTTTACATTGCCAGGTTTTTGGAAGCAATTAGCAAACAGGCATTGTAACCTCATGAGCTTGACCTGAAAGCACTAAAATGTCTTGACTCATTGGCTGTGTTTTTCTGGTAGCCTGTTTCTTTCAGCTAGTGTAGACCATAGGTAACATTGTCTTCCTTTAGTAACTTGCCTTAGGTGTATGCCATTATTTCTTTAAATAATGCCTAAAGACCAGGAAACTGAAGTACTACTACATTTGGTTGGTGTGGCCAGGGTTAGGAGTTCTGAGCCCAATGAGTCACAGTAAGAATTCTATTTGTATATTGTCAGTTTTCCTTGTGTGAGAGATCTTTTTACATTTTAAATCTCTATATCCAGAGAGAAAAATACGGTGTTGGCAGAATCATCCATAACAGCAAACTGAAAGTCTTTGAAATAATAACTATTGAGACTTCCTTGCTTGATTCATTAGGATACACAGAAACTGCAGGGACAGATTGTGTTGATTGTTTAAAAGCCCTGCAGTCTTGTCAGAAGAAAGCTGTGTACTTGGAGGAACTGTAGTTCAGAAAAGGCTTTCAAGTCTCTCTGATTTGTACAGTTATAATGAACTATAATATTTTTGTTTACTTGTTTTTAGTGTCTACACCTTCAAACCGAATCATACCGCAAGGGGCAGATAGTACGATGCTTGCAACAAAGACTGTGAAACACGGAGCCCCTGCTCCCACTGTCACTGTTCCAGCACCACAAGCAGCTGCTGCTGCAGCTCTGCGGAGGCAGATGGCTAACCAGTCCCCAGGTAAAAGGATGGCTAATTGCCTAAGTGATCTCTGAGCAGTTGAATGTGGCTTTGACAAGAATTTATCACTCTCAGAGGAGAAGATCATCAAACAAAATGGGATGCAGATTTCTATTTGTTGCACCTCTGAGTTATCCAGTGTTTCTTTGTCTTCCTTCTTCCTTTAAGCTACAAGTACAAAATGCCTGAGAAACTCCCACCTCAGGTTTCTTCGTACCCCATCTCATCTGTTAAGTGGCAGAAATGTCGATAGCTCTCAGGAGATCCTAGCGTAGCAATTGATCTGTGTGCCAGAAACTGGTGGAGAGCAGAGAAAGAATGTCACTGGCCTCTATTAATAACTGCTCACTATTAGCTAGGCAATTAAAGATCTGAATTGTAAAACAATTTTAATATTGAAAAGCTGAAGGTGAACTATTGAATTAAGCCTTGAATCTGCTTGTAAGGTTTTGAGTCGACAGGAGAAAGGTTTCCCGATTTAAGCTTTTCTTGTTTGGTTCTAGACAACACTGCAGCATCAGTGCAGAAAAGAAACAAAATTCAGTTACTGGTAGTTTATTTTCCTTGCCCAAGAAGAGCTTAAGCATAGGAAATGGGCTAGTGATATGAATTCTGGTGGAGGCCAGGTGCAACTACACAGACTGTGACTGTAAACCTGAGATGTTACAATGTAGGTAGGGAGAAATTTGTAAGAATAAATAGATTTGGTCAACTAACAAAGAAATCAGCTAGATGGAAAGCTCTCTGCTGCTTTGGTGTCCAGTAAGGAGGCTGACATACCAAACATTTTGGGCCAGATATGCCACATACCTTCTAGAAATCTGGATGGGTTTCTTCTGGAGTTACTAATAGGCACCCTATTGAATGAAATGCTTTAATATGGAGAACATGTTTATGCATTTTTGCTTTCCTTAAAGCTGTAAGCACTTCCTTGACGGAGTCAACCCTGAAAAACGTACCTCAAGTGGTGAATGTGCGAGAACTCAAGACTAGTGCATTGACTCCGGCTGTCTCTGCAGTAATAGGGTGAGTGGGTGCTTCCCTTCTTTCTTTCTGGTAGCTGTGGATAGCACTTGCAATAGAGCATGTCTGCCAATGGGGAGCAGTAGTAGTATTTTACATAGTCTGACAATGTAAGACCTGAAGTAGATGCTTTGAGAGAAGAGTATTGAGTTTGTTGAATGAAAGGAAGAAATACTTTATTTCCAGGTCATTAAAGGATTTGCTAATGGCTTGTCCTGAACAAATGACAACACCAGTATTAACCTCCTTCTCCCTTAGTCTGTGAAATGTGTTTTAGTGCTGCCTCTCCTTTTGGGATCCAGTGGTTTTACTGCTAGTATGTACTTTGGATCTGGTGCCTCTCCAGTCACTACCTCTATTCTGCCCCACTGTGTGGGAAGCGCACCCCTCTGTCGCTGAGCGTGGTTTGTGGCCTTAAGCTGTCCAGATGTTGTTCCTTACACTTCATCATCCATTACAGAGAAAAACTTCTCTGGGGTTATGCCTCTTCCATCTGTCCTCAGATTCACCCCCTGAGGGAGGGAGAGCTGTGCTGTGGCTTTTCTGGATACATCTCTCAAATTCTTTGACATCAGAATTTTGACTGAAGGGTTGGGTGTCAGTAGGGGCTGATCTTTGGAAAAATACGAAGCTGTGAGTCTGTCTTCCTCACAAGTAAATTATGAATGTTGCCTTTAGCATTTAACCTTGAATTGAATTTGTAAAGGCTTCCTGAGAGTTAGATGTAACACTTGGCTTTCCTTCTTCTGTCTCCTACAGACAACAGCCAGCTCAGCTCATTCCAGAGATTTCTGTCTTATCACCAGGCTTTGTCACCAGCCACAGAACTTGTCCCTTTCCCTGTCCTCCTAATGACCTTGGAACTCTTTGCTTGAAGTTCCTACAGTTGCTAAAACCAAGATAATGATTGTCCCATTTTGGGGCTGGGGAGGCAGGGGCACTACTGAAAAGTCAGAGCATGCTGTGTAAAGCAGGAAAAACTCACCACATATATTTGACATGTCCACATGGAGTAGTAAATGCTTTATCCATGTAACTGTGGGCTATATGTGCAACTCCTTTAACAATTTCTCTTGTGCATCACTTGTAATTTTCTTGCATGTGTGTATACTCTCCATTGTAAAAGAAAAAAGGTGCATTTTCTTTGATGCAGCTTCTCAAAAAGGGGAACAGAGTCTTGCAGTGTTGGTACTCAGCTGCTGACCTTGACATTTACTTTATGGTTCTTCTGCATTTTAGTTGGGAAACAGTTTGGGAGCTTTTTGCTGTTTTATTTTCTCCTGAAAGTGATAAACTGAGAGGGGGAAAGGCAATGCTACATCTTTTGAAATGAAAATTTGCAGACAGCTCTGCTTGGAAGGTTTTGCTAAAAGCAATGTTGTGACCAGGAAGAGTTCTCCACTCTTAGTTTCATCAGAACTGTGATAAGGAAAGTGAAGAGTACTGGCTGTACATAGACAAGGACAAAAGTGAGCAGTATGTCTCTGAGTTAAACTGTAGTTAAAGGCCTGTCTTTCAAATCGTTTTAGACTGACAGTATTGATTGATCTCTCTAATTTATAGAGCACCAGCTAGCTTGATATCTTGAAGGCTTTTTACGGTCTTATCTTACAGCTGACCTCATAAAAATGTACCCTCTAAAAAGTCTACCCAGATGAGCCGTGCCTGCCAGTCAGGTTCAGCTCTAAAACAAAGAGCATTCACCCAGCAAAGTTAATTTATCAGTTTTTGCTGCTTCAGCCATCCTGGCTCTCTTCTGCTGCTGCAGCACACTCTTTGGGTTGTTAAGCAGTAACGGGTTTTCAGTTGTTATCAGTTGTTCAATGGCCTGTAGTGAGGTGTGTTGGTGGTCCCAGTCCAGTTATTTTATTTATATATACATATATAGTTTCCAGTGTAAATAAACCTCTTTCCATAACTGAAGTCAAACCCAGCATTTTCATAGCCTTGTCACAGAAGCTGTGGGTTAAGTGATCTTTATACTAATGAAAAGGTCTCACCTCCCATGACTTTCACAGACCTTCTGTTGGTTTATTCTTTGTTCAGGGTGCCTGTGAACTTGAAATTTACAGCTGTGCCTTCCCAGCGTGGACTATTTCCAGTGCTAATCTTGGAGTTTTTCTGGTTTTCTTTACTTTTGCTCTGGGTAGAGGGCAAATCTAGGCCATGCAACAGAGAGAGTACTCATTGCTGGAAGGAAGGACTTACAAAACTGTTGAAGGCACAAAACCCTATCCAAGACCAGATGGCTATGCAAATGTATTGTTCCATATGTGCATCCCCTTCCTTTGGAACATAGGAAATTTCTGGGTTAGCCCATCTCTGATCAAATAGTAAGTGCAGTTTGAGAGTCCTCATGAATTAGGAGATGCACAGCTTCTGATGCCCAGATTCACTTACTGTCTGGGATTTGAACTTAAGCTTCTGAAAGCTTCTGGTATTGGCCATTTAAACTGCTGAGCCTGGAAAGCCACAGACCTGAGGAGTTGCTAAGACTGGATGGCTCATCTCAAGTTATGGTGGTTTGGTGTGTTAATGGCCCGCAGCATGAAGTAGGATGCTTCACCCCAGAAGTAGCTGCCATTCTGCAGCAATTATCTGTGGGCTTTGATATACAATTTATTTCATGGTTAAGATTCCCAAATCTATAATGTAGAATACAGGTTAATTTTATCATAGTTCTTGCCATGACTGATTAACATTTATACTACACTTCAAAGACACGAAGCACTTCCCCCCCACACCCCAACATTGCCTCCTTGCTCAGCATTCAGAGAGTTGCATGTACTTGTCTGGGCTCCACACTACAAAGGAAGCTTCTTAAATTTGTTATCCACTAGGCATAACATTGTAATCCCCTTACCTGCTGATTTTTCATCAACTCGCTGTAAAATAGAAAGGCCTGACTCTCTTCAGAGACAAGAGTGTGTGAAGAAGGCTTGATCGTTTAAGTCTAGGGCTTTAAACACATTTGCAGACTTCCTTTGTTAAATGTGGCTGATTCGTTTAAGAGGTTTATTCCCTAATCAGATTTGTTAGTTTGGAGTTGTGTGTGGAATCTTTAATAGTGGTGGCTGTTCAAGTGTTCTGGAAGCTGTGCTTCTGAAAGGTGAGGAAGTCCTCTTTTAAACTAGTCATTTAATGTTTGAATTTTTACTTTTGAAGGTCATCTGTACCACACTCTGCAGCCCAGGCAGTCCACCAAGTTTTGGCAACTGTTGCTACAAATCAAGCTAAACAGGTATCTTTATAGAACCCTTTCCCTATGGAATAATGTACCTCCACATGCTCAGCACAGTTTGGGGGTGTAATTGTTGGTGAAGAGGTCATCTAAAAATGTCTCTTCACAGCTTGTCCTGCATTCCTGGCAAACCACTTATTTATCTGTGACCTCGACAGTGTGACACTAGGCACAAATTTGTTATGTCTTGCCTTTTCTTTCTTTTGAAGACTTTCAGCTTTCTAGTGGCCGTAGCCTTGCAGCAGTAAGGGTAGCAACTAACAGCAAACAGTATTGGGTAGCTACACCAAAATTTCACCAAGAAAACTTCAAAACAAAACACAAAGTGCTATGCAATCAAGGGAGAGAATAGTTTGTCTATGCTCTTACTCTACTGAAAACATTTGTTATTGGTCTATAAGCTGCTAGGTTTTACATCTACATGTCAAGAAGAAAGGCAGCAGTCTTTGTCCTCTGCAATCACTGAGCTGTTGCCCATGGAGGCTTACTGGCCTCTGCAAGAGGCTTGTTGAAAAAGCTGAGTATTGACCCTGTAGGTAAATGTCAGGGCATAATGGGGCTCAGATTGAAGGGCACTTCTAAGTGCTATAGCCGCCTTCCTCTATTTAGTTTTTAAGTCATTGCATGACTCATGAAACCAAACCAAGGTCAGAAGGACCTATGTTAATGGACAGACTGCACTGACCTGAAGTGTGACTGTGTTTTTAGACACCTCTATCAAGCTCACTTAAGGGACAGACTCCAACTCCCTCTGTGTGTGCACCCTGTCCTGTGGCATCTACCGCTGGTCCAGCATCTTCCAGCAGCAAAATCTCAGGTAAGTTCTCTTTAGTAGAGATGGAAATAAGGCCTGGATGTCTCTTGCTGCCTGTCAGGCTGCACAATCCAGAGAATGAAGACACTGAGGAAAAAAGATTTGCCTCCACTGAGAGGCTGCTATGCTAATTTTGAGGGTGAGAATTTGGAAAACCAAGGTAAGAAGAGCAGGAGGTTTAGTTTGCATCCTGCCCTATGTTTTGTCTCTGTTCCTGCGTCTAGAATTCAGTGATAAAATTCTTTGTTCAGAAGGGACTGAGAATGTGTAACCCTTATCAAGAAATGTTGAAAGCACATTTACCAAAATCTGCTGTGATTTGAAAGCAAAAAGCAGCCATCTTTGCCATTTTGGTTTTTAAACATGAAAATCATGTCGTTTTTAAACATGGTGGTTTGATTTCTAAGCACGCAGCACCTTAGGAATACCTGAAATAGCTTGAAATGAACAAATTCAGGTACTGGGTCTGTTGAGCACCGAACTTCAAAGCCAGTTCAGGTACTGTGATCAGTTGCACATGGTTTAGAGGCTTCTAAGGAAAGGAGTTTACATCATTCAGTGTAAATGGGGGAAGATGAAACACTTAGGGAAAGAAGGAATTGATTTTTAATGTGTATTAGATAATAATGCTTGTACTGGATATGGTTTTATAAGCTTCTTGCATAAATGTCTGAAATCCATCTCTGATCTTCTGTCGTTAATCCATGGATGTAGGTTGCCTCTTAGCCAGGGGTAAGAAGCAGTAAAAATAGCTAGAAATCATATTTGACTTGGCAAACACTTGTTAAATTTTGGTTTATTGAAAACATCAGCTCCTGAATTTGAGAGCACTTCCTTTGTGTTTGAGCTGTGTTTCCATGCATTGATGAGAGATTTTAACAAAGATTTCTTGATTTTTGTTTAATTTTTATTGTCAAGATGATGACACCTATCTTTGCTTTCATCTGATATATATTTTGCTTTAAATCTTTGAAATAATGTGTTCTCTGATCTACCAACAGCAGCAGGAGTGTTTCTGTGTATAAATATCAGACCTGGCGTTAAGTGGCAAAAGGCTTTGTTTCCAGTTGATAAAGTTGCTGACTGCGTGTGCAAACTATTCCTTCCTTTTCTGATAGTTAGATGACAAGATGCTTTTTCTCTTTTATAACACTTGGACTTATATCTTATAGGACAAGGGACAGTAAAGACAGTTACAGCTGTGACTTCTTCTACCGTGACATCCATACAAGCAACAACTGCACAACTCAACAAAGCCTTCTCCTTTTCTTCTGCGGGGTCTGTATAGCATTAATAATTCTTTGTAGCTGATATTAAACATGGGTATTGGCTGTTAGACAAGTGTTACCTACAAGGTGCATAATACTGCAGAACGGCACCTGCAAACGTTAGACTGGGGGGGTGTGTTGCACTGGAATTCTTGGAAAAGACCTTCTTGTTTGTGGAATCCTACCTGAGTGAGGTCTGAAGGTCTGTGAGAATTTGACACAATATCATGTTTCTTTGAGATTTTTTAGTCTGTAACTTACCAAGAGTATGTAATGGCTGGTTTGCTTTTCAGGTTTATGTAGAGTGGACTGTTAAACACATCATACACTCTGTATACTGGTGTTTCTCATCATTAGATGATGAATTGAGATTAAATTTCCAGTTAGGACTTGAGATTTGTACTGATGGTGAAACTTGCTGAATTATTTATTTCAGTATAACAAATGTCATGTTTTGGCTTGAAAAGTAGTCTGCACATGAAGGTGACTAGGGAGTCCCCAAGCCATCTGGTGATTTCTGTTACATAACAGGAACACAAGGCAAGGTGCATGTTAGGAACATGCAGTTAGTCTGAAATCTCTCTTATAGAGTGGGGTTTTTTCTTCAGTGATGACAAAAATATTTCTTTGATCGTATCTTATGTTTGGTGGAGAAGGATGACTCCTTAGAAATGATTGTTTGAAATTCTGCATGTTTACCTGTCTATTACTCAAGTGAATTTCTCTTTATGAAGTGGGTAATATTAAGCGTTTCAAAACACTCATACTTTCAAATAGCTGATTTCTTTCCATCTTAACCATTTCTCTGCCAGTTTGTCAAGTGGAGGTTACCCAAATGCCTTGCTGTGCTCTTCACAGGGCTAAAAGAGTCCTTTTGAGAGATGAAAATGGAGATTCAGAGTACAAACAGACCCAGCCTTTGTCCAAGGCTGCAGGGCCTCAGTCTATAAATCATATGCTAAATACAGTGCCGTTGTCAGTCATGTCTGTTACACAGCCTGAATTCTTCATCAGCAGCTGGTCTTTGAGAATCAGAGAAAGTTTAAAAAGCCACAGGGAATGAAGGTCTCTGGAGGACCCCAGTGCTCATTCTGAAAGATCACAGGATTTTTGCAAGACACAGTATTTTTAGTGTGAAACAGTCATGGAAACTTTTAATATTTGAATTGCTATGAGAGATCTCCTTTTTGACAGGTGGTAGTATCCAGTCATTCCCTGTTGTACATACACTATCTCTTAGCTTTTAGCTCTTTGAAGCACTAATTGCCACTGTGGCTTCTGCTCTCACTAGTCTCCAAAAAGCAGTTAGGACTTGGTGCATGGTGTTCAGCTGCTGAGCTGAATGGGGAGGGGATACACAGCAGAATAGAAAGAATTTGGGAGGATGAGGGGTGGTCAAAAGAACTTTGACTCTTTAACCTTCTAGAAGCCTTGTCAGAAGGGAGACAAATAGAGCCCAGTCATGCTTCTCTCTAGTTGTTGGAGAAACTGTTCTTGTGCCTGAACTTTGTGCAAGTCTGTACTGGAAATCTGAGTCCCAGAGTTGTGTTAATCATGGGGTTGGAAGTTTCACCCCTTTGAGCTAAGTGTCATTCTTTTCCTTTCTCCTTTCCTTCTAGGTCTGGATTTAATTTTGGTGTTGTCACATCAGCTGCTTCATCACCGACACTGCCCAGCCTGGCTTCATCACAAGGTTAGTTTGGAAGAGCATGCAAACAATATCTCTTTGCTGTTAAGAGAAAGCTTACTCTTCCTAATTTGTGTGGTTCTTGTTTTATGTTGTAGTTCTATTATTAAAATTGCAGTAGCTGCAGTAACATTACATATATATGCTGGATTATGCCCTGTAATGCACAGAAATCTAGGCCACCTGCCTTTCAACTAAGAGTAAGCAAAATATTTGCTGCCAAGAACATCTAGGAGGGACTGGTTTATGAAAAGGATAACATCTGTAGTCATTTCCTCTGTTGTCTTTTAATCTGTAGATTTGAAGTTGCCAAGGTGGTCTGATGCAGAAAGCTGTCATTAAGTGGAATGAGCTTTTAGTAATGGGAGGGGAATGCTTGGGATGGCATTTTGTTGCTTCTGAAATTGAGTTGACAATATATAGTCCTCCTTTTCATAGGCAGACAATACTTGGTTGGTCTGGAAAAAGAGGGGACTGATACATCTGTTTTATAGTATTATTGAGGATTTCTGCCTCAAATATCATCTTGCGAAAGAGATTGGATGGTCAAAAAGTCATTTCCAGTGTTACTGGTTACTTTAATAAGAGATACTACCTCTCCTTACAAATCTTGACTTGCTTCTATTCTTAGACCATCACAGCCACAGCTATGCTACTAGTATTCTCTTGGCCTTAAGCAGAGAGAACTAACTTGGCTTAAAACTTGAAGATTTGGTTAATGTAAAAGCTTAAGTAAATAACACTGATTAAAAGAGCAGTGGGAAGTGCAGGAGACAGGCTTGTAAACCACAGCGTTGTGTGAGGGCACTTAACTTCATGCTGCTCTGTGAAATGGTAGGAGCACCTTTGCCTGTGTTAGCTGGTGATGGAAAAAGAACAGAAGGAATTTCAGTGCCCCAGGAAGAAACAAATGCTACATTATTCAGTGTCAGTAACTAATATACTTAAATATACTTAATAGACAGAGAGAAAAACACAAGGGTAATATCAGCTGTGCTAAGCTTTTGCTCTTTGTAATAATAAAGAGCAAAATCTTCATGCATATTTCCTGTACCTTATCCAAATCAACCCATAGTCCAAACACCAATGCAATGTCTTCAAGTCAGAGTTTGTGTCCATTTGGTGCTCAGAAAGGAAATTACAATGCCTCAAACTGGTCCAGTCTCCCTTAAAGCTTCAGTGCTTTCACACAGTTGGACAGCAGTATATCTTGTAAGGGGGGCTGCTTTGGCAGTTACATTTGAGAGCTTTTCTTTAGTCTTTCAAAGCTGAAAACAGGATGCATAGAAACTGGTTGATGGTCTATAAATAGTTGAATTGGTAAAGAAAGATTTGATTCTGTAGAATGCAGTGCCCAATAGTACGTTTATGACCCTGCTCTGTTCTGAGCATGTTCTGTTCACTACAGAGAATTCTGTAGTGAATGTCAGGGTTTAGCTGAACCAGGTAAGGAGTGAGAATGGTGTTAACAGGAAATGGTCTGTAGTAACCAGGTCTTTTATGTTTTATCAAACTGTTGAAAAAGACATGAGAGCTAAAGGCTGAAATTGTCTGTACTCAGAGGAGGATGGTTAAGTGGAGGCTATGGCATGAAAGTGTTTGTTACTGCAACCCTGTCCATAAAGGCTTCAGATGTCAGTGTTGTCTCCTGAATGCACATGGAAGGGGTTAGAGGTTTTATAGTTTTGAGGCAAGACCACTGTTTAGCCACCTGTAAAATACTAAAGCATGCCGTTATTGTAAGAATGATAAAGGAGCTTTGCATACTGTAACTCAGTTTGTAACTTCTGTCACTCTCTCTGGCAGCTCCTGCTAAAGAGTCCACCCAGACCGACTCGTTTGCACTTGCTGGGGGTTCCAAATTTGGAGTAACCCCTGAGGGCTCCTTCACTTTTGGGTCGCTCAAGCCAGCAGGTGCTCCAGGGGCCTTAGCAGGAAATAGCCCCTCAGGAGATGGCACCCAGCCAAACAAACCTGCTGCAACAACATCTTCTGCTCCATCCACAACGTCTGGCAAGTTGGATGTCTCCCCATCTAAATCAGGAGATCACTTGTTTCAGAGCAGTATAGCTGGGGAAACTCTCGGGAGCTTCTCAGGACTACGGGTTGGTCAAGTAGATGATAATGCCAAGACCACCACTAAAGCACCACCTACCAGTGTTGTAGGAGCACAGTCATCTAAGGTATCTACAGTACCTTCTGGGTTTACTTTTGGTGCTCCCCTGTTGTTAGGAAAAACGGGAGAAGCTGCTTCAACCTCAGTTACATCAGCTGGCACAGCATCCCTGCCCATCAGCACTAGTGCCACAGGCAGTCTCTTTGGTAACGTCCAGATAACCAGCACAGGGTCCTCTGTATTTAGTCTTGGAAGCTCTAGTGGCAGCAAGCCCACCTTTTCATTTGGTATTCAGCAAGCAAACAGTATGAGCACATCCATCTCTACCCCTTCTACCTTCTCCACTTCAGCATCCCTCTCATTTGGAAATTTCTTGAGTTCAACACAAACTGCTGCAGCTTCTACTAAGGGTGCAGGGGATGCCAAATTACTGTCTGTGCCAGAAAAGCCATCTGAAAATGAAGCTGTGGCAGCTGGATCTTCACCTCCAACAACACTGTCACCACAGCCACAGATACAGCTTTCAGAGCCCATTAAAGAACCCGCTTTACCCCAGGCCACAGCTGGGGACATGGTCTCTGTGGGCTCTGGCACCACATCACCAGCATCTCCCCCTGATGCTGTTGCTGCTCCTGCCACCACAAGCGATTTGAAGGCACCAGTGCCTCCTGCAGTTTCTGCAGCTGCCCCACCAGATCAGAATGTCTCAGCAGCAACTTCTACAACAAGCATTGCCTCTCCTGCAGAAGCCACAAGTGTGTTGGCTGCTACCTCTGATGCTACTACATGTGTGCAGAGTCCAGCTGTTGGTGCTCCCGTGTTTGCCCCCACTTCTGCAGGCTCCTCGGTGTTCTCTCAGCCTTCAAGTTCCAGCTCTTCTGGCTCAGCATTCAGCCAGCCTGCTGGTGATACAGCTGTTGCTCCTTCCACACCACCTGTGTTTGGACAACTACCAGCAGGTACCACAGCATCCTCTCCTTTTGGACAACTCACCACCAGTACCTTGGCCACTGCCACCACTACTACACAGGCTGCCAGCTCAGGTTTTGGTACTTCTGCTTTTGGTACCACCACTACTGGGGGCTTTGGTCAGCCTGCCTTTGGACAAGCACCAACCTTTGGGCAACCAGCAAGCAGTTCTTCAAGTGGTTTTACCTTTAGCCAGTCTGGGTTTGGGACAATGCCAGCCTTTGGCCAGCCAGCAGCTTCCACAGCAGCCTCAAACAGTGGCAGTGTTTTTGGAGCACCAGCTAGCACCAACAGTGCCAGTTCCTTTTCCTTTGGACAGCCATCTGCCAGCACTGGAGGTGGGCTCTTTGGACAAAGCAGCCCTCCAGTGTTTGGGCAGAACACTGGCTTTGGGCAAGGAGGATCAGTCTTTGGTAGCGCTGCCACTGTTACTACTACAACATCATCTGCTGGGTTCAGCTTCTGCCAAGCTTCAGGTAAGAACAAATGGAGGGAGATATGATATCCCAGTGGTGATGTCTGGCTGAACTACAGAGAGCACTGTGTCACTGGGGAAAGTAGGACATTTTTAGTGTCTTTTTTTATTCCCCCTGTGGCACTTGAGGGTTTTTGGTTTGTTGGCTGGGTTTCTTTTCAGTTAGTAGGAAGAGGAGCTGCAGTGTGTGTATGAGGGGGAGGCTAATGCTGGAGACTAAAGAAGCTTTTGCTCTGCTTCACTCTTTGTCAGTCGGCCTCTGAATGTAGCCTTGTCAATCCAATCTTGCATTCATTTTTATGCTTACAAGTCTACCTTGACTTAATTTTGAATTATGAATTGTCCTGCCTGTACAAAAATAAGTGGGTTGGATTCAGCACAGTGTAAAAGATCTTAAACTAGTGTGGTGTTGTAAATTGTTACACTCAAGTGGCAAGACAGCTCCGAAATCATAATCAAGGCATTGAGTACAGATGCAGCACTTCTTCAGTGGGCTGCATAGAGTACAGGCAGCAGCAGATGTATAGGCAGGTATGGTATTATATCATGATTGGAGATGGCAGTAGGTTTTAAGCCTTCCAATTGATGGGTTAGCAAGGAACTAATCTGTTAAATCTGCTTTTGCCTTTGGAAACATCTCAAAATGAAATATAGCAGCGACATGAGCATCAGCTACCTTGTCTACACAGTTCAATTGAACACTTGAACACACCAAGCCTACTTTGTCAATCTCCTTTTGTTCTCCACATTGTTACAATATATTGTTGGGTTTTTTTCCAAAGCTTTGTCTGTACAATCTTCAGGTGGCTCCCAGGGACAAGTGAAAAGTACACAGTAATAATAGAGAACATGTATTTCCAAAGAAAAAAACCTAATTAGGCTCATTTAATTAAAAATGATGGCACTGTAGGCAAACTGCTTGTTCATTTTAACTACAGTAACAGAGAACAGTTAAATAGGGGGAAGTGAACTCTGCTTGAGAAAGGTGTTCCTAATTATAGAAATGAAAGTTTTACTACAGAATGCACATTGAAGTGAACTGGAAAATGGAACATGGAGTTCTTCTTTTAATCAAAACATTTCATTATCTATAACAGGAATCTTTAGGTAACAAAGCTTCTTACACAAGTGCAATCAGAACGCTACAGCACTTGTTCGTGACATGGAGGATTATTATAGCTATAACAGAAATCCAGTTCTCTTATATTGTTAGCAACAGTCTCACAATTGGCCTTTTGTTTTCTGTTTGGTTTTAAGTTGGCCAAAGAGAAAAGGAGACTGACTTTCAAATAAACTCTCAATGGAATTATACCATGTGTGTTGGTACATACTTAAAATTGGTCTAACCCAAATACATTTGGTAACATCATGTGTATCCTGTGTTTTGGTATAGGAGACCTGTCCTCACCCTGCTCTGGGCTAGTGTCACCTCCCTGAATTGTCTTACACCCTAGTAATAGTCATGATGGTTTATTTTCCTTTCTTTTCTTAGCAGGTTTTGGTTCCAGTAACACAGGCTCTGTGTTTGGGCAAGCAGCTAATACTGGAGGCACTGTCTTTGGCCAGGCAAGTACTTACTGCATTTGTAGAAACAAGAGAGTGTTATGTAGAGTGGACTTGTTCAGGATTCCCTGCCTATTTCTGATTAAAAGATACAATTTGACATACTGAGCAACAAGCATCCCAGACTGTACTGAAAGTATTTGCTATTGTAGTGGGCACCAAAGCAGCATTTGCGCAAGTGTTTTCCGAGGAGCATGAGGGATAAATGTTTTATCACGTGCAGGATAAGATAAGACATGTGGAAAGTCACCTCCTTTTATTCCATGCCAAGTGGACAGTGGAGGGTAAGTTTCCAAGACATTATTCTGTGCCACAGACAAGGTTTAAGACAGACATGAATAAGATTTCACTGCATTACATGTGGGGATGTAATTGCTTACTGGTTCATCAGCTCCTTCGTACATCTAGAGGAATAGTCTGAACAGAAAAATCTGCCTTGGAGGCTTGTGGTGCTTTGACTTTGTTTAAATCCCTTTTTTGTCCTTTTTGTGTTCCAGCAGCCATCTTCTTCCAGTGGAGGCTTGTTTGGAGCTGGAAGTGGTGGGAGAGGTGGAGGCTTCTTCAGTGGTCTGGGAGGAAAGCCAAGTCAGGATGCAGCCAATAAGAATCCCTTCAGTTCCTCCAGTGGAGGATTTGGATCTGCAGCTTCCCAGAGTAAGTGAACAAAACAAGAATACAAAATGTGCTGTGATTTCCATCTGCTTTTGGGATCCCATCTGCTTTTCTGCCATTAGTCACGTTCAAGTAAATTCTGTGTTAACATGAAAGGCTTCTAGGGGGTAACAGAGACTGCATCATGTGTAATCTGGAGTTTTAGGTTTATGGAGAGCAAATAGGGAAGCCATTGAAACAAAAAAGCAGATGCAGCAAGCGAGAATAATATCTATATTCTGTAGGGAATTTGTGGCCAGATACTTCTTCAAAATGGAATAGTCTAAATTCTTGTCACTGAATTTCTGCTTCCAACTTGTCTGGAAGTTAGAAAGCTTTAATTATTTCTACCCTCCTCTAACACTGGGCAGTATTAATAATCTGTGCTCAAAAGAAACCAAGCTAACAAGTATGTGATGAGTAGCAGTATCCTCAGCTCTGTCCCAGAAATGGCTAACACATATGGACAAGCTGTCATTTCTTGGATATAGGAGGAGATGTGAATTTCTTCAGTCACGTGGATGTAAAGAAAAACAAATACAGTGATTGGTTTGGGTCTGTAGTCTGTTTTGGCAAGGATGCAGAATTAGAGTTCCTTTTACCAGTTTTTACCCAGATTTAATAGGCAGGGTGGGTCTCTCAGAGATAAACTCATACAAGGGATTGTGTTGAAGCCCTCTTTGGGAGGAGGGACTCATCCCTTGTCCTTTCTTTTGCTCCAGTTGTCAGCTAAAAGGCATCAGTCCATGTGTGTGTGTTTGCTAAATCAATCTGCATGTGAGGTGCCACACCAACCGTCCCACATACTGCTTCTTGTCCAACCAACCTACCAAAAGAGGCACGAAAAGTAGTTAAGAATAAACTAAAGCTGCCAACAGGTTCCTTTGCACCAGGGACATTAAGGGGCTATTAGAAATTCTTTCTAGAAGCTATAAAGGTTTAACTGTAAAGGCAAGAATCAATCACTGTCCACTAGTGTAAAGATCTGGTTTTTGAATGCCTGTGTCAAGATAAAAACACATTAGTTTTGAGTGTTCTGGGGTAACAGGTCTTGGTAATACCCTAAAATCTGAGCGGAGATGCTTATATGCCATTGTCTGCTCTAGCAATTAGTTGAAAATACTAGCAGGTTCTCTCGTGCTTTTCGTGTGCAGCAAGTGTAGGTCTGCACTTGTTCCATGCATTTGTATGTCACAAAAGCAATTCATAATGATTTCTGAAGTGTGACTGTTATTTAATGAGACTGCCCAACTTTGTTATTTCATCCCTTGTGACATGGGTTTGGGTGAAGGGGAAGGCAGGAGGGGTGGAGTCCAGCAGGTAGAAAGCACAAAGAAAGGGAAACAGTGTCCAAGATGTAAAACTAAGGGAATAAAGGGAAGCTGTAGAATTCGCTGCAAGTGGCTAGAAGTTGGCTTCAAGTCTTGGGAGAGCAAATCCATTTGTTTTATTACATCGTTAATGATCCTTTGGGATTAATGGTTGAGGTCAGTCCTCTAACTGTGCTGATTGATCCCTCCTTTATTGGAGCACTGGGTTTTGTGATAAAATAAAACAGATGGTTCACCAGAGAGGAGCTTTGGTTATTCTGTGTCCTGCCACTAGATGCTAAATCTCTCTGTAGACTTATGAAAGAAGAAAACTTGAGTTATTTCTCAGTAAGGCTGGAAGAGTTTGACTCCTGCTTTAAGGTCCTGTCAGTCATGTTAAGAAATACTCACCATTGCCACAATAGCTGAGAATCTTCAATTTATGGTAAACTCATCTTTGCTGCTGTAATTTCTCACTTGAGGGATTGTCTTTTGGTGACTGCAGCACAGGATGCAACTAAACAAATCATCCATCACTGTGATTTCCTAGATTGCAGCAGTAAAGGGTTGTTAGTGGTCCATGAGATCCGTAATGGATCTCAGTGAAACTACAAAGCCCTGTAGGAATATGGGAAAATTTGGCTTCTGTCTGCAGAGTGCTGTTTTCAATGTGGTGTTCATTTTGTGCTTGAGGATCTGCTAATCCAGGTAATAAAGTGTAATGTAGGATATTGTCTTTTAGGAACTTCTCAACTGTTCTTCTTCTCCCCAGGTTCTTCCAGCTTATTTGGAAACAGTGGAGCAAAGACTTTTGGATTTGGTAGCTCATCTTTTGGAGAGCAGAAGCCTACAGGCACTTTCAGCTCTGGTGGTGGAAGTGTGGCATCCCAAGGCTTTGGATTCTCCAGTCCAAACAAAGCAGGTACTTTGTTTAATCTATGAACAGCCATGGTTATCTGTGAGATATTTAGGATTCTACCATTTAGATGTCTACAGCCTGGGCTCAGTACATGTACAGGAATTGTCTCTGAACAATAAATAGTGGCTTAGGGAATGGAACTTTAGCTGGTGGATTCAAGCAGGGATTTACAATTCCATGTGCAGAAAAGCATCCAATAAACTACATTTTCAGGTGTTCGTTCCAGAAATTCCCATTGCAGTTTAAGAGCAGAGAGCTCTGTGAATTCGTTCTGGTCTTGGGTACCATAAAATGAAGAATACAAAATATGGAACTGAAGAAATTTGTCCCATTTTAGGTGCTTCCTTGGAATATTATCTTCCAAACTTCACTCTGGGTTTTGTAACTCTTTTTGTCCCCATTTCTTCACTTGAGTGAATGCAGATGCCTGCAGTGGGGAAGCTCCCTCATAAAATTTGTATTCGACATGGTTCAGGTCCTTCTCTTTTGAAACCAGTCTTGACCTGCCATCATCCTCTCTTCTGTTCTCTGCCAATTGAATTCATTGAATCAAATACTGGAAATTTCACAAAACCTCTTTTCTTTTTACTGTCATCTGCCCAAAGAAAGAGCCACAAGAGGAGTGGTGACTGTGATAGGTCCATTAGAACTCAGTGGCAAAATGTTCATTTTGTTGATAGACAAAAATGGAGGTTCAAAGGGTCAGGCAGAGCCAAGCTTCTCTCCTTTATCCTCAGCCCATTCTTACAGTGTACATAGATAAAGATGCTCCAAGAGTGTCTGTTGAAGCTTTGTTACTGGGGGAAGTAGTAGAGATTTGGTCATCCTTGAAGTTGTCTTCAGAAAATGGTGCTCATGAACTCCCTTTGGAGAAGCAGTGCACTGGGAGGAAGCGCTCTCTGCTTGTCACTGGCTGTGCTCTCATGTTAGTGAAGTGGCTGAGAACATAATGGTGGTGCTGTCAGATCCAGCAGCCCTTTGTAAGGTGTCTTTCAAGTATTGCATTCCACTTGGTAGTGGTAGTTTCTTGTCTCTGGCATACCTCCCATCTGCTGTTTTTGCTAGAGGAGGAGAAAGGCATTGCTGAAGGAAGTTCTTCTTTCATTCACCCACTAACTTTTTCCTTGCTTTTGATTAGTTTCACAATTCTTCTTGTGATAGGATTTTCACGTAATTTCTGCAGAATGTACATCCACTCACACAGAGCTCAGATCCTTCCCTCCTCTGCTTGTATTTGCTAAATACCAAAATGAATGGCATGTCATCCCCTCAGCTGCAGTGAAGGGTTTGCTTGATTTGAATCCCCCTTTGCTCTGGTTTCGCTACTTACAAATAGTGGAGAAAGAAAAATGAAACATGTTAATATGCTTTGCAGAAGAGAGTTAATGCCAAGGAGAGCTTCAGCTCCTGTGATAAATACTCTGACTTCCTAGAGATAGAGGTAACAAGATACCTCTTCTGTGTTTAAATAATTCAGGCCTAGCATTTATTCTTTTCCACACCTTTTGTGTTTACAGCCAAACACTATCTGTTACCTTGACATGGACTGGAATTTCACCCAGGGTATTAAAATGTGTGGTGGTATCCCATCCTCATCCCTAGTCACACAGCAGAGCAGGTGTCCCTCACGTTCCACAGTGTCAACTAGAAACAGGACAGTAATATCAGCAGATGAATATAGAATAAAATCATCTGTGTAGGAGTCTAGATAGAGCTGCAGAAGGCAGCTAAACTCTTGAAGAGAAATTGCCAAGAGCAGAGTTCAGTTCCTGATTCTCTGCAGGAATCTGCTGACCTGGCATTTAATCATTGCATCTTAGTTTCCACCACTTAAACTCGGATTAGATAATACCCTACCTGAATCTTTTTGCATCACGGCAACACCTAAAAACCAAGCTTGCTATCTGTTACCTGATCTTAAGAGGTGAGGGATGCTTACCCATTGCATAAGGGAGTTCTTCCAGTTAAAGCACTTGCATGCATGGAGTTCTGTTTGCAGGAAACTTGTGTGTCCTTCCAGAGCTTTAGATTAGAAACCAGGGTAAAACACTGCAACCCGGCCAGCAGCAAATGTGCACAGAGCTACCCTTTATAGCAGGCTTTTCATTCTGCGCTGTTCTATGTGGTCCTTTGGATAGTAACTTGTTTAAATGGTGATGAGCAGAGCTTTTCTATAAAACTGACTATGTAAGCTGAGCTTTTTTTTTCTGGCAAGGAATGCTAGTTTTATGGTGAAGGAAGAATATGTGTTTTTTAAACAATAATAAAAGCACCAGTCTATCACCTGCTCTATGTATGTTTATTGTAACTTGATTATTGTGCACATTTCTATCTCTCAATTAAAAACCTGATCTTTTTTTACATAAAGCCAGTAGAGATTCCTTCACAGTGTGCTACCATGTATGATGTATAACCACCTTCTAGTACAGCTCTGGGGACTGAGTTGATCTTGTGATGAAACGTTTAAGAGACCCAGAATATGGTTTTCTTCTGGATAGTCTCTTTAATTTGGTTGCAGTTTTTTGCATGCCCTCAGCTCCTTTTCTTATCCCTGTCATACCCTGCAGTTTGGTAGCTGTGTGCCAATTAGTTTATAAATATTGCTGTGTCCATATGATAAGATGAACAGCCCCATTATGGAGATTGCTTAGAAATCTGGTTCTTTGGTTTTTCTCTTTCTTTCTGCATTATTGTTGACGTGATGTTCTTGTTCCTTTTTTGCCTCTGTTTTGCTCAGGTGGCTTCGGTGCTGCTCCAGTGTTTGGCAGCCCTCCCACTTTTGGGGGATCCCCTGGGTTCGGAGGGGTGCCAGCATTCGGTTCAGCCCCAACCTTTTCAAGCCCTCTGGGCTCAACGGGAGGCAAAGTGTTCGGCGAGGGTACAGCAGCAGCCAGCGCCGGAGGATTTGGGTAAGCCACCAGGGTCCAGGGATGGGGAAAACAACGTTCTTGCATGACAAAGACCATTATGCTTAGCTGTCTCTGCATTAAGGTAAAGAATATGTTCTGTGATTGATTGCAAAGCTCTAAGTGTCCTTGGTTTGTTCGTTTAAAACTAAAATAAAAAGGCAGAGAACGAAGACTTCATTCCCAAAGGAAATAATGTGTATGATCTCATTTCAGTGCTGAAACTACTATGTTGAATCTTTAGTTTCAGAGATTCGGAGGGGAAGGGATGTGAGTCATCTTGCAACTGTCTAAGGAAATGCAGGAGTATTTTCTGTGTGCACACTTAATGAGTTCGGATCTAGACCTACAAACTATGCCTGGCAGAGAAAATAATAAACATCGTTATCTGTGACTGTCTGGCCACCTTATCTGCTTGTGAGATTTGGGCTAGAGATACTAATGAGAATTCAGGCTGTTCTCTCACCTTTGGAGGTGGGATAAAGCATTTGTAACAGTCTGTGCTCCTGGAGCGATTCGTGTTTATCCCACACTGATTGGTTTTGTCTGTTTCTTTACCCCTTAAGCCTGTGCTTGGCACCAGAGCAGATAGCACTCCTTGTTTTGTTCATTAAGCACAGAATATCAAACCTTGAAAAGCAGCTTCTGGAATAGGCAGCAAGTGCACTTCTTCAGCATTGCACCACCAGTAAGCAACTCTCCCTCATGCCCTGCAGTTATATTCAGACAGAACAGACCCAACTGAAAAAAGGAAAAACCTCCAGTGAGAAGAGGAAACTGGAATCTTCATGTTTACATATTTCACAAGCATTTCTCTTTTAGTTTCAGCAGGAGCTGCCTTTATGTAAGGGACATTAGAACATCCAGAAGTGTAACCTGTTAATTCCCCATGAGTTTAGGCAGATGCCCATCTGCCAGGGCACTCCTGAGCTATGGGAGGCTTCAGCTCAGTGGTTCTGCTGCATCCTGAACTCTGGTGCAGCAAACTGGAGAGTCCCTTTGGAAAGGGTAAAGATAGAGGCAGCTTAATTAAATCCTCACAAAGAAGGATGTAGAGAAGACTTAGCTTCCACTCAAGTGATACTTTGTTGAGTTCCAGCTTGCACCCATTGTGCTGCAGGATTTTGTAGTGAAACTGGATGCATTCAGTGACAATGTTGGAAGCTTAGAGATAAAATGGGATTTGGAACAAGCAGCATGATGATGCAAACAGAGCTCTTGCATAAGCACACTGCAGGCTCAAGAAAGATAATTCAGTGGCTTAAATTGTGTCAAGTTTTGAGACTTTCTACTCTAGCAGAAAGGTGCAGACTCAGTTTGATGTTTTCAGAGTTTCCTGAGGAACTGGATCCAAACCTCACCATAAAATTGTGAGCAACAGTTTAATTCTGCAGTATAAGGCAGTGTCTGTGCAGGGCACCTCCTTTCTGCCTTTCTCTTGAAGTGAAACTCTAAAAAATCCCCATTCTGGAGAAGTTACTTGCCAGTACGTTGTGTGGTATTAGCCCCGAGATGCTGAGAACACCCTGCTAACTTCAGTCCATGTGATTCATTGCTGCTTCAGTTCTGAAAGATCTGCATCACTTGATAAATGACTTGGGTGTCAAAAATAGAAACCACTACACTCCTGCAAAGTCTGTAATTCCGACTGTTTGTGAGCAAATCATGTTTTGCTTGCATAAACTAACCTCAAGTGCCTCTCAATTCTGTTTTGCATAGAAGCTTACAAAAGACCTGAAAATGTGAGCAAGCTAAGTTTGATTAAATTGTTACCAGGCAAGGACTGTATTTAATGTCTTTTTATGTAAAAAAGAAACCAACCCAAACGTCTCCATAGTTTGAGCTATTTCTCTGCTTGTGCTGTGCTTCACCTTTTTCAACAGGCGTGTTCTTCTGGTTGCAACTGAAAGAGGCAGTTTGAACCACAAGTTTCCTTGTCACTATTTTCATCTCCACTTCCTTTCACCGGTTAGACGTGATGTGTGTGTTCAGTTGCACAGTCCTGAGGAGATGGAGCACTGTAACAGGCTCTTGTTCTAAAACACTTTATCGTGCTGCTCTTTGAGAAACGAACTACAAAACCTGTTCTGCCTTTCCTGAGGAAACCACATTTGTGGTTCTGAGCTGAAGTTGTCTGCATGTTATATGGGTCAAGAGCCCAACCAGAGGCAAAGGGATGATTAGCAGGGCCATGAACTGCCCACTGTATCTAATGCTGTATGTGGAAGTGGTGTGTACAATTGACAGTGTCTGCGATATGAGAGGTGATGTCCTTTACCAGGTGAATTGCTTGTCAGACTGCTACAGGAGTTATCTTTTATCTGGAGAGATACATTTTGATGTGTGTGCTGGGTTTTCTGGGTTTTTTTCTTTAAAGTCTACTAGATCTGGATGGATGGAGAGGTGCATTAACGTGCTGTCAGTTCATATTTTAAGCCAGAAATGACAGGAGCTTGTGTAAGGCACAGCCTTGCGAAGCTGGCACACTGTTTGACTCAACTGTCTGCTCAGGGAAGGGCTGGTGCTGGGTTAGTACTTGTAGCATTGTGCACTTGCAGAACTGAATGCAAAATGTCTGTGTTTTAAGTTAGAGAAACACCTGAAGCTTGGTTTTTGAATGCACCTCTTATGCTTCTCCCAGTTCTGAATCATGAGTGGGGGCAGAGAACCATCATGTGTACTGTGGTCTCATTAGTGTGTCATGCTGATAGCTCTACAATGCCTGGTTGGACAGAGTGGGTGGAGAAAGGAGACCAATTTCCATATGTAAAAATGCTTCTTATTTCAGTCCCCTAAAGCAATTAGGGAAGTACTCCAAGGGTGATGGGGAGAAGTGCCAGGTAGGTGCAGATCTTCAGGGAAGCACTGGAACTGAGTGTGGTTCCAAATGGGCTGGGGAGGGAAAGGAATTGAGAGATGTGCAGGTGGTTCATGTAGGCAGCAGGGAAAGGTGCCATCTGAAAGCTGGGAGTCTGGGCTCTGCTTTGTGCTCTGGCCATCAGCAGCTCATACCAATTCTGTATTTGCTGCCCTGTTTGTGAAACACGATGATGCTGTACTTTTAAGCTTAGAGGGTGAAAACTACACAGGGGTGAAATAATATCTTCCATTTGATGGCTGGAGTTGGTATGTCCAAGCACTTAAAAATGTACCTTGTGTAAGCATGAACGTATTTGTCTTTCTACCTGGTGTACATTAAGCACAGGAGCTGGACAGATGTTTGTATGTACAATAGCCTTCCCCAAAAGAGTAAATCCATTTTCAGAGCGAACAATTATCATTATTCATATCAGGTGGTCTCTCTCTTGATGCATCATTGTTTGGGTGTGCTGTTATCATTGCAGGTGTGGGGACAAACTTCCAGTGTAAGTTAGATGATGTTTGCAAATACAGATTTTCTCTTTAAACTGCAGGTTTGGTGGTACCAGTAACAACACAGCATCGTTTGGCACGCTAGCAAATCAGAACACCCCGACATTTGGCTCGCTCTCACAACAGGGAACCGGTTTTGGCACACAAAGCAGTGGATTCTCAGCTTTTGGGACAGGTGGAGGAGGTAGGAAAAGCTGAAATATAACGAACCTAACAGGCCCCATGTGTACAGCTTTCCCTGGAACGTGGGTGTGAATCCTCAGCTCCTCATCACAAATCTGCGTGGCCCTAATCCTGCTGTAGGGAAGGCACCATGTCCTGGAGAATTGTGCTGCAGGGGCGGGTATAGTGTCTTCTTCTCAGAATTGAGCTCGTAATTCCATCACTGACATGCTGTGTTGCATTTGAATAAATCACCCTCATCAGGTTAATGCTTTTCACCCCCTTTCATAGAGCTGCTCTTTCTTCTCAAAGGGAAATACTGAGAAATAATGACTATTCAGTACCATATGCATGGGTCTCTGTATGGAAGCACTTAGTGTCAGAAGAAGATGAGCTGCAGGACTGAGGTGGAACAGCAATAGCCAGATTTTTATTTGGTGTAATTTGGTAAAGCTGCAGTGATTTATGCAGGGCTGAGAACAGAGCCTTTGGGAGATGATACACTCGTTGGTGTCACCATTGGCTTGTATTAAGCACGAGCTCTGTCTTCAGAGAGCAGCCCTCTATTTTCATGGAGAGGTGAATAAAGCAGGGACATTGTATGCAGTTCCTGCTAATGAATGGACCTAGCTGATTATCAGTGAAAGCAAAGCCCTCTTAGGAACTGAGGCAAGTCAGTTTTCTTCTAGATGGAGATTTGACTTTCATTGTTTGCCCATTGCTCTTTCCCTGACCTAAGGCAGGAAAGAAATGCTTTTCAATCTGTGTGTGGGAGGGGATGTTTACTACAGACCTTATGCATTCATTTTACTTCTTACCAATTATTTTCTTACTCTTGCATTTCTTTCAGGGTTTGGGTTTGGATCAGCTAACACGTAAGTACCATTTTCTGTCCAATTCTTCATTAAAAGTACAAATAGAATCAAAATAGAAGAGTTGAATGGTTTACAAGAGCAAGGTTTGAAAGTAGCACTAACACACGAGTTCTGGTTTCCTTTTCAGTGGCACTGCATAGAGCTCCAAGTCCTGGCTCTCAGTGTGTGCTTTCCAGGGAGGTTAATCTTTCATATGAAAGAGAATTTTCAGTTAGATCATGCTCTTTCTTCACCTCTCAGGCACATGATGTGCATGCTCACGCTGTGTGTGTGAATCTAATATCTACTCCATTTATCAGGTTGAAACAAGGAATTATCAGTAGTTTTCTGGCTGAATTGAGATCATGGTTTACAGTTAAAGAACAGGACAAGGAGCTGAGGTTAGCTCTGTCATTCACTCTGCCACTGCCCTGCTTGATTAGGTTTAGCAGGTTTCTTAAACCTTAGTTTCCCTATCAAGCAGAGCATGTGTATCTCTCCAGAGAGATTTATGCTTATTCTAGAACCTTCCATCTAGGTATGATGTGTTGATGCAGCCTCAGGTAAAAGATGCTGGAAATACCAATGCGTTTTCATAAGCTTCTGATACAAGGGAAACTGGAAGCTTGTTTGAGGGATCTGCTGACTTAATACTGCCTGAGGGAGACTCCAGCACTCATTCCTGTGTCGTTTCTTCTTGCTCCACAGATCTTCCTCTGGATTTAGTGGATGGAGAAGCTAGAAAGATCCTGAGCCCTCCTGTAGAACTGCCATAGCTCCTGCATTCATGAATCATCCACATGACCAATACAGTTTTTCTTTGAAATACAAATTCTCAGACTTTGTTTTTCCTTTTTATTTCTTTTTATTTTAAGAAAAAGATTTTGCTTATTTTTATGTAACACTTGTTCTCACTCTATATTAAACTATTTTATCTGCCTTGATGTTAGCTGTGTTGGAAGGATTTAATTCCCTGCATCTAGAAGAAATGGATGTATGCTGTGGTTACCAGCCCCGTAGTGGAGTTACCTTTCTGTTGTTCATACCACGCCTAGACAAGGGAGTAGCTCCAGTTGGTCTGTGATAGAAACCAGCACATATTTCATTGAAGAGAATGACTGTTTGTCCAGGGCTCTTCAGAAGGGGCTGAAGTTTTGCCCTGCTAATTTTAAGTATGGGATGTTCCACATGCTTCTCTCAGTGAAGTGCTAAAACTGAGTCATGTGTGAGCCAGAGGCTTAGTGGAGAAATAGGAAATTATCTGAGAAGAAACTGGCAGCGTGCAGAACACGTTCCCATGGCAGTAACATTCAGCAAAGAGGTGGGAAGGAAAAGCTCTCCTATTTTTACCTTTCTGTACATTTCACAGAGCTCAGAAAATGAAACTCTGGTTATAGAGAGAACTTCTGGCCCTTGTATTGAAGTGTGACCTCCATGCAGAGGCGTTGGTGATTCTGCAGCTTACGGTTTTGACTGTTGGCTTGTGACATGTCTGAGATTGTGCTTGTTCCCTGTGGCTCAGCTTTAGTCAGTATCGTTTGAAACTCTCATCTGTTTATACTTGAACATACTGAGCAAATGGCTTAAAGAATGCCCTGAAGGCATTCTGGACAAACACTTTCTCTGTCTGATGCATCTGACCTTCACGAAACCTCTACATGATGTAAATGGGGTTTTGTTGCTCTCTGAAAAATGCTTTTGAAATAACAGCTTGTGTATTAGTTGAATACATGCAGATGGGATGGGGTTTATCTTGTTGGTTCTATTAGGACGTTTTGGGGTACTTCTGCTTTTGCTATTTTCAGCAGAAGCATTAAGGTTTCTTGTTAATACCACACAATTTATGTGTCACTTTCTGGTTTGGTGGGCATGTGGTCGCTTTTTGGAATTGTAAATAGTTGGTAACTGCTTGGTTTTGGATCCAGTGTGTTCTAAACCAGATACTTCCATCAACAGTTCCTGAAGAAATCCCTTCTTTCAAGTCAACCTAAAAAGCGAGTGTTCATCCTAACTCCTGTTGTGGAAAGCATCGTTCCAATCTCTGCAACAGGGAATGACATTAGGTAGGTTCCCTTTAAAAAGGAAGACTACTAAAAGATGGGAATTACAGTGTACAAGGAAGGCTTACAGCTTTGCTATAGGCTCCAAGGCTTTTACATATGCCCTGGATTTTGGAACCCTGGCATGGTGTGTGTCGAATTGAGACAGCAACCTTGTCAGGGAGTTGTTTATAACCTCCTTTTCCCTCTAATGGAAGAGAGTGAGCACTGGAGATCCTTGGAGAAAATCTACTGCAGTTTTGCTGCTTTGGCGATGGAAGAAAAAGATGGAGGTGTTTGAAGTGTGCCTGCTGGTGTGTTCTCCTTGACTGTACACCATTTCTTATGGCCTAGAGGTGATACTGCTGCTCTGCTTTCCTTCCTCTTTATAAATAGCAGTTGGCCCAAACCATTGACCTTAAATTCTTTGCATTAATCTCCCCTCGCTGTGGCATGCAACACCTCCTAGCGAGGCCATATCAGCTGTGCTGCCCCAGATAGCTAACGAACCCCTTGCTATGGAGAAGATTGGCTCGGTAAGAATGTGATGTTGGCATGCTGGGCCATTGCAAGTTTCTCTTTTGGAATGATGGGAGCAGTTGGGGGTTGTCCTGCTGTGCTGCTTGCTACCTGTTAACTCCTTTACCCTTGGCAAGTGAAGGGCAGGTGGAGTCACTCCAGATCCTGCCTGAACACAGATTTCCTTGCAATGCTTCCAAAACCATGGCTGAAACAACCCAACCCCCTGAACTACGTGCCCTGGAGGAGCGGGTGCTGCTCCTGGTTTCCATAGTAGCTGCTGGAGGCGCTGAGCAGCGCAGGGAGGCTGATCGTGACCACAAGCCTACAGGAATAAGCACAAAACGCAGCAAAGTCGACTTTGAGCAAATCTGCATTCGTGTTGGATGACTCAAGGGCTTGGCAAGTGCGTGTGGCTCTGGGTTGGTGGGTGCCAGAAGCTGGTGCAGGCTCTCATCTGCGTTGAGTGGCCTGGGATCTCATGGCCTCCCTCCAGGGTTTTGTGGACACGTGTCCACCATAGAATAAAGCCACTACCACAAAGTCCCGTCTCAACAGAGCTGGTAAAGAAGCCAAGCACTAACTGGGCTTGGAGCCCTTGTTCTGGTGGTTTTGTTGTCCCTGCTGGTCCATCCTCGAGTAACTGACAGCAGTGACTGCTCTAAAGGAGCTCACCCTTTGGTCTGTGCTAATGTGGTTGTGCCTTTTTACCCTGCTAATTCCCTATGAGAAGTCTCGCCAGGCTTTCATCAAAGGTGGAGTCTTAATTATTGCTAATGAAAGAACATATTTTTCCCTCCCTTGAGACCATGCTGTGGCCTGGAGGCAGCAGGAAGCCGAGTGCTATGGCAGAGCACTAATGATGATGTTAGAGGCTCGGTGGGCAGAAGGGAGCCTGGGGTGTAGAGAGGATCTCCCCAAGCCCATGGAGAGACCAGGACAGGGATTTGTGCTTCTTGAAAAGGGAGGAAAGCTCCTCAAATCTTTCTGTAAAAGGGGCAAACGTGACTGTGTCAGAGAGACTCAGAAAGAAATGAGAATTGTTTAATCTTGGGTTTTAAAGAGCCTTACTGTATAATGCTTGGTATTGCAGAATATAGAGGCTGTGCAGGGTGTCAGTGGTCTCAGTGATACCCTTCAGTCCGGATCCATCTCCTGGAAGAGGAGGCTGTTGTTTCTTTGGCTCTCCCATGTCACAGCACCATGGTGTGGAGAGGCAACTGGAGACAGGCCATGAAACCAAGGAGGGATTGCAGGGCTGGAGTTCATCTCATGCTGCCAGGTTATATCCCGTGTGGCCACCTCCCTGCCGGAGCAGAGCCAACCTGCACTGACCAGACCCCTGATGATGCTCCATGGGAGAAACCAGACATGCTTGACGTGACCATCCTGCTGGGGACAGGCTTGTGAGCCTCAGCAGTGAGCTGCTGGGGTGTTTGTCTGGGAGGTGAGTCTCAGGCAGGAGGAAGTGATGCTGAATGTTCCAGGCCCTTGATCCCGCTGTTGGGAGCAGGGTGGAAAGGTGAAGGAGGGTGGTGGCATTCTCCCACCCCTCGCCAGCAATCCATGTGGGGCTGCCTCCCTTTCCCCCATCAGCCCATCTGTGTCCCTGCTGCAGCAAGCCCAGAGGCTGAAGTGACATTTTATGTATCCCTTCTTAGTTTTCATGTGTCCTGCCCTTGTGTATTGCTTCCAGTGTCGCTTCCAAGGAAAACTAATCCTGCATGAGCATGTCTGGTGGTGCCGAGGGAGTGTTTGTTCCCAGATAAATGTCGTGCTGAGCCCCAGGGGCTCAATGGGGATGAGCAGCCCTTGGTCAGCAGTGAGACCCCAGGGTGATGCAGCCATCAAGTAAAGACCATTCCTCACCAAGGGATGAACTTGGAGATGTGAGCATCATTTTCAGCTCACTCCTGCATGAGGACCCTGCAGTTATGCTCAGTGAGGTTACACTCCCCATGCCCTCTGCCTCCCACCATCCCCACCTCCTTTGTCTGCGGTCACAAAGCTCCATGTCTCTGGCTCCTGCTGCAGTCAGGACTTGTCCTACGTGCCCCTATCACACACGGGCACGCTCTGTGCTGCCAGTGCCCGTGTCTGACCTCATCCTGTTCCCTGACCATGAGATAAGATGAGGTGCAGGGGCACTGCTCCTGGGAGCGCACAGCCATGGGTGATGCTGCGGCCTTGGGCTGGGGTCCTGCCCCATCACCACATCCCCTTCCAGTCATGGCAGAGACAGGACCCTTCGCTCCCCCCTTCTTTTGGAGCCATTCCTGGGTCAGTGCTCCCTATAGTATAGGGGGTATATAGTATAGTGTACACATACAGTATATAGAGATTACTCTGGAGGTACCAGGAGCTTCAAATGCACTGCACTTAAGTGATGCTTCAAAGGTGAAATAAGCTATTGCTCTATACAGAGAGGGAAATAGGGGATACACCCCACAGTTATGAGCCATGGCAGGATCAGACCTGACTCTCCAGTGCTGCTCTCCCATCTCTGGGCTTTTTGGCAGGTCTCTGGTTTACACTGATTTACAAAGGTGTTACTAAAGGCATCCCTGGTACCTCGGTGCAGATTCATGAGCTGTGTTACACATACGTGCATGGAACACATGACACAGTGTTTTTACTCTATTTTTTTCCATAGATGCCTCAAGGCTCTTCAGTGCATTGCTAAGAATATTTGTCTTTAACACTTGAAAACACGGGAAGGAGCAGGAGTGCTTGTAGCTGCTGCACGTGAACCGCTCAGGGAGACGTGAGACGGAAGAAATGGGAATCAAAACCTGATTTGCATCAGCAGAGGGAAGTCCCTGCAGAGTGCTCAGAGCAGGATGCTGAGGCCCTTCCCTCGACCCTATTGCTGCCTCTGCTTAAACCCAGGGTAGGAGATCACAGAGCCACGAGTGGCAAAAGGTAAAGTCTGATTTGTAGCCCCTGCTCACAAACGGCTGCCAGGAAGGGTCGGGGTTGGTGACCTCCTGTACTTGCCTTTCCTCCTGCTCCCCTCCTGCCCTTGGCTTTGTGTCACTGATGGAACTCCCCAAATGGGCCGTGTGGCTCTGTTTTAACGTGGGTGTTGTGGATGGGGGCACCAGGTCTCCCCACTGCAAACGTTGGCTGCAGCCTTGAAGGGGCACAACAGGCTTGTAGCAGGCTCCAGGTAGGACACAAGGAGAGGCAGTGAAGGGGGGACACAGCCTGGAGAAGAGAAGGCTGCGTGGAGACCTCATAGCAGCCTTCCAGTATCTGAAGGGGACCAACAGGGATGCTGGTGAGGGACTATTCATTAAGGACTGCAGTGATAGGACAAGGGGTAACGGGTTGAAACTTAAACAGCTGAGGTTTAGACTGGATATAAGGAATAAAATCTTTACTGTGAGGGTGCTGAGGCACTGGAATGGGTTGCCCAGGGAGGTTGTGAATGCTCCATCCCTGGCAGTGTTCAAGGCCAGGTTGGATGAAGCCTTGGGTGATATGGTTTAGTGTGAGGTGTCCCTGCCCATGGCAGGGGGTTGGAAGTAGATGATCTTAAGGTCCTTTCCAACCCTAACTATTCTATGGTTCTATGATTCTATGACATGGGTGCAAGATGCACCTCATTGGGGTGCTCCACAGGAAAGCCCTGAGCATGGTGCGGGTCATCCAGTCTGACCAGGCAGGAGGGTCCCAGTGTACTGGGTGGAAGTGGGTGCAGCAGACAGAGCAAGTCTTTACCCCGCTGCTCTTTGGAGAAGCCTTGATGCTGCTTTGCAGCTTGATCAGAGAGTAACAAAGCTACTGAAAGGACAAGAAAGAGCAACTTGTGTCTTCCTTTAGTGTGTGAGCAGGAGCCCTTGGAGGGGTTGGTCATGGCAGGAGGAGCTGGAGCGTGGACCTGGAAAGTGCCAGGATTGGACCCTGTGGATTAACAGATCAGTACAGGAGCTGCGCTCTCCAAAAGGAATTCCAGCAGTTTCATTTACTGGAAAGCAACTAAAACCTGAGTGTGAACATCGTGGGGAGCGATGGAATTAATACAGAGAGGTATTTCAAACCCAGTTGTGTTTGTAGCACACTTTAACCCTCCTTTGCCCGGGTTGGAAGGGGCAGAGCTGCTCTCTGCTGCCCAGGGTCTCTATGCCCGGCTGAGGGGCTGCCTCTCTCCAGATGTGCTGTTTACAGCTCAACATCTGTCCGTGCTTTTGCCAAGTAAGCATCAGGAAACCCAACTGTGGTCACCAGCACAGCTCCGTCCTGGTGCAGCAGCCTGGTGGTGACAAACACAGGGTGTCTGCTGTTGGTTTGAACCAGAAACCTGGGCCCCATGCGGACCAGCAGCTGAAGAGGCTCCCGTGGTAAATGGGGTGTTTATTGCTGCTTTGTGTGCGTGCAGAGGAGGTGGAGCTGCTGGTCCTACAACAGCTTCCACCCAAACGACTCCAGGCAGACGCATTTGAAAACTTCACTTTATTTCTCTGTTATAAAAGCAGGGTTTTGTTAGGTTTACATCTCTGTAAGTGTCCAGACTCGGTACATCTTGGGGTTGTTTTCACAGTATCTCTGCAAGACCAAGGACAATTCTTATTGCTGCGCCGGGGCTCGGGCAGCCCTCGCTTTACCCCCTGCTGCTGGACCCAGCCTTGCTCACTGCTGCGCCGGCTCAACAGGTCTATACCCCCCCAAACACTGCTTCACTTTGCTATTGACCCTCCAAGGGGCTGCCCCACTCTTGCCATGCTCATCTCAGTGTTAAGGGTAGGAAAGGAGAACTGTATGGCCCATAGCTGTGGGGTTAAAGGGAGGGTGCAGGGGAGGGTTTTCCCGGGGCTCACCCTGATGCATCCCACCCTGGACCACCACAGGATCCTAACTGGGATGGTCAGGCTATAAAGAGCCGAGCATCACTGATGGGAGAGGTGAGGCAGAGACAAGCTCACGCACATCAGTATCCCATGGTGGTGCCCCATCGCCTTACCCGCGTATCCTTTGTGCATTCCTGGGTCTGCAAGAAGCTGCCAGAGAAGGAGCTTTATTTACCTCTTATTTACCACCCCACTCAGTGCAGGATGCCCTGGGTCCCCAGACATTTAAGTCCCCACTGGGACCCTGTCAATCCCCATTCTAACCACATGACCATAAACCAGCCATAGCAATAGCGATGTCTATAGCACCTGCAACTTCCAGCCACCATTCCTTCTCTATTCAATCTGTCCCAGTCAGGTTTGTAATGAAGCAGCATTGGAAAAAACATCACTTTTAATCACAACACATGAAATCTCAAAGAGGCAGCATCACTTCTTACGCCATGTCTGGTGATGGAGGTGGAGGGGCACGTTTCAACCTAGGCACGGGATAAAGGCATTCTTTGGGAAGGGAGAAGTCCATGCAAAGCCAACCCCAACGTGAGCTTTGAATTTCATATTTACTGCTTAACTGGGTCTGTTCAGTGCAACGGAACGCATTAGCCAAGAGGTTACTATCAAATTGCATGGATGCATCCAGTCTACCAGGTAGAGGGAAGTAGGAGGAACGAGATTTAATGCACTGGGAGACTAAGTCCGACACAGAGCTAAGTGGAAAAGGACGTAGGTGTTCCCTGAATGTGGTTTTTGGTGACTGAGAAGAAATCTTTCCTTGGAATTCCTTCGTGCAGCTTATTAAGACAACTGGGTCCGATTCCTTCGACCCATGCTGACATCAGTGAGAACTGTAAGTACTCAGCACCCGGAGACAAAGTGAGTACCAGGCATAAATACCCCTTTCTGCTCATCCCAATGGGACTGCATCCAAGCGGTAGCTGAGATGCAAGCGTTATCAGCTCTTCACCCACAGCTCACATTTTGTCCTCTTCTGCATGTATTGCCTAGGAGAAAATGCAAGTCCCAAAGGGCTGTGCCAGTAGAGCTATAGTTAGTATTTGAATCCGTGTAAGAAAATGGAGTTTAATACAGAGTGACCGTGCAAGTCAAAGTCTCCCTAGCTTCATCCTGTATAGTCCCAAAGCCTAGATTTAGGCAAACTTTGGCTCATGGATTTGGGTTTGATCCAGTCCACTTGTCTGCAAGCTGCTTGTAATGCTGGGCTTCCTCCCTCTGGGATCTGCCTGATGAAGAGAGCAGCTCCGTGACCGAGCATCTCTGAACACCAGTGCATGGAGGAGGGTGGTCTTCCTGGGAACTGGGGGTACAGTGGTTGCAGGGACCCAGGATCCTTGTTTGCTGGTTTGAGATTGTCATGGTGGGGGATCTATCTTCTCGACCTGCTTTCCCCAGGCAGGTGATGTTGAACCTGGTGCCAAGGTGATGACGTGGATTGGAGCAGTGGGAAGGAGGATTTCCTGCTGGGTAATGTCCTGTGTGGGAGATGAGGATGGCAATAGCAGCGAATCGGTGCCTCTCCAAGGGGAGAGCCTTTAGAGCAGCGTGTGTGTGGTTGTGAGACCTGTTCAGACCAGCTCAGCAAGGCCAGGCTTGTCTCTGGCAGCTGAGCTCTCTTCAGTCCTTGCTCTCGAGGCAAATTGTTAATGAGAGGAAGAGATGTTTGTAGGGGCTGCAGAGGGAAGGGGAAGTGCTCTGCCTCAGGCTGTGTGCTGGAGCAAGAGTGCAGAGCCTCTGCTTCCATCCTGTGCCCTGCCCTCCAGATGCCACCTCTGCTGCAGGACTTCCTCTGCCTGCAAACCATGCCCTTCCCGTTCCAGCGGCTCCTCCACACCGCCCTCCTCTGCAGAAGTGCATCTGGTAACCTCTGAAGCCTTATGGAAACCTACAGGTTCCACCTCCTTCTCCAATGCACCTTCCGTACTGGAGGATCTAGACCCAGACTCAGTGCTGCCCTGCTTGCACCTTCTCACGCATTACCCTTTGCTACATAGATGTTTGTGCAGTAACCAGACAGGTATAGTACCATGGTCCTGTCCGTACCCCATTCCTGATGGGTGCGTAGATCGTGAGGTCATTTGGAAGAAGATTCTCTAACCCCAGTGTGATTTGTTGTCATGGGAAGAAGAGTTTTTCCTAGCTTCTGCTTGGAATGGGTGCCTGTTATTTTCAGATGTGGCTGCTCCTGAATTATGGATATTGCTGGGTAGACTTGGTAGATAAGATCTGCCCTCGCTTACACCCATGCATCTCCAGTTACTTCAGAAGGATCCTTTTTATATCCTGCTCTTCTTACAGCTCTGTCAGTTGGATTTCATGGGAAAACTGGGCAACAGCTTCACCCACCAACAGCCAGCGCATGAGCCAGTGGCTCTCACACCCCAAGCTGGTGGATTGTGGGCTACAGCTGGCAAACACCTGTGTGTCTTAAAGCCAAACCCAGTGGGACATCATCCCCTCTTGGTGTATGTTACCTCCCAGGGCCACAACTCCAGCTGTGGGATTGTCCCATATTCTTATGCTAACAGGAGACTGAGACCACCAAGCGTAAGCAGTGCAAGCTTCTTGCTACCTCTTCTGAGAAGCAGGGGCATGGCCCAGTGGCTCCCACTCGAGAGACATCCTACAGCAGGTTTGGTATTTGCATTGCTTTGAAACTATTTCCATGCTTCCTTGATCCAGGTTGTAAAACCAGGAGGATTCTCTTTCCATCGTGCTTCTCCCAACTTCAGGCCCTTTTCTTTCCCGCATCCATCAGCCTGTGACACTGATGGATCCATTCCTTGCTCCAAAAGGTTCTCCCAGAAATTCTGTAGAAAAAGGACATTCTGCCTGGTGGTGGTGGTGTTGGTTCGTTGTTGTCAGACGTAGCTTTAAGGCAAAAGTTTGGCAATGCAAAGCAAAGTCTACATAAGGCCGCATGACTTGGATTTGCAACTCAGAACCTGATAGCTTAAAAAAAGAATAACCATAATCCCTATCTTAAATAATCAACTTTTTGCTCCAGGAACTTGTTTTGTTCTCAACCAAAATGGAAAAAAAATAAAAGGGAAAAAAAAACCCCAAAACAAAACCCCTTTTAAAATCCCAACTAAAATGTCCTCATTGTTCGGGGCAGTCTGGACAAGCTAATGAGACTGAAGTTCAAACAGGAACTAAAGTAGGGAAGAAACAAACCAGCTCTAGGGATAGACATCAGTGTTAGTTTCTTCCCTTAGGAATCCAGTGATGAGACAGACCCCGGTCCAAGGTCTCCTCTTTAGCTTTAGCACAGTGAAATCCGTCCCAATGGGAGAAGGTAGAATGGTTGCATTTGTTGAATGAAGAAAAAGTGCATTCTTGATTTTGCTCAGATTCTATGTGTGTATTCTAATACCTAAGTGATTGTTTTGCTTCGGGTGTGTTGGTTCGTTTCTCTTTTTCTCCCTTTTGGTGCCGGGACGCCAGGTTTGTATTACCGATGTTTGGGAGGTATCACCACGAGCGGCTGCCCATCCTTTGGCCTCCACATGAGTACCTGAGCATCATTGGCATTGGGTTTGACAAGGGCACTGGGTGGTATTGGCTCATTCTTGCTAAGGACCTGGGGCTGCTCTTGAGCAGAGGGCTCCTGCAGCTTGGCACGCTGCCCCAAGGGTCTGCTGGGGTTCACCTCGATGCCCAGCCTCATGCGCCATTTGATAGTCTGCAAGGTCACCATCTCGTTGGTAGCCGTGTTGGTTGCAACCAGCCAAGTGGTGAAGCTTTGATCCCGGTGGATGCTCGTGAGTTTGGCCACGTTGCTCTCGCTGACGGGCACTGCCCACGTCACGCTCGGGTAGAAGTTGTCGTTCATGCTGATGTTGAACTTGGACTCCTTCTTGGTGGGACCCACGATGGTGCAGGTTTCTGTCGTGTTCCCGTACCAGGGATAGTTCACTCCATCCGAGTCACTGATGGCCTGGATTTTACCCTCCAGTAGATCCGGAAGCTCCCAACTTGACCTGCCATAATCAACAGCAAATTATGGATAACGTACGAATTAATTAGGTTAAGAACATGCCAGGCTTCAAGGAAGGGGATGTGAATGCATCCCCCCCCTTTAGCTTTTACTGGAATTTGTGCCTTTCACACCATCCTGCTGAAAAGGCCCCATCCCTCCCATTAACACTGCCTGCACATTGCCAGGACTGATCATGGAAGTCTGTCCAGCTGTTAAACACCATTGAGGAGCAAGCATCAAGCAGGGATACCTCGCAGGGACTGATGGTAGCCTGGAGTGGTTCAAACTGTGTCTATTTGAGGCTGCAAAGGGTAAGTGCTCCAGTGCTGGAAATAATGCAGTGTTGCAAGTATCTCCTTGCAGGTCCTTGTGTGTCTGAACACAAGGACTCACCCCAGCACTGTATTCACCAGTGAGGGCAGGGCTCGAGGCTCAATTGCCTTCTCTCAATAGCACAATATCTCCGGTGTCAGCAGAAGAGCAGCAGGCTCAGAGCTGGCCCTGGGGTGAGGTGGCAAAAGGCCCAAGTGATTGAAGTAGGACTCAACCAGACCATAAAGCTTCCCCCTGCCCTGTTCTTCCCTTTCAGTCCCTGCATAAGCCACTGTCTCTCCCTGCTGTCTGCCTGGCGCTGCCTGTGTAACCCATCCTTCCCCAGCCCTAGGAAGGACCCAGTTCAAAGGCTGCACCCCAGGCTCCAGGCTGGGGATGCTATTACAGTAATCAGAGAAACTGAGGTCAGCCAGCCTGTAAAACTGCCTGAGCCGGTCGCTGGGTGCTGTGCTTGCAGGCAGGCAGAAAGGTCGGGCTCTAGAGCAAGCAAGGGAGTGCAAACTGCCTCTGTCACCTTGCAGCTCACAACTAGGGTTGGGTTTCTTTATTAACTTCCAATTTAATTAACATGAGATTTGCCAATAGTAGCAAACTGCTGTAAATGCCTCAGACGCAGAGTTTGATACATGCAGAGTGATGGCATAACCACAGAGCATGTGCCAGGTATTTTAAGGACACTCTTGTATAAAGCAGGCTGATAGACATGGCTCTGATGTACCTTCTCTTTCTTGCTTATGGATCAGCCTTCCCGGCATCCAGAGACGCTGAAGTGGCAGAAGGGTCTGTGTGGCAGCAGCTCCCAGCCTGGCATTTGCACTTGACCCACCATGGGGCTGGGATATGAGGCCGTATCCCAGGCCCCCAAGCCTTGTGGCCCCCTACATAATGGGACATAGTTTATCTTGGGAGAGAGACCGAGGACATGTGCTCAGGCTCAGCAGAGTCACTGTCCAAGCCTTTATTAAGCCCAGTGCTGCAGCTTAAAATAGCCCTTTGGCTGAAGCAGGGGCTGAAGTGGGTGCAAGCAGGCGGGGGGCTCATGTGGGACCCAGCCAGCTCTAACCCAGCTTTGGATGAGCTGCTCCTCTGCTCTGGCCAGGACTAATGTGATGGTCTCACAAGGCTGTTCTGTTAATTAGTTAATGGCCGTAAAGTGCCTCCATGTTTGGAGCCACTGGATGGTTCAGCTGTTGGCTGGAAATGCCTGGCTGGAGCTAGAGGATACTGCAGGGGATTTAAAGACCTCATTTCTCTTTTCACCCTAGCAGGGGGGGTCCTAGTTAAAAATCCCCCCTGTGCCATGGCAGGCATTGGGCAAAGGGCTGCCCTGTGTAGGATGTGCCTGGTTTGCAGGTGGGATATGGCCTGGGAGGTTAAGGGCAAGGCAGGACGCAGGCTGTGCAGCAGGGATGCAGGGATGCTCCGAGCAGCAGGACCAGGGTTATGCAAGCGCGACATCTCTGCGCACAGATTTAGGGGCTGCTGTCAGCTCTGGCACCGCAGCTGCAGCAAATCCTCCCCTCCCGAGCCCATGGCCAGCAGGCAGAGGGAGTCCTTTCCCTGGAAGAAAATCGGTAGTGAAGGCAGCCAAAAGGAGATCCCTGAGCAGCCCTGCCAGGACCCCCATCGCTGCAGACACTGATGCGCTCTGCTCTCTAAACCAGAGTCATCCTCGCTCTCCATCCCCCATGCTCTTCAGGAAAAGCCCTGGGGATGCTGGATGAGCACAGCCTGCAGCAGGCAGATGAGCAGAGGTCGTGTCTGCAGCCCCCACCTCCTCCCCACCACACAGCTCGGCTCTGAAACACCATCTGGGGGCTCTTTCTCTCCCGTTCAGCAGATGGTTTAGGATTACTTTCCATTCAGTGGCCAGGACCCAGCTTGGCTGTCACCTGGGGATGAGATGTGATGATTTCCCAGAGGTTCACCCTGACAGACCCGGTGCTAAGGTGCAGCTGCAGCATCTCTGTGGGTACCACAGAGCCAGACTGGGACCTGAGATGCTACAAGAGGCTGACAACCCTCCTAGGCTGCTCCAGCCTACTCAGGTCAGAGGCTGGTGCGTGAATGGCAGCAGAATCAGGTAGAAGATGCTCTGAAACTACAGGGCAGCTAAGACCTGCTTGTCCCTACACATATCAGATCCCCAGACCAGCAGAGAATCCCAGACTGGATTGGATTGGAAGCTCACCCAGTTCCACCCCCCTGCCATGGGCAGGGACACCTTGCACTAGCGCATGCTGCTGCAGGACCTTGTCAGGATTTGTCCAGGGTTTAAACGAGTGGAGCTGTGTCAGGGCATGGGGAGGTTGCTGAAGGCAGGATGCTGCCCTCAGGGCCTGCAGAACCTCAGTGCAAAGCAGAGCGTGTTGGTGAGCAGCATGGCTGCACTCAGGCTCAGAAGCGCATCCTGCTTAGGAAAAGGCATTGGCAGGAATGGGGAAGAAGAAACTGGGCTGTGTTTCCTCATGGAGCACCCTGTGCTTAACTCTAGAGCGTGGTTAACCCTGGGGTTTCAAAACCATGAGGCTCTGTCTGCACATTAGCCATGAGAAGACAAACAAGGCCTTATGATGATCCCATGACTGGAGTGAAACCAGACAGTTGTTGCTGGTTGTGGTTGGCCCTCGCCTGCTGCTACTGCAAAGCCTGCATGCTGGCCAGGTTGGTAGCCTTTGCTTGCATAGCGTGTCCATGTTAAATAATATGCCAACAGCTGTCTTTTTGGATGATTTTGGACAGAACGCTGTGGAATGATCTTTGGCTGCATCAGCATCTTTCTGTGGTGGTGTCGAGCCAAGAAAGACCAGGAAGTGCCCAGTAAACACTTTGCTGACAACAGCAGGGAAGAGGCATGAGAAGAAACCAACCTATCTGGTTTCGTGGATTCACAGTGGTTGATCAGCTCCAAAATCAGTAGGTACCAGCTTGTAATGCTGATAGGCTTGTTCCTACCTCTTCTGAAACCTTCAGAGTCAGGATGGGCACCACCAGAGTCTGGATGCTAACAAATCCCTATTAACAAATGGCTTTTTCCTATCAGAAGGAACTTTGAGCTACTTCTTGTGGCACAACCATACCCTGCTGCTGAGAGCCAAGCAGCTTTATGTAGGTTTTAGGCTCCTAGTCCTCATTCAGATACACTTCTTCCTATTCCATCACATGAAATGAAGCCCCCAGCTTACCCCAAGCCCCACAGCACAAACCGGAGCCATCACTGCAGTGGCCTGTGCAGTGACAGCAAATCCAAGCGGAGCAGCCTCCAGCCCTGTGCATCCCGCAGTGACATGGGGACATTCACTTAACCTTTTACGACAGGCATCAGGCACTACCAGCACCAATTCCTTAAAGCCAGCTCCTCATTAGTCACAGCCCAGATGGACTTGCATAACCTCGTGCTTTCCCATAGCCCCTCCACCAGCTCCCTAGATAGCAGAAGCCGATCTCGGATGCAGACTGTGCTCGGTGCAGGTACCGGTGCAGTGTGTGTGGGTGCAGTGAAAAGCCGTCTCGAGTATTTCACATCCCTGCTCCTGCCTCCCTCCCTTCCCTGCGCCTGTGCTGAAGGAAAGAGAACCTGACAGTCGGAACTGCTTGATTTTAAATTGCCCTTTCCAGCGCCTGTCTCGCCTGCTTCACATGGAGAGATCCAAGCCGCGGTTACAGCAAAGAACAGGAAGGAAATCCAAGCTGTTGTTCCCCTGTTGTCGGAGTCACGCTGCTGTGGTCCCTTTCCCCCCCATCCTCCAGCTGCGTGTTCCTCCTGGTGAACCGGCAGTGATGTGTGCTGGTTCAGGCAGTCACACCAGCAGAACGCTGGCATTAAGAGAAAGGGACAGATTGCTGCTGCTTATCTGAGCAGGCTCAAATCAGGCCGGACAACCGATTTGCCTGTGTTAAACTGCCTGCCTACAGCACAGGTAAGGGCAGCAAAGCCTCCAAACCCCCAGAGGGTAAATTCCCACTGTGAGCTGACCTCCCTTTGCTTCCCAGGGAAAGGATAACCTTATTTTTCTCCTGTGGTGAATCTGCTTCTGACTGTGTTTTCCCTTCCGAGGACTGGGGGTTTATTCTCTTGACAAGTTGATTTCTCGAGTTCATTGTGCCTCTGCTGCAGGGCATAGAAGATTTAATGTCACAAGAGAGATGCCGGGTAGGTGAAGCGATGATGTAATGCTGCAAGCTGCCCCATCAGGGAGAAATATCCACCTGAAACTTCCCCAGATCCTGGGCTGATCATATGCAAACTCCAATTTATTTCTCTCTCTGTTTTGCATATCTCCATCTGCACCGCTTCTTGCTTATCTCCATGGAGATGAAGAAACGAGGCTGGATAATGCTGTTCTGGCATCACTCAGCCACTAACACAGGTCCCACCAAGTGCTGCATGACAAGGAACCAGCACCCATGGGGAAGATCCCCGTGGGGACCCCATCCAGCTGCTCCCACACAGGCCTGATCCTGATGCTTCCCACTGCACAGCAGCATCCTTCCCTAAGGAACAGGGTAAAACCCTGCTTGAGGGAGCAGGAACAGCAGCCAGGAGATTGCCCCAGTTCTGCAGGGAAGTGGGGTCAGAGAGCACTTCCACATCCTCGTGCAGGAGGTTTTCACATTCCCAGCAGCACCTACTGACTTACATATAAAATAATGCCAGTGTTCACGTCATCTAAGCCTTAATTGTTTTCCTTTATACCTAAAACCACTGCTTTTAGCCCCAAATGACCAGTGCCGCTTTAAGCATGTCTGAATTATCCCCTCTGTAACTAACATCCCTATATAGACACTGCTCCATCTGCTCCAGTATTTCTCAGCTGTTTCTGTCCTCAACATAATGGCCAGCTTATACACAGCTAACAACTTTGGAGCATGGAAGTGACAAATTAACCCAAAGCCTGCTGTAAGCACTGATGCTCCAGCTGACCGAGTGATTTTTGATGATTTGGTGTTTTCTGTTTGCTGTGATCAAAGATATGTGTGTTGCAGCAGCCTCTCTCCATCATGGAAAGTTGGGACAAATACTCTGCTGGCATAAATCAATGTAGCTCTGTGGAGGTCAGAGAGATTACATTGAGTTACACCAGCTAAAGGCTTTGCCCATCTTTCAGATAGGTTTGTGTCCTGTCCCTCTCCCTGTAAAGGTCTTCCAAGAGCATGTGTCAATGGCATTGAAAGAAGCCTTTCCTCCCAAACACCTTTATTTATAGCTTTCAGATGGTGACAGGTCTATAGAAAGAGAGTGGAGGAGCAGGCCAATTCCTGCTTGTGTTTGGGTAACTCCTTTCTCTGTATCAGTTAAACTTCAATGAACGTCCTAGGGAAAAATCCTTGTTTCCATGATTTTCTAGCTAATAACTCCCTGACACAGCTGCAGTGTTTAATTCTGACTGCCTGTTTACAGCATGCAGCCCGTAGATACAACTTTTCCTTGGTCTCAAAGCATTCCAGCAAGGGAAGACTGTACCAAACCCTCATTCCAAGCACAGGCAAACTCAGGTGCAGGGAAATAGGATACAGCAACACTGGCAGAGCAGCTCTCTGCCCAATCCTCCTTGTTTCAGTGGATGTGAGCTGTATTTATATACAGTGGACTTCTCTGTTTTCCTTCGCAGCTGGTCGCTGAAGACAGGATTTCTAAATGAGCCTGAGAATTACACATGCAAATCCCATAGGCCTGGAACTGGGAACATCTGAGCAACAAATTGTCCTTGCTAAAGATGGTGTCGGAGCCAAAAAGCCTACAGATTTCGGGCCTGCTGTAAGTACTTTTATGATCAAGCTAAGCTGGTTCTGCTCCCTCATTGAGCCTCACTGGTGCCAGGCACTTTATGCTTGAGCAGAGAGGGGACATGGGGACAGAAGTGGGGGGGACACTGCCACTGATGGTCCTCACTTTCTATTCGCTCTGGTCCAAATCTTACAACATGTATGCACTTTATGTCTATGATGCTGAACCCGTGTCCTTATCTGAGCTTACAGGCAGGAGGGAGGGAAGAAGGGGCAGGACGTGCGTGCAGATGTTCAGGTTGATGGCAGGGAGGTACTGCACTAAGTCAGTCTATCCTGCTCTGCAGCCCTACCCCGTGTTCCCTCAGCCCTCCTCATTGACCATGTTTTAAGCCACACAGAATGACCCTTGAGGGGCTGAGCCAGCATCTCCCTAACACCAGGCACTGGATGAGCAGATGGGATCGTTCCTTAGGATCTGACCTTCTTGTCCTTCCTCCCTTGCCCCTGAGACTGGGCAGCATCAGCACCTCCAGTCCCCAAACCATCTGCCAGCCCCGGGTTCTGCGGTCAGGCTCATCTCCGTGGCTGGACAGACAGATCTCTGCTGCACCCAGCGCTGCCAGCACCGGGTACTGCAGAACTGCTGGGCTGTGCAGGCATCTGGACATCAGGTGCTGTCGCTGCTTTAACTATGAGCCAAATCCTGCACCAGCGTTTGGTGACCAAACTGGTGGAGGACTGGGGAGGAGATGACTTTTCTCAGTGGGGAGGTGACATTTCCATTTGACTCGTTCCTGTCTTATTCTGACTGTCTGACCGGTAACAGGGTGGTTTTCCTGTGCCAAACAGCCCCTCACTTCCCCTATCTTACATATATATCTATCTTTCCCCTCTTACATTACCCCAAAAGAGGGTAATGTGAATTTTTCACCCTGCAAAGGGTTTAATTCTCAGTGGGTTAAATCCATCTTGCTCTGCCCCTGTAGGCTGCCTGCTGCCATAGGCAAGGCAAGCAGGATCCATTCCCTGATGTCAAATGTGTTCCCAAAGCTGTTGGGCCACCGAGCCCCCAGTGGTGGCCCACTGCAGCAGCAGCAGTGCCCGCTGGGGCCAGCATGTGCCACAAGTGTCAGCCCTTGGGTTTCCCTGGGGCTTCTCAAGGAGCAGATTTACCCTGGGAGGGATGGGGAGGGATGCAGATGAGAGGAGCTGACAGTCAGGGGGACCCCTTGTGTAAAACATGTATCAAAACAGGGCTGTCAGTGGTATCAGGGCTGATCTGGGCTTGCAGGATCTCCAGTGCTGCTCAAAAGCTGTTGGGAAATGCAGGATTGCTTTTGGGTTCCTATCAGAACAAGTGGGTTTTGGTTATGGCTTGGGCACATTTCCATTAGACGGGAAGAACACCCACTCCTTTGAAAGGGCAGGGACAAGCTCTCCTGTATTTTAACCATAGGATAAAGTCCTGTTAAGTTTCAGAAGAGCTGGGTTTGAAAATCAAACCAACTGCATTAGAATTTTCAGCTTAATCCAGTATTTCCACCCAGGCCATGGTCCTTCCCACAAGGCAAACGCACCCGCACGTGCTCGTGGAAATACTTACATTCCCTGCTCCCCATAGTGATTGTAAAATTCCATGTGGCTGCAAGCCTGGATCCAGCCCACGATCCAGGTCTCCTTCTTGGGAATAGGGGGCACCAACACTTGTGCAGAGGCTCGGAAGTGAGGGGTCCGGTAACGCAGGACCACGCTGGAGGACTCGTCGATGCTGGTGGGAATGGGATCAATGGAGGCTTTGACTTCAATCACTGAAATACTTTCCCGGAAAACTTTGGATTTGCAGCTAATACTCTGAATACAGCCCATGGCATACCCCGAGTACAGTCCGACGCAGCTCCTAGGGTACTCCAGCAATCCTGGGGAATATTAGGCATTGAAATTATCTGGTGCTAGATCAATTACAGATCTTCTTGGTTTGTAATCTCAAAACTGATATCCATAGGATAGAAAATTCATCACGTAAAGCCTTAATTTGAGTCTCTGTCTTACAAGTACTGCTATTTTTTGAGGCTAGCTGCACTTCAGAAGCAAAAAGGGCCTTTAAAACTGTTTTCCCCTTTTAATGACTCATTAAATATATCACTCAAACAGTCTTTGGGTTAAAAAAAAAAGGACTCTTGAGTTCAATAAATAAAGGTGGTGTTCTTAGCTGATATATTTAGTCCTTCCTTTCCTCAGATGCGGTCTGTCATTCACCGTCAAACATAGAACTAGCCGGTATTTCCCTTTATTCTTTGGATGAAAAGCAGAATGTTGATAGACACATCTATATAAATAATGAAATAGTTTTTAGCCCCGGCTTGTCACAACCGGTGTGGATTTCCACTTCCTGACTTGCAGTTGTTCAGAACTTCCTTTCGCACAAAAATCACAATAATAAACCCGAAAGAAACGACGGGGTGGGAAACGCACGAAGTAGCCAAAGCTCCGGTTGTTGGAGGCTCCTCCGCCAGCGATGCTTTGGGGATTATTATTATTATTAATTACGATTCATTATTATGCTCTTCCCTTAGAAATAGCCGGAGCCGCACGGACGGACCGGGGGTCCCGCTCCCGCAGCGGGGCCGCGCTCAGCACCGCGGAATCACCGCCCGTGACATCCCGTCGCCACGCACCGGCCCGGGGGGCGCCGGCCCCGCTGCTCCCTTCGTCCTCCTCCTCCTCCTCGGCGAGCGTCTCTCCGCAGGGGTGTCCGACCTTCCTCCTCCTCCTCCTCCTCCCGCTGCTGCCGCCGGCCGAGCGGGCTGCGGCTCAGCCTGCGGGGCTCATGGGCTGCCCCGCACACACGCGTGGGCCCCGCGGGGCGCTCACCGCATCCCGCGGCTGCGGGAGCAGCGCCGAGCCCCGGGCTCCGCACCGGGCTCCGCGCTCCCTGCGCTGCGCGGAGGCGCGGTGCGGCGGGCGGAGGGGGGGGGGGGGGGTGTAGGGGGGAGGCTCCTTCTCTCGCTCTTTTTTATCCTCCCTTCGCCTCTTTGCTAGATGCCCGGGGAGGTGAGAGGAGCAGGATCGGTGCCTCCGCCTCCTGGCTGCGGCGAGCTTCCTCTCTCGCAATACATTCATGCATACGGGGACAGCGCCGGCCCCGCGCTCAGCCTCGCCGCTGGAGCTAAGGGGGGGCTCGGGGAGGGCTCCCGCTCCGCTCGCAGCCGCAGCATCAGAAAGGCAACGGGGTCAAACTTTGCCGAAACTCGCCCGTTGCTGCTCCGAGCCCCCCGGCGAGCCCCGCCGGCAGCCGGGGCTGGGACCGCCGCATGACAGCGGCCCCGAGCCCGCTCCGCTCCCTGCCCGCCCGTCCTCCCTCCTTCGCCCAGTCCCATCCCTCCCCCTGTATTTCGCTTTTAAACTGCAGCTGTTGAAGCTAAACCTCCTTTGCAAAAAGCAGCATTTCCTCCCCCACCTCCGTGGATTGTGGGTAATGTAGTTTTGGTTGGACATGGCTCCCCTCCTCCCCTTCCCTTCCCTTTTTCCCAGTGTATTTTCTCTTGGGTTTTCAGCTTAAGAGCTCCCTCTCCCAGCTGGAGCTTGGGTGCTAGGTTTGGGAAAGGGGTGGTCTCCTTCTGTGCAAAACCTGTAGCCCTAGGTTGATGGACTGGGTTTCAAGCAGCCAGAAAGGCAGAGCTCTCCATAGCAGCACAGGGACTGAGGAGCAACTGGAATAGAGACTTAGGAGCCACCCAAGGCAGCAGTGGCCTGTGGCAAAGTTGTAAACTTCCATAATGGATAATTTCAGGAGTAACGCTGCTGAGGATCCCAGCGGCAAGAGCTGAGCACCAGGAGAGGGGTGTGCGTGTCCAGCTTTTCGGGAATAGCTGCTGTGCATTGAGGGGGATGCAGGAATCCAGGTGCGTGTTTGTTGTTATTATTGTGTCCTTTGTGGCGTGTTTCTACATAGGAAACCTGGGGAGCAAAGAGGTAAAAACCCCTTTGCCAGTGATGCCTGCAGGGTGGTACAGCAGAGCAGAGACATAGGATCAGGAATGGTTTTGACTGGGAGACATTAAAGCCCATCCAGTTCCAACCCCTGCCACGGGCAGGGACCCCTTCCACTGGAGCAGCTGCTCCAAGCCCCTGTGTCCAACCTGGCCTTGAGCATTGCCAGGGATGGGGCAGCCACAGCTCCTCTGGGCACCTTGTGCCAGCGCCTCAGCACCCTCACAGGGAAGAGCTCCAGCCTAAGAGCTCAGCTCAGTCTCCCCTCAGGCAGGTTAAAGCCATTCCCCTCGTTCTGTCCTTACAGGCCCTTGTCCAAAGCCCCTCTCCAGCTTTCTTGTAGGCCTCTTTAGATACTGGTATTAGTTCTTCCTACCCTGTGCTCCCAACAGGCTCAATAAGCTCACGCTGTGCCTGGCATTCTCCAGCACTGTGCACTTGCTGTCTGCCCTGTGGTAGGAAGGAGAGACCGGAGCTAATGTGTGATCCTAACAAGTGAATGCCACGGGATGAGGGGAGGCAGATTTGCTCCTTTCCACCGCAGCGGGAAAAGCATTGCCCTTTTCTTCTGTGTGTTTCTCAAAGGTTTAGCCGAGTATTTCCTTCAGACTTCCCAGTGAAGTGCACCATTACTGTCACTAGTCCCACAACAGCTACAAGACCCAAGAACACGCTCAAATTACAGGCAACTTACCATCACGTAGTACAAGAAAGAATGGAATGAACATCTCCAAGTGCAATATCCAGTTGCATCAGCAGCCTCCAGAAGGTGTTGAAATCCTTTGACATTTCCAAGACTCTTTCACACTTTTCAAACAAGCTTGTCACACTTTCTCAGAGCATCATGAATCTGGTGAAACTGCGTCTTCGGCACCTCCAGTTTCATGAAGCTTCAGACAGGTTTTGCTTCAACTTGGCTGTCTCTGGTATTCTGGTCAATGAGGAAATTACATTATCCCATCCTAATTAAATCAGCTTTTTAACTGCAGGTGGAGTTTTCTCTGGGTATTGTAGTGCCCGTCCCCATTACGCTGCTGGGAGTGATGAGTGTGGCTGCGCTGAGCCCTGTGCTGAACCACTCCTGTGCCCGAGATCATGCTGCTCACTGATGGGATGGTTGGAGAGGTGAGGCCAAGCTGCGATAAGCATGAATTAGGAGTGTCCGGTGATGCTGTGTTGTGTTTCCTTCTGCTCCTCCTTTGATGAACCTGCCTATGTCTCATTGCAGCATGGCCGTGCTCCATTCCTGCTATTATTACCCCCATGGCTGTGCCTCCATGTCCTTCCAGCATGTTTTCCTGGTTTATGGAGAGGCAGGCTCTGCTCTTCACCATCTGATCAGCAACACATAGGAGCAGCCCACTGGAGGCTATGTTGTGCTGTGCTGATGGGCCTGCTGGATCTGCTGCCTGTGCCATGCACACTGCAGAATATCACATTTCACTTTGGCCAGGCTCTCTCTTTTTCACCCCCAAGAACAATCCCACCCAGGAACACCACAGGTTTGCTTGCAAGCACTTTGGCTTCAAGCTCTGCTTCTTGGCCAGGCACTGCTGGAGCCTGGGGTGCACCAACACTACTGGTGAATCACAGGGAAAGGGGAGGTTGCTGCCCCTTCCATCCCACCCCATCTCCAGCCATCCATGTGGAATTGTGGTGGGTGCCCCGGGACTGCAGCACAGGGCACTGCAGGTGACAGGGAGGCAGGAGTGAGCTGGGTGCATGGAGCACACCAGATTTGTCCATGCGGATTTGTCCGTCCGGGCATTCTCCCAGGTGATCCGTGTGGATCGGGTGTCAGGCCTGGAATAGCCCTGCTGGAGCAGGAAGCCTGTCTACAGGCTTAGCAGGGATATTTATAAACCCTGGGGTTTGTGGCTGTGTTGTGAGCAGAGCAGCAGGATGGTGCTCATTATGGTCCCAGTGCAGGGACTGGAGAGGTTTCCCTCCCAGGATCGGTTTCCCTGGTTGGATCCAGTGCTGACAGCTCATCCGGCTGCGGGAGAGACCAAACTGCTTTCCATTCCCACTGCCCTTTTGACAGGGGTTTGCTGGTGCTGCATCCATCCCATGCGACCCTTCCTCTTCCATCCCCTTCCCACTGGGGACTTGTGCTGTGATGCTGGACTCTCACAGGGAGGCTGGGGCAGCTCTGTGTGTAAGGCAGGGAAATTCCCTTACATCAGCACCAGCAGAAGAGACAGGCACCAGATTAAATTAACTCCCAGGGCTTTCAAGCTATTTTTTACCCTGTGACATGCTCAGTAATAGCTCAGCATCCTGAGCACTGGGCTGGACAGAGAAAGGGATGATTCTCCCTCTTTCTGTGCCTGTGATGTTTGCAAAGAGCCCCACACAGCAGCAGCCTTGCATGGAGCTGGAGAAACAGGGCACCCATCCAGCGGGGACGTGATGCCTGGAAGCTCAAGCAGTGATGATGGTTATCTCCTTGGCTCATGGCAGGTGGGCTGAGATTTACCACACGCCTCAGAGCTGGGCAGCAGGATGAGGGCAGGCAGATAGGGACAGGGTGCTGACTGCCCTGATAGCGTGAGAATGCTGCTGAGCAGACTGTGACCAGACAGGAGCTGGTGGGTGTTGGGGATGTGACAGTGCCAAGTGGTACCCGAGCTGAAGGGGGTTGTGGTTTATGGGCTGCCTGAGGAGGGGGCAGTTCTTCCTCCAGCTGGAATCATCATTGCAGCTGAGGGGTAACCTCCTAGAGGGTGTAATTCAGAGAGGAATTGATGTGATTTTCCCTTGAAAAGGGGAAATATGAGCAAACCCAGGAGCTCCTCTGGCACTTGCTTGGTCAAGCATTGCTGTCGCCTCTGGTCAGTCTGTCAGTCAGATGGGCAAGGGCTGGATGCATAATTCTCACAGAGGGTTTTAAGAGCTATGGATTAAAAGTGCAAAGAAAGCACAAACTTTTTCTTACTATCTTAGAGAGCCAAGAGCCAACCCTCATTTAGCACCTCCGCTCTCTGTTGTATTTTGGACAAGACTGTTAAAGACACCTTGGTGCCTGGTTCCCTGGGTTACCTGTACAAATACTGACCTCCACAACTGGGTGTTTGGGTAGGAGAGCATCACTGTCATCAGATGCGCCTGTTCAGCTCCTCGGTGCAATACTCATCTTCTCCACTTCTCTGCCCACGGGGGATTTCCAGCCTATGTGCATAGGAATAATCGTGTTTCTCGAGCGTGTGGGTTGTGTGGAGCCGTGACAGCTCCTTGCCCAGGGAAGGTAACCTGCCTGTCACCCGCTTTCAGCATGGGATGTGTGATGCTGGATGACACGGCAGAAGCGTGCGGTATTGAGGCCGCGCTCAGCGCTGGGGGCAGGAGGCTGGCAATTCATTTGCAGTGCCGTGTCTCTTTTAATCAGGAAGCAGGTGATGCTTCTCCTTGGTCCAGGAACGGGGTGAGTGATGGGAGATGCTGCAGGGGTGCACCCTGAGCAGGGAGGGAGGATGGGGCGAGTGATGCTTGAAAGGTATCCATACAGGGAGAGGAAGGTGATGTTTAGGGTGCCCTTGCAGGGGGGGAGATGTTGCAGAACAGATAAATCAAGAAGATACCCAGGTAGAATTGCTTTTGGGAAAGCCCCTAATCAACATGCAGCCTTGGGTCTTGTAAAGCCGGGCTGCACAGCCCATGATAGGAGCAGTGCTAGCTGCCATGGGGAGGGGGGATGCTGTGATCTCCTCTAGCTCCTTCTCTCTGATATAGAAATGTGAATTGCCATGCCTACAAGAACTACATTTCCCAGTTTCCCTTGCAGCCCAGGGGAATAAGCAATTGGAAGATTTAAATAGACCAGGCCAGAAGCAACCAACCTTTGGCACAAAGCTTTTCCCTCCTCTTCTTCCAATCTATTGGCTGTTTAACCTTTTTCCCTGGCACTGGAGTGGCTGCCAGGCCTGGCATTAATTCTCCTTCCAAGCTTGCTAGGCCCGTGAAGTAAACAGCCATGTGCATTCCTTACTCTATATTTAACAGCTGCAGTCTGTGCTGGGGGCAACTGCAACAGAGGGGAACCTTTGCAGCTTCCCAAATTCACGGCTTGTGAGGGTGGGAGTGGGGGAAGCTTCCTGCAGGGAGAAGAGGGATTTCTCTCCTTGCCGGTGTTTGCAGAGCAGGTTGCGTTAAAGAGAGACTGCAATGCCAGCATCCCAGCCGCGGTCCAGGGCAAGAGACAGGAACAATGTCCTCAACAGGGCTGAGTTCCTCTCCCTGAATCAGCCCTTGAAGGGGAACCAGGAGAACAGGGGCTCTGGCAGAAGGCAGAGCGGCCAGGCCGGAGGAGCTGGTACCCAGAGCAGCAGCCCCAGGGAGCGGAGGCAGTCACAGCAGCTGCCCGAAGAGGACTGCATGCAGCTCAACCCCTCCTTCAAGGGAATCGCCTTCAACTCCCTGCTGGCCATCGATATCTGCATCTCCAAGAGGCTGGGGGTGTGCGCCAACACAGCCTCCTCCTGGGGTGGTGCCCGCTCCATGATCAACCTCCTGGGGATAACGGGGCACGGCATCCCCTGGATCGCAGGGACGCTCATCTGCCTGGTGAAGAGCAGCACGCTGGCAGGCCAAGAGGTCCTCATGAACCTGCTGCTAGGTGAGTGGCAAACCTCCCTTCCCACCGGGAAAGCCCAGCCCTGGTCACAAGGGGCAGTGGCAATGGGACTCCTCCTCTGCCTGCTCCCAGCCACCGGTGTGGTTGGGAAGCAGGGAGTGACCTTTAGGGTGAATGCTGCACGTATTGGCTGTCTTGGTCATGGGTACCATGGGTGATGGGTGTAGCAAAGAGTTGTCTAAGAGGGACGGAGGAAGCCTGGTAGTTGGTGGTACCCATGGAGTAGGGGCAGGTTCTCGGTCCTGCATGGGACAGACTTGTCCAGTCGGATCAAGGAAGTGCCTGTGATGTGCAGGTGTATACCAGCAGCCATGTCTTTATTTAATCTAGGGTCATCTGCACTGGTGGTTTGATAGGTGGGAAAACACAAAGATTTGAATCTTTGATATGTGGATCGATTCCTGAAGATATTCTTGAGAAACAGATGTTCCCAGACCCTGGTTCATATCTCAGCCACCACGTGATGGAGTCCTGTCTCTTTCCCTGCTGCAGTTTGATCTTGTCTCTACCTTCCCTTGAGGACCTTTCTTGCTGCTGTCCCATTTCCATGTGCTAATTTGACCCAGAGGCTGTGCAGATGAGCTGGGATCTCTCTGCCTTTCCTGCTAGTCATCCTTTGCATGGTAGTTGGTGTCCTTGTTTCTGGAGGTTGGGATGTGTTACAGGAATTGCCTTCTCAGTTGAGCAGGGCCCATTCCACCTGTGTGGACCAATGTCCCACCAGTGACCATGCTAAGCTCTAGGCATGACTTCCCTTGGATCCTGGCCCAAACCGCCCTGGCCATGTCTCTCTGAGGACCTTGCTCTTCTTGCTCTTCTGCCTTTGGCATGGTGCTCAGTTATCATGTTTTACCTTGTGACTAACTGCTATCTCATCTGGCTGGGATCCACCCGAGTGTTTCACCCTCTCCCAAAACCAGCGATTGGATCTCCCACTTTTGGTTCGTAAGAGACATTAAAAACCATTGGATTTAGGCCTTTGCTTCTCAGGGATGCTTCTGAGAAGACATAGGGACCTTGTATTTCAGAGGTGCCTCAGGTAAGGGACGATTGCAACACAATATGGGCTCTGCAGCATGGCCCCAAGCTTTTCTTTCTCACCAATTCATCTTTAGGACAGGGTGCAGACTGCACTGAACTGGCTTGCAAAGCACAGTGGTGCCTTTTCTCCCCTCTTGCCTTTGAAAGAGACCGTCCTTGTGCTGTGACATCTAGAGAAGGGAGGCCATCGCAGGGAGGCAGCCAGAATAGCATCAGCGTGATGCAGAGCCCGCTGATGTCAGCAGTTCTTCCAGGGGCTCCTCGGTGTGCTGGGTCAGCCTCTCGCTGAGAGAAGCTCCATTTAAAAGGGCACGAGGATGAAATAGGAGGTGACGAACATCAACCGGCACAGTGTCCAGATGTCTCTTGACCTGAGAGCCTTTGATGGGTTTGGAGCCTGAAAACTGACCTCTTTGGCTCCAAATATTTGAGGTCCTTATAAAGCAGTAATGCCACCTTTGGCTTAAAAAACAAAGAAGGTTTTCTCACCCTTCCGTTGCCATCTGAGGAGGCCAAATGTGAACCCACCTCTGAGGCACATAGAAACTTTGAGTATCAGGTGGTCATTGGGAGAGCTCAGCCCTGCACCATTGCTTGGGTCTCAAATGTGGTGACTTGACAGCTCCATTGAGAGCTCCAAAGAGCAGCCTCCAAATTGGCTCTTTTTGCCCTCCAAGTGGACAGCACTGACTGGTGGGACTGAGCAAAGCACCTGGAGCCTCTGTTGTCAGAGCTTCCTCTGCAGGACTCGTGTCACCCCACAGAGCTCATCTCTGTGTGGCCTTGGTTTGATATTCCAGATTGCAGTCAGAAACTGCAAGTATCCAAGTAGCTGCTGCTGTAATATCTGCATTGCTGATGGAGGAAGGAGCCTGGCTGTGGAGTGTGGGGCTGGTGGACCCAGGCAGACCCCCTGAGAAGTGGGGTCTTGTGTAGGTAGGAAGGGCATGACACAGCTGCTGCATCTGGCATCCTTGGTCCCTCCCTCTGCTGTTTCCCTATGGTTCAAATCCATTAGGATGTGCTGTAAAGTCCTCCCAGGTAGGGACAGCCCAAAGGGAAGGGAACCTCCTGGTGCTTCCCCTGTCTCTGGGGAAGAGGGAAGCTGGGAAGTCGGTGCTGTCTGTGGTGCCCCTTCCTCACCTCCCCTGTCTGTGCTCCCTTCCCCCTGCTTGCTGAGGGTTTGATACATCAAGCAGAATTTCTGATGCAGTCTCTGGGCAGGGAGCCAGCCCATCACAGAGCACTTGTTTAGGATGTGCAATCAGGCTTTCAAGGCAAGGAGACAGGAGACTGCTGGAATGGGACCGGGAACCTGGCAGAAGCATCACTGCAGATGGAGGGGGGGCACTTGCGCTTGAGGAGCTCTTGCCAACACATGTGGGAGTGCTTTGGGTGAGGGGGTCTGACACCGGGATGCTCCATCCATCCCAACTGCAGGTGATGGTCAGCAACCCCAAAGCAATGTTTTCCCTCCGTGTTTGCCATCTGTGATGGAATCTATCGATTCTCAGTGTTGTCTCTCCCAGCAAATGCCAAACAGCCAGAGGAGCACGTTCACGAGTTGTTGCTGAAAAGATGGAAGGAATCAGATATCTGTGCCCACTGTACAAAATCCCTCTGCCAGAATGTGCTTTCAGGAAGCCTCTAGCAGCATTGCCAGCCCTGGCTGTTGAAGAGTCAGGAAGAGAGTCTGCACCCCTCAGCCAAACCAAGGAAATGAGGAAACCCCCACTTTCAGACTTCACTTTGTTTAAATGAATGACTCAGATTGGAACTTTCGGGGCCTTTCAAGCTTTTCTCTGCAATCACAAGGTTTTCATGAAAACTGAGGTGCTCACAAAATCATTTGAACCTTGCAATTGGTCTTTCAGGGGGAAAACAGATGTAAAGCACTAAAATTCCCAACCTGCTTCAGAACCTGACAGAAACTCCACTGAGCCCTGGGGGAAGCAGTGCCTCAGTTTCTGGTTCTGATCCATCTGGTGAGGATGCGGATCCAAATTTAGTGATTCATTGACTGTAAAGCCAGTAAAGAACATTTGGATCATCGATCTAACCCACGGCAAAATGCAGGCTGGAGCACATCCCTTAATTTATTCCTGTTCAATTTGTTATGGGGGAAAAACCCAAACACTCAATCTGATGTACAATTACAAGTGAGGGTGAACTTGTCAGAACTGTTTCTATATTACTGCAGTGGTAGGGATGCTCACAAGCGCCTTCCTTTCAGTTTGCCTCTTCTTTCCATTGCATCTGCATACCCTCCCCTCTCCAGCTGAATAGCTCTTTTAGCCAACATCTCTTCTGCCTTTCAATATTTTGGATAGTGCTCAAGTCATTTCTTCACCTCCTATTTATTAAGCTGGACACATTGATCACATTAGAATGATGATCTTTCCAGGTCCAGGCACCTTCTTGCTCTGATGGAATATGGTCATCTATCCAAAGTGGTCATTCCACTGAAGTCCACCTATTGTGTTTAGAGCCAAATAACCACCTCATTTAGTTATCTGCACTCCAGCCAGAAAGTATCTGCTTAGTTAACCCTTGCATATAAAATACATCTTCATGCTCAGTTTGAAATACCAGCCATTGACTGGCTCTGCTTTGCTCACAGCTTTCTGAAATAGGCATTTAGAGTAGGAGAAGAGAAAGCTCTGGTCTTCTCTTTGCCTGTTGTCTCAGTGACACAGGTCCTGGTCCTCCACCATCACCAGCTGGCTCTGCATCCCTCTTCCAAGGGGTGGGTTGGCTCTTTGGTGCTGTCACTAAGCATTTATTACCATCAAGTAAAGCAGTGCTGTAGGGTATGGACATAGCACCATGAGAAATGACACAGGAGGAGGAAAGAAGGGGAGCCCAGAGTTACTTCTCCTCTCCTGAAGGTCAGTGAGGAGGCAGTTCTTGCTCTCTTCAGCCTTCTCCCTGAATACTAACCTAGCTTTAGTCTGCCTGGGAACCAAGCCATGATATTCTGAGGCATAGTTCCCTGCAGACTTTATCCGAAGCCATATATGTATTCATGGTTAAATATATATATATTTATAAATACATATATATGTCCAGGAGTCTGCAGTCCCACCCCAGAAGCTTCCAAGCAAGACCAGGTTGGCAGGAAAGGAAGGAAAGACAGCAAGAAATGCCTTCTCCAGGCCTCTTGAGCCCCTGCTGACCCTGCTCTAACGATACAGAGGTGCTTCAGGTATTGTCACTGGAGGCCATATGGTGAAAACACAGACAGTAAAGCCCACTGCTGCTAAAGGTCACTGAGTAAATGAAGTGCCCAGGCAGCACAGACAAGCTCATCCTGGTGAGCCTCAGGGCTTGGCAGCCCAGACCCAGCCAAGAGACTGGGGAGTTGCATGGCAAATGGATCAGTCTGTACACAGCAAAGCTTGCCCAGCAAAGAGCCCCAGAGATGGTTTGGGACCAGATGTGTCTGTTTGCTCCCCTTTAGTTTTCCCACTGTGAGGCTCAGGATTTCCTGAGCTAGGCAGGGCAGATGGTGCTTCAGCAGGGAAGGGGAGCCCGTGTCCTGTGTGAACCATCCCTCCTTGTAAAACCCGGCCCAAGGAGAAGGTCCAGCCCCTGTCCAGTGCCCACTGAGACCTCAGCAAGTTTGCAGCACATCTGCCCAGTTTAAATGTCAGATAACCCAGTATGGCTGAACCACGGCCAGGCAGAGGGAAGGACACAGATGCCCACTCTCTGCATCCAGCATCTAGACACATGTCCAGCCTGGCCTTATATATTCCCCTTCATCACATCAGGCTGCTAACCTGCCTCTAGTTGTCCTGCCCAGATACAGCAGTTATCTGGTCCTTTGGTGTTGCCATCCTCACCCTTCATCCCCTCAAGGCTGATGAGCTCAGGCATCTCTGAACAGCAAGTGATGCTCAGCAATCCCAGCTTCCCTGCCCCCCTTCCCTCTCCTTCCCTGCCTGCTTCCTCTATAGCAAATATACACTGTTCACTGCAGGGCAGGCTTGTGAGTCTGCAGTGTCCCTTCAGATGAAGGACAGTCAGTGACAGGCTGGGACCCATCTGTCTGTGGCTTGAGCAGACATGGGGCTATTCCCAGGGACATACATAGGATCTTTATGAGCTCCATGGTCCGATCAGCCCCTGGGTACTAGGCAGCATCAAGGGGCTCAGCTCCTGGCTGACTGCTTGGTGCTGAGGATGCTGCAAGCCCTGCAGCCATCAGCGTGCAGCCCTTGGGGAAGCTGCAGCAAGCTGAAATCCAGCCCTCACACAGAGTGAGCAGGCAAAATGTTCCACAGCCTGAATGCAGAGTGAGAGAGAAAGAAGTGCGAGGGTTGTTGAATGGGAAGAGGGGGAATAAACATGGGAAATGAGTCATCCTTGTGTCTGTCACTCCGGGAACGGCTTCCATTGCCCCTGCCTGGAGCAAAAAGGGGACTGTGGCTGTTTCACTCAGGCAGAGCCAGCCCTGTAGAAGAAGCTGAGCCAGGCTCTGGCCCAAAGGGAGATCCCGGGAAATGGGTGAGTGTGTTTGCCTCTAATGAGACCTGACGGGAGCAGTGGCTGGGAAGAGGGAGGTGGAGGAGTGTTGGGCAGTGAGGTGAGTCTCTGGGAGGAGCAAGGGCAGGGAGAGCCCATGGGGTATCCTGCTATGGGACTGGAGCAGGATGGGAGGGGGGAATCGGATGGAATGTCTCTTTTCCCTTGGAAGCAATCTCCATGTTTTCTCCTGGAGCACAGTTCTGGTTTCACTCTCCATTTCCAACTAGACAGGGATGCTGGAGACGTACCTGACCTGGGTCTAACGCACTGTGAGGTGTGATGGTTGGAGACCCTCTGAGCATCACAGCATCAGCCCAAATTGGGGTTTTGGCCTGTTTGCCTTGCTGAAGGCAGCAGGGTGTACATACAAGCCTAAGCAGCACTGAGGCCAAGGGAGGAGTCCAGCTTCGATGGGCTGCAACGTGCTGGTGGTCACCAACACAAGGCATTTTCCTTCCTTCACCAGTGCTTGTGGGTTGCTGCGTGTGGTTCTGGGATGTGCTGATGTTCCCTGCACTTCTGCCATAGCATTCAGGGACATTTCAAGCTGTCGGAACCCTTCTGGGATGCAGCTGAGCCATCCTGGGGGGGTGCTCAGCGCATGTTCCTCACCAGCACAAGCCCTTTTCACTGCGCTCACCATCTCATCCCCAAGCTGTGCAGCCCCCCCTTAGTCAACGATGCTGAGATGCAAATTACCCAGCTCCCAAGGGCACAGTATTTCCAAGGGGGGAACTCCAGGCAGGCTGTGTTTGCACTCAGGGCTGTTTCTAATCATCTGGGATATAGCAGCTCTATTTTTAGTTGGTGGTTGGGTTTTTTCACTATTAATTGTACAATGCAGCTTTCAACCATTATTCTTCACCTCCCTGTGGCCACTTATCCCATGCTGCTGCTTGTTCAGCCAAAAAATAACCTCCCACCAAAATGCTCCAGCATCTGATTCATTGGCTCTTCAGTGTGTCCTGCCATCTGTGCCTTTCTCAGCTCTTACACCCAATAGTACCACATTTGGGGAAGAAAATGGAGCAGAGGAGTTCACTTCCAGAGGAGTGGATCTCTTCCAGCTCCCACCAACTCCACTGGAGAGGGGTTGGAGGTGCTTTTGAAACCTGCATCTTGCATTAATATCAAGTAGTCAAGGCTGCAAACAGCTCATTTTCCAGGTCAGAGAGCCTAATGCCTGTGGGAGATTTGGGAAGCTCAGAAACGGGAACTTCCCAAGAAGGAGGCAGTGTTCATTATTATGAATTCATTATTATGAATAATAATAATGAATGATTTAATAATAATAATATGAATTAATTAATTAATTATTATGAATTCTAATTATGCAGCAAAAAATCCCTGTTTTCTGGGAATGGTGACATATGTCCAGGGTTCACCCCTGAGTGGCTGATTTGGGAATACAGCACCTTCAAAGCCAGCTGTAGTGGGGAGCACATGCCACCTCAGTGGTGTTGGTGTAGCACAGAGGAACCCGGGTTGGAGCAGGCTGCAGGTTCCAAAGCACAGGCAATGAGTTATTGCCAAGTTGTCTCTGCTTTAAAGCAGTGCTGGTGCTGGGCACATGGGGTGTTCAATGCCCTTGGTTGCTCCTGAGCTCACAGGATGGGGTTGATCTTTATTCCTGGACATTTACCCCCACCTTTTCCTCTCCCCTCAGCTCATAGTCCAGCTTGAGGCTGTTTCTGATCCCAATCTCACAGGCTGGGCTCTGTCTCATCCAAGCAGCCCCATGTGCAAGGAGTCACATGAATCACGGCTGCAGGAGCAGATGAAGCCAAGGGCTTTTTGGCTTTCTCCTTTTTCCCTCTGTGCCCCCATCACTGCACCCAGGGTGTTTTTTCATGTTCATATAAACATCTCAGCTGGAATCTTCCTCTGTCCCTGCAGACGCTGCCTGGCTCCAACCTGGGGCAGGCAATGGATGCCCCCAAGCATGCTCGCTCCATCCTTATGCTCAGCTGGGACAGAAAGGACCTTATAGGACAAAAAGGAACTTATGGGACAAATAGGACCTTATAGTGACAGGGGACATCCAACGGGTTCTACTTTTCATAAATATGAGCTTTGGGGTTTGGTTTGGTTCTGCTGTGATGATGCTTTGGGTTTGTCCTTGTGCCCTGCCTCCGAAGGGCTTGCCTCTATGCTCTTAATGGGCTCCTAACATTTGGTGGCAGGAGCAAGGCAGATAACTGTTTTCCTTTCCTTATTAATAGATATAAAGCGTCTGCCCAGGGGGCTCACTTTCAGCTCATTTGCTGTGCATCTGATGCCAGATGTTGGCTATTTACATACCAAGGTGATCTGTGATGCTAAAATTGTCGCAGGCAGACAGGCTTGCTCTTTGGTTTTATGCTTTAAGGAAGTTTCGGTGTTAATAGAGCTTTTTGTGATGGTTTTGCAGGGGAAATCTGGAAGGACTGTTTCCCTTTGACAGCAGGTCAAAAGGGAAATTCTGGGTCATTTTCAGAAGAATGTGAAAGGAGTGATAGGCAAGAGCTAATCCTTCCTTTGCTCTTTTATACCCAGCCCTACCTGGAGTTCGTATCCAATGCTGCTCTGTTTTAAATCCAATGCTGCATGGATCTGGGGGACGGGCATGATGAAAAAATCACTTTAAATGAAGATTTCTTGCTCCTCTGCTCTCACCTCGGTCAGGAGGCATGCTGCCATCCCTGCTGCGCTCCGACAGCCCCGTCTGCCTGTCTCCAGAGAGCAGCATTACGCAAGTGCAGGCTGGTAAATCAGCTGCAGGCTCCCTTCTGCAGTCCCTCCCCAGGCTGTATTTCCTCCAGCTTTTAGTCGGGTCACTGAAGGATTTGCACATCTCTTTCCATGTTAGGGACAGGGAAAGGGCAGACCGAAGTGATGCTGCTGCTTTGCAGGTGGCTGCTCTAGGAGATGCAAGATTAAGAGCCTTTGGATGCAAGCAGTAGCCAGTAGGCACCAGAGATACCCACCTGCAGCTGGACCCATCACTAAGGATGCCCATAAGAAAGTTAACCCCATAATGGATGAGGAGGGAGAATTTGGTTTGATTAAGGGGCAAAAACAAGTGAGCTGAAGTCCAAGCAAGCATGTAGGTCAAGGAATTGCAAGGGAATAGGGCTCAGGCTGGGGCTGCTGAGGATGTGTTCCTGCAGGATGCCCCACTGGCAGCACCACCAGCAGCAGTGCTGTGTGCTGATTCACGCTGGGAGCGCAGCAGCAATGGGCATGGGCACAGAGGTTCTGCTGAGCCCCAGGGCTGGGTAAGGGCACTGGGAACCTCAGTACCTTAGGGGCTGGGGCAGGGCAGGCTGCTGGGGCTGCTCCATTAATCAGTTGTTTCATGGAACTGGGTGGAAGGAACAGAAAGTGCAAGGGGAAGTGGCAGAGAAAGCACCAGACAGAGGGATCTTGGGGGGGTTGGGTGGGGTAATTTCAACAGCAGATTAACCCATTTTAATGCTTCTTGAAATGTGAGCAAAGGCTTTCTGCTTTCTGCTTATCATTTGATGAAAACCAAACCTCACAGTATTGAAGGCCCATTTTAGTAATCTGCTGAATGAAAGGCTGAATGAAAGGACTATTAAACCAACTCTTTGGCATGTTCTCCATCCCCTGATCACTTCCATGCACACATGCCTGCATCCCTCAGGTTGCCCTGACATCCCTGTTGCCCATAAAAAAATCTTGTAAGTGCAAAGTACTGACAGATACTGGTAAACACCACCATCAGTAAAGCACAATACATCTGTGCTGCTGATCTGCAGGCAGATTTGATGGGGTATGGTGTGTAGCAGCTGTATTGTACACCATGGAGGAGGCACTGGGGATCCTTTGGGGTACTTCCTGAGCCCTGGCTGAGCTCCTCAGCAATGTAATAAGCTGCTGACTTCAGCAGGAGCAGCTTCTTCTCTTGACAGTGCTGGTGCATCATCTTTTCTGGAATGTGTGTGCCTGGGCTCCTGAGTTTGCATCCCAAAGCATCAGTTCTCACCCAGTCCTTGTCCAGGTGAGATGGAAACAATGAGCAATGCAGCCGGTGAGCTGAAGAACTTTGCTGCATGGAGGCTGTGGAAGGGTCACCTTGCTGGGGTTGGGGAGCTGGGCTCAGGGTGATTTAGGAAGCCCAGCATCCGCAGAGCTGCATGGCTGCCCGGGCACAGCAATACTGCTGGTTAGCTTCAGCACTTCGTTACCATCAGTGCTGGCAGCATTCAGCTTTAACAGGAAACCCCCAAGAGTGGCTGCTCCAGCCTGGGTTTGAAATTCCTCCCTCCTGTTCCCCTCCCAGCCAGCCCCTTAATAACATATCAGCAAACCATCAAATACAGAGATCCACTCTGTGCCAGGGTCCCCCTCCATTGGCTGTGGACCTCCCTCTTCTCTCTGCCTATCACATCAGGCAGGCTCAGTGTCCTGTCTGTCCTTGTCCTCCTAAGCCCATTGCTACTGGTGTTGTGACCAGCCACCTTGCACCTGCAGCCTCACATCTTGATTCAGATGCCACCTATAAACCTTTCCTTCATGTGCACCTTCTGCTTCTCATTGTGTTTAACTTAGAGTCCCACTGTGGCCTGTACTGCTGTTGACACTATCAAGGAGCTGGTACCCAGACCTTTTTCCCTGCTCCCTCTCCCCTCCACAGCTCTGAGAGCCAGGGAGTGACTCGGGCAGGACCTGATTTGCAGGAGGTCCAAGGAGTTCCTGCTGTTCCCCTTCCCCATGCAAGATACCCTACAGATGAGAATAGCCCTTCTATAAGAAGAGAACTTGGCCAGGATAAACCCCATCTCCATCCCAAAGCAGTGCTGGAGGCTGGCTGTGCAGGGGTGGCACACTGCAGGAGGCAGGCAAGCAGAGCTGCCGTGACAGCTCCTGCCAGGAGGAGCTGCCTGCCTCCAATGTGCCACCTCCTTTCCCATCCCCTGCCACCGCCGCACTCCCATCCATCCTCCTGAAACCTTGTCAGCTCTCAAGGAACAGTCTTTATCAGGGGAGAGGAAGCAGGCGACTGGCCCCTTGCATTCCTGCTGAAGGAGCAGGCTGTGCTCACGATGCTCTATATTTCCTTGTCATCGCTGCGAGGAGCTGAAATCAGCACTCTGGCTAATTAGGAGGGCTGGGGAAAAGCAGATGAGTGGATTAAAGGAAACTAAAATCAATGCTAGGAAATAGAAACGACAGTACCAGTCAGCTGGGGCAAAGGAGGTGGGATGAAGAGGAGGATGATGAAGACAAGTGCTGATGAGTTTTGCTCCCAGAGCAGTTAGGGAAGAAAGGTGATTTAGTGTCAAGATGTGAAGCTGCAGGGATGGTCCCTCTGCTGCCACAAGCCTGGATTTGCTCAGGCTGGGGGATGTGTTACCCCCAAACCATGTTTGTGCAGGGAAGGGGGTGCATGGGGTGACTTGAAGGGAGAAAACCCCAGGAAGAGGGAAGAGAGTAGAAGCAAGAAATGGCTTGTGGGTGTTCAACATCTCAGCTAAGGGAGAGGGAGGACAGGAACAGGGACACCCAGTCTGATGGTTTCAGGGCCAAAAGAGTGTTAATTTTAGCTTCACCAGTTGCTCTTTCCCTCCCCAGGCAGATCACTTGCTTCTTCAGCTTGAGTTTCTCCCAAAAACAGATGGTGGTAATGGTACTTGCCTTCTCCATGGGAGGGTTAATTAACATTTGGGTCGTGATGAGAGGATGGGGAGGCTGCCTGCAGCTGAACCGTGGACACATGGGTGGAAATGAACCCAATCTTTATCTAAAAACAGTGACCATCCTTGAATGTTCTGCCTTGAAACTTGCCTTTGACTCTGCTCCATCTCTGACCTTTCTCTCTCATCTCTCATTCTATAGCCCTGCTCCTGGACATCATGATTGTGGCTGGTCTGCAGAAGCTGGCCAAGCGGAAGGGTCCGTACGACATCACCCCTGGCCTATTGGACTACCTGACCATGGACACCTATGCGTTCCCAGCCGGGCACGCCAGCCGGGTGGCCATGCTCTCCAAGTTCTTCCTCAACCACCTGGTCTTGGCCATCCCTCTCCGGATCCTGCTGGTCCTCTGGGCTTTCTGCGTGGGCTTTTCCCGTGTCATGATCGGACGGCACCACATCACAGATGTCCTGTCTGGCTTTGTTTTCGGCTACTTACAGTTCAGGCTGGTGGAGTTGATATGGATGTCTTCCAACACGTGTCAGATGCTGATATCCATCTGGTGAACACGGGGGACTTGATGGCCTTTCCACTGGAAATGAGTAGATACTTGAAGAGTCTCCCTCCCGGTGTTTTCTACATGTTGTTTGTTGGAAGCAGCTGTAGCTTCCATGAGTAGTGGTGTTTTTTAATGTTGCTTCCCCACTTGAAAAGAGTTTCTTGCAATGGATTGGGTTTTAGCAAGCAAGGGCCATACCTTTGGCCCTGTTCTCAAGCTGTGTTTGGACAGCAGCCTAATTTAGCTTTACGGGTGAGAGAAACGAGCTACACGGCTGCCTATGGGTGGTTGTCATCAGCACCTTGACGTGTCCTCAGGGGAGGCAGCGCCTGAGAGTTTCCTGAGAACACGTTCGTTAACTTTTTTGATGCTAAACCATTTTGGCCACAGTGCTTTTTCCTTTTGTAAGCCCAGGAGTGTGTCTTGTACAGAGCCAGGACACTGCCAGCACTTCACAGATAATAAATAATCAGAGAAATCCTGCCCTGTTTGGTTCTTATCATGAGGGAAGGGACAAAAGCCAACTCAGTGCAGCTTTGAGATATGCGTTCAGCTTGGAGCAGGTCTTGGCCGAGGGGATGCAAATGATCACTTCAATGGTTTGGTTTGCGTGGGGCAGACCTAGATGGGTGCTCAGGATGCTGAAGGTGGTATGTTGAAACCAACCTTTCATCTGCTGTTCAAAAATCTGCTCTGTGAGGGTTGTGGGGAAGGGTTGGTCTGGTAAAGGGCAAATGCAAGGTGTCTGTTTTCATCCGAGTTAGGGAGTAATTGAACAGGCATTGTGCTGAGTCGTGGTGATTTTGCAAAGCAGGTCTGGATACAAAGCAGATTCTTCATGGCCATGATTTTATAATGATGCCAAATGATGGGAGTTTTCAAGGTAAGTCATGTACAGCATTGACTGTTTTCTGGTGCACCCAGCAATGCTGGTGAGCTAGAGGGAGGCAGCCAGGACTGCCCATACCCTTGTCTCTGTTTGCTTAGCTGTAACCTCATTACAGAGGTAAATGTTTCTGTGTCTTACCCTGTATGAAATGAGACCAGTCCTGACCTTCCTTATTGCAAGGCTGAACTAGTTGGTGTCTGTGAACTGGTCTGAGATTACTGAATACCAAGTTTGATACCCAGACATTGTTCTGCTGCTTCCCATTACTGACAAGCAGCCACCTTGAAGCCTTGCTGCTGTTTTCACTGGTGACAGCCATGCTCAGTGTGGTGTCTCTGAAATGGATCACCCATCACAAGTGTCTAAGAAAATCCCATTGTTTGCACAGAACCCTCCAGTTCTCTGTGGTTTCTCTGCCTTAAGAAGAGTTTGATGTTTGGCAGGTGATGGACACTGCTAGACTTAGCACCTGGATGCATCCTGCAGAATGAAAGGATCCCATCATCCCTGTCCTGTCTATCCCAAGTGAGCAAAATACACCCAGCAAGGCCAGGGAACAATCTTGCGCTCTCATCTATCCATGTGGGAGCCTCTTCCTACAGGAGCTGCTGGTGAGGAGACATTCAGATAATGACAGTTGCAAGCTGCTGACATTCCTTGCTCTTTGATAATTACCATGAAAAGAAGTTAAACAGAAAATCCATCCCTGGCATGTGTCTCCAGCTGGGACGTGAGCACAGAGCCCTGGGAGTCACTGAGCTCCTGTGCTGCTGGCTCCGAGGCTGGAGCAGAAGCATGGTGAGAACCACCATGTCCTCCTGAGACCAGCCTCCCATGGAGCTCCCTGGGGTGGGCAAGGGTCCCACGGGAAGGGCTCTCACTGAGTGTGCTCAGGAAAGGGGAGAGCTCTGGGGCTTGCTGGTTGTCTCTGGAGGCTGCGGGTTGGTGCAGCAGCAGGCAGAGCAGCGGGGGGTGATTGGTGATGCCCCAGTCCCCTGATGCTTCTTGTTTCAATGGGGTGGGAGCAGAGACATGGTGCCATGCCTGGCCTCCATCAGGGGTTTTCTTTGCCAGCTTCCTTCTCCTGCAAAAATGTGTGTGAAGAAGTGAGCTATGGTTCTTTTTCTTTCTTCCAGACACTTGTCAGTGTTTATCCTCAGGCCTAGGAAGGATGGAGCATGTTGCTGCAGCACCAGTGGTGTGCATATGCACCTATGGGTAGCTGGAGAGGGTGGGTACCTAGAGAGGCAGGGGAAGACTTTGTCCTGATTGCTTTGTGGGAAGCTCTCACTTTGTGATTCTAGGTTTTATATTGAACCTTTGCAGATAGGCTGGATGTGTCTACAGCCATGTCACTGGGTCCAGGTTTCCTTGCACTTGTATTGCCTTGGTCTATCCAGGATGGCTTTGAAGGAGTTTCCCCTGGTCTTTGCTGGTGTGATCAGCAGACTGTGGCCTGGAGAAGCTGCCATTGTAGGTGACTTCGGCTGAGCTGGTCTCATCCCAGCATGTAGCTGCAAAGCAAGTCAGGAGAGCAGGGAGAGGTGAGTTGGGGTAAACTGGAGTTCACAGGACAGGGCTCACTCCCCCACAGGGTTTCTGTGGGGAACCTTCCTCCTTGGCACCCCTGCAGCCTGCACCCCTCATACCCCCTGGTACTTCAGTGCCTAGAGTGGGGGAGCCCCAGTGCTTTTGTACTCACTGCAGGGAGGGTTTGGGGTAAGCCCTTGCAAGATGAGTGTAGATCTGGGCACAGAGGCACCAGGAAAGACCCAGAAGAGCCTTGCCTTGGCCATGCCCATCCCTCCCAGCAAGGCAAGTGGCACAGCACCACATGGCATCTCTCATCTCTCTCTCCCAGCTGCCTGCCATGCCAAAGGTACTGCTCAGAAACAACCAGCACTGCTGCAGTGAAAACCAGCTTCTGTCTCTATAGCAACAGTGAGGGATGGTGGGTACCACCGTGGGGCTGCATGGCCAGTACCCGTGTTCCTACAGTCCCTGTCACCCAACAGGCTGGGGCAGGGTCACCTATTACCTCCTGTGGGGAGGCAGAAGACCGCCAGCCTGGCCTCCATGGGGACACAGCTGGGGAGCAGTGACAGGACAACGTGGTTCTTCCATCAAAAAGGTACAATCTGGAGCATCTGTCCTCAGCTTTCAGGCCCAGTAGCACTACCTCAGGCTGTGGTGAGGATCTGAGAAGCAGCTTGGGGAGGGATTCAGCTGCCTGCACTGCTCTCACAGACATCTAAGGCCAGATCCTGAGTGTTTTGCCTCAGAGGCAAGGAGGGCACAGCAGCATGAGGGAAAGGACAATCCCTTTGTTCAAAGGGCTTTGGGCTTTACATCTGTGCAGATGCCATCTGCTCTTCAGCCCTCGGTTGTGCTTGTGAGGAAGAGGATGGATGCAGCAGCCTGTCATTAAAGCCCTGCAATCTGAGGAGCATTTTCTCCCCACTTTGAGGGCATTAGAGGGATGGGGATGGGTGCCAGCTCCAACAGCACTACTGGATCATGGGCTTCTGTGTAATGTGCTGGAGGCATCACCCAGTTGTGCTCTCCACTGGCCTCCGATTTAGCAGGGGCTGTAACAAACCCCAGTGGGGAGGCAAAAAGCCAAATGGCTTGAGCTCCTGCAGGATGGCCCAGCTTTTCCCTGAACATTCAGATCCCCAAATCACCCACACAGGGCTCAGGGAGCAGTGGTCCTTCCCAAGCCAGGACCACCCCATCCCAGCAGGAATGAACAATCCCTGATCGTGGAATCTTCTGCCTAGCAGTTAATTTAACAGATGCATTAAGACAATTCCACAGAGGAGGTAAGTGCAGCACATGGATTTGGGTACCGTGCAGCACATGGATTTGGGTACCGTGCAGCACATGGATTTGGGTACCATGCAGCTGGCAGAGTGATGGTGATTTAGTTTGTGATTCTGCTGCATGCAGTGAAAGGCCCCTTCTTCCCTCACCCTGATGCTGATGATGCTCAGCAGCAACGAGAGATTTTAATTTATCAAAAAATATTAAAGAGGTTGCCAGGACAAGAAGCAAATCTGGATTATATCTTTGGACACATGCGGGAATCACAGCCGGGGTGCTTAGATCCCCCCCTTCCCTACCTAAGCTGGTGTTTTATTCCCACAAGCTGTTTCATATATTTGTGGCTGGGGCTGTGCTGGAATGAAGGTGGGACAAATCGCTTCCCATACCAGGGATGAGCTGTCCCCCCTGCCATAGGGCTGCCCATGGGGTCCTCTCTGCTGTCCCCCAGAAGGGGTGACTCAGGCCCTGTGTCCCCCCCAGGATGAGGCAGGTGATGGAGAGGGAAGCTGGCTGGCACCCAGTTGGCAGATTTGAGGATCAGGAAGGCTGTTACACAACGTGTCCCTGCAGGAGCACAGGTCTGCCTCTAGTTCACCTCATGCTGGCTTTTCTTGGGCAAAAACACTTCTTTTACTCTCTTGGTGTGTTTCTGATGTGGGTGAAGGGACCCATGGGCTTAACCAGCTCCCAGCAGCATGGTGCTCATGGCATAGCTACAACACTGCTTCCTGCAGCACCCAGGATGGCCCCATTAGCCACAAACTCCTTTCTGGAGCTCAAAAGTTCCAGTTAGGGATAATCATTTCCATGATTTTTAGTCAAGTATTTTAAATAAAGTGTTAATTAATATTGTCATTTCCAAGCTAGAAATTTAATATATTGTGCAAAGCCTAAAGAAACAGGATGGTTCCTCCCTTTCACACCCGTGTACTGTGGAGGGTGCTGTGAGAGGAGGTGATGCTGCAGATGAAAGATGTGTGAACACAGCTGATGCCTTTTATGTGTTTTGGTCACCTGAAATAGAGACATAACCAGTTCCTGCCTTGGTATGGAGGATTCCAGGCACAAGCATAGACACATTGGCTGCGGGGTAGGAGCAAGTGATGGTGTCACCCCAAAAGTCCTTTCTGAGGTGCCTGTATCTGAATACAGGGCTTGGTTTAAGGTGGTGCAGTGGGCTCAGCTCCCCCAGGAGGGCAGGGATGGGGTTACTTTGTTCCCTGCTTTACTGGGACTCAGATCTCCGTGTTCGTTCCCCAGGACACAAGAGTCAAAGCGGATTAAGGGTCCCTCGGCTGATCACAGTTATTTCATTATTCGAGTGAAATCCCTTGTAAATACCACCTCCCTCTTTTTCTCTTTATAAAAATAGAGGGCAAGGAAGAATTGGAGATTTAGGAAAAGTCAATCGCAGGAGTCACTCGAAAGCCATTAACCGCCTGCAGCCTGAGCAGGGCTGAGCAGTGCCTGAGCCGTGCTGTAGTGGGGAGATGCTGAATGACCCAGTGCCAGTGGTTTCCCTAGCCTTCCAAAGCAGGGTTTTCCATGGAAAATCTTAGCAGAGGAGGCGTCTCTGGCTGTGTGGTGTTACAGCCACTTTGTTCACAGCTTGGCCATGATGAGCTGCTAATTGTGGTGTTGGAATAAATTGGCTCAAGCACCCAGCAGAGTCCAGCACAGTCAGGTCTCTGCAGCAGGGAAGCCCTGCGGCAAATGAGCGGGCTCAGGGCCATTGGAAATGCTGATGCTCTTCCCTTTATGGTGTGGCTCCTCTGAGCCCCTCTGGAGGATGGGAACCTGGACATTGCACAGGGATCTCTCCCAGTTTTCCTAACAGATTTCAGGCAGGTGGAGCTGGTTTCCACTCTCCAAAACCTGCTCTGTCCCCATCCCCATCCCTCCCATACACCCTTGCTACAAGACCCTCTCTGACTTTATCACTTCTCCCACAGCCAGCAGCCTTGTACAAGTCCATTGGTGCTGGAAAGTCAGACCTGCAGCAAGTCATTAAAGTAAGAGCAATGGGAAGAGAAAAGCTGAGAGCTGCAATGATGGATGTTCACAAAACACTTGCCCAGAGACCCAAGTGCTCTGGGCGTTCAGTGATGTTTGCTTCCAGCCAAGTATAAACGCGCTCAATGCGGTGGTGATTAAGGAATCAGCCTCTGATATCTGGGTGCATCCAGTGCAAGGATGCACACAGCACTGATGCTATCTCCCCACTGGGATTTGCACCTTGGAGCTGCCAGCACTGGTTTGTCGTGGTTTGTATGCCCTGGCTGCAAGGGGAGGGGAGGGAAGGGTTTATTTGCTTTAAATCCTAAACCTAAACTTGTGTATTAATAGCATGGTAATGTGTGGGTTTTGTGTCCAGTGCAAGCCAGGGGTTATATAAAACACAGATTAATGGGAATCAGCAGAATAGAGGAGCATGTGGAGGGATGTGGTGAGGATGCCTTGGGAGGGGAGGCAGGGGGGAGCTGGCAAGTCCAGAGAGGAGAGAAGGTGCCTGAGCAGATCCAGAGTGCTTCCTGGCAGGATTTGCTCCGGTTATTGTTCTGCAGTCCCTGATTCAGGACATTTCCTGAGCCAGCGTTGCTGTGATTGGGGTCTTTTGTCCCTGGGTGATCACAAGAAAGCAGAAATGGGGTCTGTGAATTTCACTAAAAATGGTTCATGTTTTTTTAGACGCCATACATCATTTCTGCACCTGCAAACCAGCAAACAAACCACAGGCCAGAAGATAAAGTCACAAGCCAAAGGAAAGGCAAGTTTTTCAGTAGGTTGAAAATAAACCCCCACCACCACCCAATGCAGCTTGTTTCTCCTCTCCCATCCCAAAAAGTATGGCTTAAGAAAGGCTGGGGATTGTCAGAAACTCCTTGCTCCTCAGTGATCTATGGTTTCTAGGCCTCCATGCACAACCCACAACAGCATCGCCCCAGTTTTGGGCAGAAAGGTTCTCTCTTGCAGACTCAGCCTAGAAACATTCAGTGTGAGAGAAAGCAACAGGTTTTTGGGCACCTGCCTCTGATGGTGACCTTCCCTAGGAGAGCACAACCAACTCAACCGCACAGGAAGATGCTTCCCACCCGGAGGAAGGCACAGCAGGATTCCAACCATCAATCACATCCCGCCGGGAAGGGCTTGTAAGGGTTGTGGGATTCCTGGTGGGATAGCTTTTTTCAAAGCCTCCTGCAATAACAGCAACCCTTGCTCAGCTTCCTTTCTAGATAACCTTTTTCCTGCTGCCCAGCATGCTTATCTGCTGCAGACAGACTGGCAAGATGAACCGGAAAGCTGATACCTTATCTCTCCCTCTCAAGGAGCTTATTTAAGTGTTGGAATGTGTTGCGATGGTAAATGATTGTTAAAATCTAAGTGAGGTACATGGACCTAAGGACAGGTCCTGCTGGGAGGGAGCACCTAGTGAAAAAGGAGCCTTGCAGGACTACAGCTTTTCCAGGCTTTTCCATCTTTTATCTGCCAAAAGATGCCATGCCTAAACTGTGAAGTGTTTGTTTAAAACCAAAAGGCATGGACTGGGTTTCTCACTAATCTATGGCCTAATGCTGCAGGCTACTCACAGCTCTGCAAGGTTCACTCTGTCCCCTTGATATGGCTTTATCTGTGTTCAGTTTACTCACTGCAGGAAATATACTGCTGTGGGTGGGAAATGTACTTGCGAGGGGTGCAGTGAGGGTTAACAGCGTGTGATATCACATAGCACATATTCCTCACTCACCCTTTCATCTGTACTGGTGCAGGAGGCAGTAAGATGCTAACACATCCATAAAGCTAAATAGGATTTGAGAGCTATTGGGCTAATTGAAATGAATGGGGCTTGCCTGCTCAGACAGCCTGATACAAAGAAATGAGACCTCTTTGGGGTCACAGGAGTCGAGCAGAGCTTCAGCATTTCACTTATTTCAGCCACTGCAAGTGGCAGCCACAGCAATAGCAATGGCAGAAGCCAGGTTTGAGCACTGTGACAGCAGAGGAGCCAGGGAAAACCGGCATGGATGGGGTGATGTCCCTAACAGCTGCTGAGGAGGGGCGAGACAGGCTTATTTTGTCCTGTCCTGGGTGGAAAATAGATGTCGGAGCTGGTGCCAGCCTGGAGCATGCTGCCAGAAAAAGCAGGGGAGCTCTTCCCCCCAGTGGGCAACTGTGTCCCAGTGTACATGGGGGATAGGATGGAGAAAAGGGGAGCAGGGAGCAGCCCTGCGCCAGTGTGGCCCTAAAGAGCTCTAAGCTCGAGTGTCCAGATCCCAGTGAGTGACGGGGGGGAGGAACCCCTGTCCTAACTGCACCACTGAGGGCAGGCTCAGGCTTAGGGATGGCTCTTGCTGCTCCAGCTGCTGTTGCATGGTAGTTGCTAGAGAAACTGTATGTTGGCAACGCACGCTGCTGCCACGGGCTGCTGCCTCTGAAAGTTAATCTGTTCCACATCACTGACTACTTTTCCATAGCGATGCATAAGGAATCACCATTCCAGAGCAGACCTCAGCCTGTCTGTGTGACAATGCCGAGTGCTTCAATGGAAATACATGTGGCAGCCAGGATGGGACAACACGGTCTCTGGGAGGTCTGATCCTGTCCCACACTAGCTAGAGCTGACCCATCCCTTGAGGCTTTTCATTCCCTACAGACCCCTTGGAATAATTTGATTATGTTGATGGGGAATAGGGCTGATATAACCACTATGTCCTGATCAATGCTGTGTGTTCCTGCCCCAGCCCTTCTTGCTCTATTCCTTTATGGCAGCTCTCATATTCTGGGGATGTCATAGCTCCAGTCCTCGCCCTACATGTCTGCTGGGTGCAGTGACCATGAGGATGGGGCCAGGCTGTCCTGCAGACAGAGCAATGTCCAAAGGCTGCAGCCCCCACATAGCTTAGCAGTTGTCCCTGTCAATGTAAAAAGCAGGAATGGAGGCATCCATCTGAGCCTCTTGGTGTCCATGTCTTGTGATCCTGAAACCCAAGAGCCCCCCCTGACTCAGCAGGTTATTAATAACGCCCTGGCTATGCTCCCACTGCAGTGCCTGCCAGCCCTGGCATCGCCTGTGTCTCCTCCACGGCCAGGCGAGACACACACACCCCAGGCAAGGACAGGGGCTCCTTCCCCATGGCCCCTGCTCCCCATCCCCACCCATGGGGCTGGACAGAGGTGGCGAAATCAGCCCTGGTGCAGGCTGCAGGGCAGGTGAGTTGGGCTTGCTGGGCTGTAGCATCAGCACTGCTGCCTGCCACACACTGGGTGTCCCCAGTGCTGCAGACCCTGATGGTGCTTGGCTCTCCTGTTCATTTGGACAACCGCTGGGTTTCCACCTCTGCTGAGTCTCCTCTTTCAGTCGCAGCCTTTGCCCTTGCCCATGCTCCTCTTCGCAGGACTGTGAGGTCAAAGCAGAGGAGCCACAGATCCCTTGGAGTCTCCTTAGGTAGGGACTTGGGGGGAATGAACAGCACATTCAGCAAAACTCTGGCCATGATGCAATCTGGGTTTGGGCTATTCCAGAGGGAGCACACAGGCTGCAGGCAGCCTTCTGGGGGTCTCTGAGCACTGGGGTCACTGTTAGCTCTGGGGCACACAGACCAGAGCTACCCAGGTCTCCTCCTGCCTGGGGTGGGCTATAGCACACCCACAGCCCTGTCACATCATGCAAACCAGCCTATCCCCTGGCGGTTCAGCAAAGCTGCAGGTTGGTTTGGTGTGAGGGTGAGCCAGGCTGTGTTTACCAGGGCTGGTGCTCGTTAGCCAGGTTCATTAGCACTCCCTGGGCAGGTTTTAAATAGCAAAGTGGGAGTTGTCCCCCAAGGTCTGGGGTAGCTCTGGCTGCAAATTAGAGCACTGGTTCCTTCCCTTGCTCTCTTCCTTCCTCTCTTTCTGGTTCCTTTTTCCCCCCTCTCCTCACAGGCCTCCATGTGCTGCACCAGAGGGAGATGGAGGCTTCACTCTCACCATTGTAAGCCTTCTGGCACAAGGAGTTGTGCCCGAAACCCACCAGCCCTCTTTGTCTCTCCCAGAGGAGTCTGTATCCTCTCCAGACCTGTGGTTCATGGGTAGAGCTGGAGCTCTTTGCTGAGACCTGGGTAAACTCCTAGAGTCATGACAGCTCCATCCATGGTTTATTCCCTTCCCAGCTCTCCTGCTGAACCCAGCATGCAAGTTTGTTCCTGTTGTGATGGGGACCTGGGGACTGGAGCCAGGGAAGGGGGCAGCACTAACTGCCACTTGTACCCTGGGCTTCCCCAGCATCACGTCTCCATTTCATGTCCCCGGATGGAGTGCTTGGGCTTCCCACCATTGATGTGCTTGTTTCCATCCCACAGTGCCCCATCACGGGGCCATGAGGATAGAAAAGGGAACTTCTCTGCAACATGGATTTATTTAATCAGTGCGATCCCTTCCCTGTTCTCCTCACTGCCCTTTCATCACTTTTTCCTTCCTCATTTCCAGGGTTCTTCCCTCTTTTCCCATACCCTCCAACTTTCTCTCCCCTATTTCCCACCATCCTCCCATGTCTTTGCCTTGCAGCAGGTGAAGGGTTTCAGCCCTCATCACCAACCAGAAAACCTCTCTCTCCTGGACGCCTTTGCCTCTTCTTTGCGCACCAGCGGTAGGTGCGGGACCACCATGCAGCGGGTAAGCGGCGCTCTTACCGCAGCCCTCTTGCTGCGGGGAGGGATGCAGGGGATGCGGATGCAGGGGATGCGGATGCAGCCCCGGGGACCGGGCTCGCCAGGCCGGCTCCCGCCGCTCCCAGGCTGGATTTGTCGCTCCCTCTAGTGGGAACCGACGGGATATTGCTGCTGCCGCTCGGGATCCCGGACAGCAGAGTGTGGTGGGAGTCCGGTGGGGGGTCACGCTCCGCTCCTTACAGCTATTGCCCAGGGCCTATAGGGACAGGCCAAGGGGAATGGCTTGAACCTGCCCGAGGGGAGACTGAGATGAGCTCTTAGGCAGAAGCTCTTCCCTGGGAGGGTGCTGAGGCGCTGGGACAGGGTGCCCAGAGAAGCTGTGGCTGCCCCATCCCTGGCAGTGTTCAAGGCCAGGTTGGACACAGGGGCTTGGAGCAACCTGCTCTAGTGGGAGGTGTCCCTGCCTGTAGCAGGGGTTTGGAACAAGGTGATCTTATAAACCCCTTCAACTCCTAACAGTTCTATGATCCCTACAGCAGGGCACAGGGAACACAGGGCCTGCTTTCAGTGCCTGGATCTTTTTGGGCTGAGGTTCAGTTAGCACTCACTGAAATGCTCAGGAATTGTGTTAATAATTAAGGAAGAGGCTGAGTTCAAGAGGGACTTTGTGTGATCTCATGAGACAGAAGGGACAAATCCAGTCATCAGAAAAAGATCTTTCTAAAGAATAGCATTGTTTCATAAATTCCCTAAGAAAAAGGCAATGCTGCAACTCTGGAGTTGTTCCAAACAATGGCCTTTGCTTGGGGGCTCTGGAAGTGAATCCTGCAGCCCCTGTTCATTGCAAGTTATCATTTCTGTCTCTGCACATATGCAGGATTCGCATGCTGGCCAAGCTGTGATCGCTTGTCAAAGACTGCGAGAGCCTGCTTGCTTACAGCAGGGATTGCAGCTCCACCAAAATCACTTATTCTCATCAGCTTCATCGTGTTCAGAAGCAGCTGATGGTTCCCTTTGGCGGGGTGAAGCGAGATATTTTTGAGCTGTGAAACAACAGCTGCCTCGCAACACATGGAGCGGAGGAATGGGATGGTTGTGATTGAAGGTTGGAATTATGAACCCAAATGTGTCCATGAACTTCTATTCCTGCCACATCTGTGGTTCTTACGGGGGTTTCAATGTAGGAAATAAAACTGTGTTGGTTTAGACTTCATTGTAAAATCAATTAATTTACCTTAAAACTCTTTTAATAAATTTGGGATAAGTATGGCTTCACCTATCCTTGTTTTTTGGGGAGGTTTCCCCGTCTTTGTCAGTGTAGGTCTTGTGGCTAACTCCAGCCACAAATGTTTGTCTGACTTTGGCTATAAAGTAGGCTGCATTTTCCATGACTGGATGTACCAGAGTGAATGCAATGGCACTTCAAGAATGTGGGGTTTGTGGCTAAAGTATCTGGATCAGCTTTGCTGAAGTTTGTCTCTAGTGTTTGGTCTTCATCTTTGTCTAGAACTTCAGATTTAGCATGAAATAAGATTGATGGATATTTGTGTAATCCAGTGATGTGCCTATGACTTGTCAAAAACGTGGGATAGATTGATCTAAGAAAGGTGTGTTGCCCTTCTCAGCAATACCTCTTGTTTTGAGATATGCCTTCTAGGACACCATATCAAATAACTGAATTCCCTTATTTATCTTCATTTGTTTTTCCTAAGCCCTTTAAAAGAGGGGGCTTTGATGGATCAAAGGTGCTAACTGCAAAAGCAGATGCTCCTAGCAGTGTTTTTCTGTGTGTTCTGGAAGGAAGTGTTGCACTGAAAAAAGCAGATCTTTGCCTGGCAAAGGTTTGCTTCTTGCATCTCTATTCTCCTGTTTTCTCCTCTTTTCTGAGTGTTCTAAATACTCAGCATTTCAACAGCAGTCTTCAGTCTTCTGAAGGACACAGACTGTCATGTTTCAGACAGATGGATGGTGCTGCTTGAGATTTTCTTGAACCTCTTGTTATTTAGGCAACCAAGGCTGTGTAAGGGCTTCCAAGTGGACGCAGTAAGAAAGAGTCTGGGCTTTAAAAGCTGCCTCGCTAGCTTCTAAACAGCACAGCCAAAGGAAAAATCACCAAGCCAGGATGAGCAGAAGCAGAAGCCTCGGTTTGCAGTTACACACAAGGAAAAACTGAAGTCATGGCTAATGAAGTGTCTCCAACATACTTGCAGTATCAGGCAACTGGTATTTGGTTCTCATTGCAAGTAAAGCTCAGAGCTAAAGCCAGCTGAAAGCAATTCACTTCTCATTGGAAGAATAGTTTCTTCCTTTTAATCAGCTCTGTTTTAACTGATTTCCTTTTTTAGTGCCTTAAATAGTCATTTTGGTTTGTCCTTCAGGCAGCCAGCATTTGCTCACAAAGAATGGTTTGGGTCTGCAGACTTTAAAAGGACAAACAATAGTCTGGCAAACAGAAATGCTTCAATGGCATTGCGTCTCTATATGGAGCCTACAACTCCCATGGGCTGCAAAGGAATAAAGAAAAGAAACAGCCTCCACCTGATCTAGCAGCTACAAGGAGCAATCACCAGGATACTAACTCCTTGAATCTGCTGTCATCTGGGAAATTGGGAGGAAGGGATAAAAATAGAAAGTAAGATCATAGCTGAGGGCACCTGGTGTCCTCTGCAGTAGGAAGGAACTGAAGTTGTTGGCTTCATCCTGCCTCAATGGTGAGATCTTGTGGAAACTGAGAATAGGATCATCTTAACTCAAGCGTGTTTTTTCATACCCACCTGTAAAGTAAAACTTGGTACATATGATGGCTCAGCAATCCCAAGGCCAGAGATGGATTTGATACCCTGTGAACTGGTCAGCTATTCAACAAATGCTGGGGGAAGAAAAACTCTAAGGGACTCTACAAACCAGCTCTGAAAGCAGAGCTATCATAACTGCATTGCGAGACACCAGATACTTAAAGCAGATGCTCAGAGGGAACCATGACACAAGTTAGTGTGAGTTTGAGTGTAGAGTTGCAGTCTTTGCTTTCCCTGATCACTTTTAACCTAGTTTGGAGCAAAGGCCAAGATTCCTGGGGCTTTATATTCTTTTTTCATTCCCAGTATTTCATACTCTATCTCAGCTTAGAGAGGTGAGAGGCTGCAGCTTCCTCTCTCATCAGAGCGCTTCTTTGTTCTTCTTATAAACAAGTTTATGAAAGCACCTCTATTGATATTGGGCCTTAAATAAAAAGGGGAGGGAAATAAACCTTTTTTTTTGAGACCCACTATCCCTTTGTTCTGTTTGAGGTCTATCTTTTCAAAGCATTTCCTTATATTTGGATAACACAGCGTCATACATGGGATTACAGAGAACTGTCATTGCTCCCCATGTCTTCTCTCCCACCTCTCATATATGACAGCTCAACTCTATTGATGTTCTTGCTGACTGAGTTTTGGGTCCTAAGGCCCTGTTCACTTAGTTGCAGGCTTGAATTTCCCTGTAGCTGTTTTGGATGAGCTAATGAAGTCAGTGCAGGCATGAGGCATTCTTGATTGACACAACTGAATTTGAAATGCGTTTTCATGCTGCAGGGCATAAACCAGCTCCTACCTCATGGGATTAGAAAGCCTATCCTCCCATGGACAGGTTACTCCACAACCATCTCCCATTTCCTCTGCAGCAGATGATGTTGGCTACTGTCTGAAATGGATAGAAAAGCAGGACTGTGACCTGACCTGGTAAGGGTAAATGCATATGTAGTTTGTGCTGAATAGCCTCTGGATGAGGACCAGAGCAGGATCACTTTGCTTTTTCCAAAGGGATTGTGGAGTTTTGTGAATGCAAGGGCAGTAAGGCCCTGTCTTATGCTCCACACTGTTATTTAGAGCTGAGCAAAGTGATACCAAAATGACACAGGAGCATTTAGCCTTCAGTTAGCTCTGCTAGAAATTTCCAAATCCCCCTGCATGATGCAAGCCATGGTCAGGGATTTATAGATAAAGAGAAAATTTTTGTAGAAGCTGTAGAATATAATAGGAATTGTTTTTAGGAAGCCTTAGACCACAAGACACTTCTTTAGACACAAAGACTGTAAGCCTTCTGTAATGGTTATTTTCTAATTGACAGGATTCTTCGTTAGCAGGAGGATGAAGCACACAGCAGGGTTTCTGCTCTCACTTGTAATTAAACCTGGGAAGAGGGAGAAGGACTTTTCTGGCTGCAAGAGTGTTTGTCTCTCTCTGTCCAGGGGATAATTTGCTAAGTTCTTTGGAATAGGTCAAAAATCAGTGTGTGGGAGCAGTCCTTCCAGAATGGATCCTGCATAGAGGTGTGCATTGAACTTCATCTAAGCAAAACCTGCTCATCAGGGTCTGCCCAAATCTCTTCTCACTGTCAACACTCTGCCCTCACAGTTTATTGTAGGTCTAATCCCACCAGTTCTCTGCTTATATCAGTTGTTTTGGTTTATACACAGGCAGGTGAAAGATGGAGCAGGTCCTTTGAAGAGCATCACAGGAACTTGTCACCTTGTGCCAAGGTCTGATGGTATGCCCATGGACCAAGATGTAGTTGAGTCATGCTTTGCCCCTTGGTGGTAGGGACAGATGATGTCCTTTCCCTATTCAGATCATGCCCAGCTGTGAGCAGTGAAAGGAAGAGAAGCTCAGCCCCAACACAATCCTAAGCCATAAGAGTTGCAAAGATCCGTGGAGTTGGCCTCGGCACACTGCTGGGTGCAGGTGGAAAAGCCATGTGTTTGTAGGGGCTGCAGTGTACACGCCTGGTAATGAACACAGAATGGTCTTTCATTAGTTGTTTACTTTTGCCTTTTGAGCTCCCCACAGGTTGCATTAGTTTTTGCTTTAATTGCTGCATCTATTCCCTTGGCCTTGGGTTGTTGCCTTGGAGATGCACAGGAGCCCTTTGGAGAAGTGCTTATTTCAGCAGCAGGTGTGCATAACACTGACCCGGGCAGGCCTCTGAGTCGCCTCATGGTGCAGTGGTTGTAGGTGGCTGCATGAGTCACTGGAAGAGAGGGGATCCCACACTGCCCCATCTCCCCAAGGGCAACATTAATGCCTTCGGTGTGCTTGTTGTTATTGTGCTCGTAGTACAAGATGGTTCACTCTCCCTCCTCAGCTGATGCAGGGTGTGAAACAGCATGGTGCTGCAAAGTAGGGTGGCTGAATGTGGAAGCAGCAGCCTGAATCAGAGGCACTCTGAAAATGTGGCTGATTTCTCACATGTAGCTTCTCTCATGGAGGACACTGAGGTTTGTACGGGCAGGAAGCATCTTAGAAGAGCTATTTGTGTGTGTGTGCATGTGTGTACTTGTCTGACTGATGGAGAAAGCAAAACTAAACACACCAGACTAATGTCCTGGCCGCCTGGTGAGCGGGAGCTTGTTACTGTCAGGAAGGAGGGTGGGCTTCTCCATGCGAGAAGCTATACGGAGAGACGTGAAGGGCATTGGCCTGCAGTCTCTAGACAGGAAAACAGGCTTCAGGAAAGATGAGACAGGACACCAAAGGGGTCGGAGTACAGTGTAGCACTTTGATATCCAGAAAAGGAGGGGATCTGACAACCAGATGATGGTTTTCAGCAGTGCTGGTGTGTCTCTGTAGCTCAGTGCCTGGCAACTTCGATAGTGGTGCAGATCAACTGTGGGAACATCACATATGGTTCAGAAAGCTGTTCATGCGTTTCTTTCCCTGCATTATTCTTGATGTCTGTCTGAGATCAGACACATCTTTTGAGCAGCAATCGGGTGCAGGCCCTGCACTGTTCCTGTAATGTGGGGAGAGGCAGGAGGCATTGCCTGCACCACTGAAATGTGCTGCGAAATCCCTCTAAAGCCATGTTCTCTCCATGGGCAAGGACATGCAGGGTGACTGCCCATGATGCTGACCCCTGAATGAGCTAATGTGTGTGTTTGCAAGAGGCCAGCAATGGCCCAGGTGCTTGTCCCACATATATATGACACACATACATACATCTGCATGTATATATGTGTGTGTGTGTGCCATTTCTGCATACAGCTGGACAGTCCATAAGATGTAAATGCAGGCACACCTGCAGTCTGGCCCTTCATCGCAACACGATACACCGATAGACACCCACGTGAGTGTGTGACAGGACAGCAAAAGAGAAACCACATCTCCCGAGCTATAAAATATCCCCTGGGCAGAGGAGTCGCACTTCATAGCGACTTCTACATCACCTTCAGTGCCCATCGCTCACCAGGAGCGCTGCACTTACCGTGCTGACCTGAAGCTCTTTTGGCCTGAGCAGGGACTGCATCTGCCTCTTGAGGCCTCTCATATTTTACAGCTTGGTAGACCATTTTTGGGGGGACAGGAGTGACTGCCTTACTGTACAGCATTCATTTCCATCATCACGAACGACACAACAGATTAAAAGGTATTTCTGAAGTCTTCACGGGGCAGTTCCTCCAGGTTGCCTTTGAACCCTCTGCCCATGGAGCCAGGGAGGAGCACAGAGCGGCCTCCACTACCCCTGCTGCTGTCGGACCCGAATCCCCATGGCAGGCATCACCCCTCATCCCTCACCAGGGCAGCCAGCAGGGATAAACCCAGCTCCTGTTCCCCCTCCGTTGCCCTGCCCGGGGTGCGTGGTTGGAGCAGGGGTGTCCGTCGGGGATGAACCCCACAGCGGGATGCCTCAGGGCCTGACAGGGATCGGGGTATCCCCTCTCCTGCTGCCTTCCCGAGGCTCCATCCGCCCTGCTGGCTCTGAGGTGATATCTCCATTAGTGCCGGCCGGGGAGAGGAGAGGCACCGGGGGCCGGAGGCAGCCGCCACAACCGCAACTCTGCCCCGTTCCCCGTCCCCCCCTCAGCACCCCGCCTCCATCTTGGGCCGCCCCTGCGGTGCCGGCGGGGCCCTGCAGACGGCGCTGTGCGCAGGGAGCCGGATTGACAGGCCGGGCCGGGGGAGGAGGAGGAGGGAGCGGCAGCAGATCCCGTATCGCCCCGCAGCCCGCCGCCGCCGCCGCGCAATCCGCCGCCATCCGCCGCGCCCCTCGCCCATCGGCCCTCCGCACCCGGCTCCCCAGGCACTCCCGGCTCCCCACCACCACCACAGGTGGGTATCGGGGGCCGGCGGCGGCCGCGGATATTTGGGGCGGTGAGTGGGGCCCGGGGGGAGGAGGAGGAGGAAGGGGAGGGAGAGGGAAGGTGGGACGAGGCAGCCCTAAAATGGAGCCGGAGCCAGCGGCTGCGGCACCCCGCGGCCTCCCGGTGTGTGTGTGGGGGGGAAGCGGCGGTGGGGCCCAAGCGGGTTCCCCAGCCCGGGGGTCTGTGCCCCCCCCTCCATCCTCGGGCTGTCGCAGCCGCCTGTGTTCGTTGTGCGGCCGCTCCGCGGGGATGGCGGCGCCGGGGGCAGCCGCGGGGCCTGCCCCGGCCGCATCCTCGGTGAGGGCCGCGGTGAGGCCCGGGGAGGCCGGTGGGCCCCGTTGTCCGGGCTCCTGCACCCGGGGCGGGGGTCGGGGCCATCCCTGTGGGGTGCAGCCCGTGTTGGGGTGATGGAGGGCCGGGGGGTCCCCGCTGCAGGGGCAGGTTGTTTTTCTCCATCGTCTGGAGTGTGACACAAAGATATTTTTGTCGCGCCGTGTGTGTGTCTCAGCAAAACAAGGGGGGGGGTTGGCATCCAGAAGGCTCGGTCGGTTTGTTATTGTGCCGGAGCCTACAAAAGGGTTGTTGAGGCCGAAGGCTGAAATGCGGTAGTGGGGCTGGGGGCAGCGGGGATGGAGTTTGTGTGCGCTGGTGCTGGGCGAGCTCCGGAGGTGGGGCTGGAAAGATGGGGTTTGTCTGGTGTAAGAAGGGAGTTTTTCATCTCCGTAGGGGAGCAGATGTGCTGCAAGGTGGGGAACTCCTGCTGCAGGTCCTGGGACACATGTGCGTCTTCACTGGGGGGGTGGTTTGTGTAGTAGTGTTGGTTGTGAACAAGGAGGGGTTTTCTCATTAAACAGGTGGTTAAAAAGTGCCCTGATCCCCAGGTTCAAAGCTGGCAAAAAGGGGGTTGAATGAGGGAGTTGTGGGTTTTGCTAGGAAAGTTGTTTTGTTTCTGTCTTCTGAACCCGCAGAGGATAAGATACTCTTTTAAGTATCAACTCCTCAAGTATTTGTATGTTGATGTACTGGTGTTTGGGGTGATAACATATAATAAACATAAATGTTTAGGACTTTGGTAATTATGTTTCTTTCTAGGAACTGATACTAAGTATAAGCACAGTGTCTGCATTATCAGCTGTAGTCTGCTTAGGGGAAAGCATCCTACCTCTTCCAGGACTGAATCAAGGTGTACAGTGGAAGGTTGGTTTGCGTTAAGCCTTGTCTTGCAGATGCGCATGAAGCCTCCACTGGAATGGGCCCTTTCATAGTGAAGAAGTAGCTGGTCTCCTCCATGGAGAGTCCAGATTTGGAGAATGGGCTCCTGAGAAGTAGATTACTCAAGATATAAACTGGCAGGGTTGTTACTTTTGGACCTGACTTTTCCATGTACGTTGTGGGATTTAAACTCCGATGTCCTAAAACCTAGTGCTGTGGGCCAGGGATTGGGAAGGAAAATCACCTGGAAGAGAGAGGGAGGCTAAGGCCATGTTCTGAAAGTAGAATTTAAAGAGAGGATGGAAAATCATGGGTTTGGGTTAATTTCTCTCTGAAAAGTTGAAATAGCTCCGTGCATTTTTCACTCCAAATGAAGTATTGTAAATGCGTCTGGGTTTTATCCAGAGCACATCTGGGGTCATTGTGGGTTCATCATGGACAGTGTTACTTCATTCAGGACTGTGGCCTAAGAGGTTCTTCCTAGGCAGCAAAGTCTATTTTTGGGCTATGGTAAACAAGACCTCTCCTTTATAACCTCTCTGAAAGGATCTAGTCTTTTTACAGATAAAAAGTTCAGCTTAAAAATCCTATTCAGACAAATCACAAATTCTGTTTGAGATTGCAGGTGGAGGTTTGCTTGGTTGTCATTAAAGAAGTCACACATTTTAGGACACTTGTAGCAGTCTTCACTGATAAGCAAATATATTTCTACATGACTTGAACAGATACCTTTCCTTTTAAAAAAAAAGAGAAGTTATAAACCATGAGTTTTATATAGATTTCCCAAGTTGTCATTATATAATGTCTTGGTGACTTGTTCCTTCTAAATTCTGAGAATTTTAATTTGCTCTTACAGTGCATTTTTGGATGAACTGTGGGCTTTTTCTTCTTTTTCTGTGAATGCATGAGAGCTTAAAAGTGAAACTCAGCCAGCTGGCTGAAGCTGGAGAAGTAAGTAAATAGTCCATATGAATACTGGAAAGGAGATGCAGGTTTTAGAAGTCTTTTAGTTTTAATAAATATGAGTAATGTTCCTAAAGAATTTTGATGAAAATGCTCTAAGCTTATGGCCACATTTCAATGAAGTCTTTTATTAAAGCTTTGTGTAAAACCCAACTTCAAAGGCCAATTTATTTGAACAACCTCCTCCTGAAAGCAGGGGTGGCATTAGTGTCTGTATTTGGCTTAGGCCTGACGCAGCATGCCTCAGTATCCGAGGGATGGTATAAAGACAGGCAGCCACCAGCACGCGTGTGTGTGGCACTGATGCTTCTGCATCCTCCTCCTCCTCCAGGATATCCCATCTGAGGTGTAACTGGGAAAAGACAGGACCATGTTTTTGGCATGTCTGGTAGTGCCTCCAGAGCCCATTAGATTATCCATTGCAGAATTATCTTCCTATTTAAGGTTCAGAAGTGTTGGTTGCTCAAGGCCTTCATTGTGCTTACCTGATCAATTGAAAACATTCAAGGGTGAGCCTGGATAACTTTAAGTGCTGCTGTGTTGAAAATAATAGCAAGCCATTTTAGTTTTTCTTTTATGATGTTAGTCTGTAAAAAAAGATTTTGCTATAGTGGTATTTCCACTTGTAATTGGGTGTTTTCTTGTAGGAATAGAAGCAGTATGAACAGGAGAAACTTACTGAATACATCATGGTAACGTCAGGGAGGGAAGAAGAGGAGTTATTCCAAGGGCTAGACCTCTGTGAACGTCCCTGTGCCTCTTTACTAGATTCCTCGTTTATTCTGCAACTTGGCAAAGAACGTGTTGTCTCAGTGTCAGGCCTTGCTTGCTCTTCAGCTAATCATGCCTTGTAAGTGGGTTTTGTTTTTCATGTGGCAGTGACTCATTCTCCTAATAGGTCGATAATTTCACAGCTCCTTATCACTAATTTGCCATTGGGAACAGAAGAAATACAACTGTGAATCTGTTGGGTATCAGACAACCAGGTGAATACACACTGAGCAGGTGAGGGTTGGGGAGGTGCAGCTCTCTCCTTTGCAGAATATCTTTTTCTAACTGTTGAAATGAAGTGGCTTTATTGCAATAATCACGTCACAAAGCACCTTCTGAAGGGGCTTTTGCAGATATGTGCAAAACCCATGTGGTTTGATTAACAGGTTCTTTCTCACAGGAGAATATGGAGCTAAAGCAGGAGATTGTGTTCTACTGTGAAGCCTCACTAAATGTAACTTGGTCTAATTTTTAGTGAGTAACTTCTAATATTCAGGATGTTGTCTGCATGCGCGTGTGCTTCCTGCATGGAAGTTACTGAGAAGTTGGAGCTTATGAGCTGTCTGTTTTGGAGCAAAGCTGCTGAGACATGTACAGCTGTAAATTCTGGTCTCTTTTTGGTCTGGGAGCATTGGGACCATAATCGAAATGGATTGGAGGCTGGTCTAGTAGCTGTGTATTTACCTGTGGCATTGGTAGGTTATGAAGCTGCTTGACTTACAGTACTATGGGGTCTGTGAGGGCAGAAGATGGTTTTGAGGTGTTAAAAAGTTTATGTGCAGTTCTGCAGGCGGCCGTTGTATTTGCAACCAAAATACCATGTCTGTATTGGGGTTCTGACCACTTACATTTTCAGTAAGGTCCTGGTAGACTGGAAGGAACTTTAAAATACTACAGGTATTATTTTATGAAGGACTGGTGAAAACAATCATACCTTGAATGAAAGGGATGAGGTAATGGCCACGTTTGAAGCATGAAAAAATGAAAGGGGAGGTGAAGGTGAGCCAGGCCTAAGTGCAAAGAAATACAGGGAAAATACCAGGAGGAAAGCGAGGACTTGCTAAGAGCACCCTAGGATCTGGCCAAGAGAGCTACTCTGTTGGACTGTAGTACTTCAGATGTCCATAGAGCTTCAGTTAGTTGTTGGAAGCATCCTCAGTAGCCTTTGAGCTATTGCAGATGCGTAGCACTTAGGGGGAATAAACCATATAGTATTTGCAGAGTTAACATTGAAGGAAGAACCCTTCTGGGGTAGCCATTGAGACAGTTAAGATGGGAATTGTAGTGGTGGCACTGCAAGGAATGAGTAGAGACAAGCTTGGAGAGCTTGCACTGGGACTTTACCTCCTCCCCCTTGTGTGGGAATATAGTGATTTTTTTGGAAGAGATCTGCTGTGGGGTAGGTTCTTCAGCTCTTCCTACCTGCATGTGGGCTGGGAGCCCGTACAAAAGCATTGAGTGCTCTTCTTTGGAGTTTGGAGTGGGTTGTGAAGCAGGCAGGGGGAGCAGGGACATGCTCAAGAAACACTTCTTCATTGCTGGAATAGTATGAAGTATGGCTTTTATCTTTCACTGAAATAACCAAAGAATCAAGCTCCCACCTAGAGATTGAAACTTCACGAGTTGTCACTTGGGAGCAGGTTCACAAGATCTGAGTGTTATAAGAGTCTCAGTGTTCTGTGCTTGAGCAAGATGTTGCCTTAAGTGATGCCTGTGGTCCTTTTGTAGTGAAAGCAGTGTATGGGGTTTTTTATTTGAGAGGTGTTCGCAGCATTCCCCATTCCAGCATGCAGACCTGCTCCTCCAGAGCTCCTCTGGAGAAGGGCTTTCTGCTGCTGCTGGCTTACAGGGTTAGGAAGGCAGTGTGATTCACAGGGTTGTTTCCAGCCCCAGAAAGTGGGAGATGAAGGGTCTTCTTCGTGCTCTGGCATTCAGTATAGCTGCAGAGTTCTGTGGTGTCATTTTCCTATCTGGAAAATGAAGTGATGACGCTTACACACCTTGTCAATCATGCATTGCAAATATCTGTGTAAATTAAAGCATCTGTGAAATGTTTTTACTTCCTGTCTGGCTTAGCATAGTCCAGATGCCCCGTGCATAGTGTTAAGTTGCTTAGCTCTCCAGAAAAGCTAAAGCTATGTAAAGCTCCTTTCTCCAGAGTACTGAATCACACTGCATGTAACATGTTTTCTTACCACTTTGTAGCTGTGTCAGGTTCCTGTTAGCATCCTTGGCAGTCATTCATAGTGCAAATGGCTCCTATGAACATGCTTCCTGTAAGAATTGCTGTGCAATGCTGCATTGCCCTAGAGTCAGTAAAGTTGGGGAACCTGGAGGAATACTTCCTTGGAAGCTTCAGCTAGTGCAGTGGTTATGAACTGCAGGCTGCTCTGAACTGTTTGTGATCCTGTTAATGGTTTGAACTGGCTGCATCAGTCTTGATGGCTGTGGGAAATCAAAACAATCTGATAGAGAAATCTATTCAGCTCTTGCCAGAGCAGCTTTGTACCCTGCAGTGTTGGTACTGGCCCATCTGGATGTAAAGGTGTCTGCCAGAGGAGCTCCCATCAGTGCCTCTGGGAGGAACAGGACTTGAGGGATCTGCTCAGCAGGGATGTACAGGAACCTCTGCCTTGTGTGTGCAGTGAGGGATTGGTGCTTACTTCCTGCTGGTTGAGATCATTGGGTTTTATCTCTAGTCTTCATGAAGATAACCGTTTGTGCATAACCTGAGTGGGAGCTGAGGCCCTGAAGTTAGCAGGCAGCCTGAGAGTGTGGAGAGGTTCATCCAAAGCTCAGATCTGGTAGTGAGGCTCCTCAGCACAAGGTAAACACCCCCCTCCCCATTCCAGTGTGATCCTTCCTGAGACTGCAGAGAAAACAGAGCTGTTTACTCAACAGCTGATGGCATTTCTGTGTAAAGAGCTGTATCTCTTGCTGAAAAAAATAACTGTTAACCCTAAGGACTGCCAGCTTTGCTCTGATTTCATCTCTTGGAGCCATGACATCTCTGATTTTCTCTCTGCTTGTTTGCCTTAAAACCTGTGTTCACTGCTGAGAGATGGAGTAAGCTGCTGAGCTTGGGAGCAGGTAAAGGATGCGTGAGATGTTTGTGATTTCATTGGAAGAATTTCTCTGGTCACTCACCAGAATGTATGTCTTTGCTGGCAGCAGTTGATCACAGTATTTCTGCTTGCCCTGGCTGTTGAGGGCTCTCTGAGGTGAGCTACATCTAAGGATTCCAAGAGGCTCTTGGATTCTGGAGCTGGCAGCAGAGGTGTTTCACTGGTGCTGCTCTTGCTGTATCTTACCTGAGCTATGTGGGTATCATTGCTGTGATGAGTTTTAAAATTCTATGTGGCACAAGTGTCAGGACTAAGAGAATTTAACCACCTTGAAATGCAGAGTAAGGGGACAGTCCCTTCCACTTGGAAGTGGTTGCTCTAGACATGGCAGATGCTGCTGCAGTACTTTCCCTCCTTGTTTGACTCTTCTTAACATCTTATTTGTAATCAAGAGCTGTGGGGTCTTGGCAGTGCAGGTTTAGGTGGCTGAGGCAGAAACCTGAGCTCTGGGATATTTAACACTGCCTACCGGCTTAGCTGTGCAAACTGTTTCTCTGCCTTGGTTACCTAGCCTGTAAAATAGAACTGATAACACCAGCTCTGTTATCTATCAGTAGATCCATACCAGCTGCTTGCAATCTGTTGTTGCTCAGATACCTAAATGCCCAGTTTACCTTACAATTCAGCTGAATGTTGCCAGGAGCTTTCTGAACAGGTTTGCCCAAGAGCATTATGTCAGCTATTTGTTCTGTATTTGGATTTAAATGGCTTGTTCTTGATCAGCCACTTTGTTTTGGTGTTGAGGGACCAGGATGTTGTATCTGTCTTTTCCCTGGATGTTCAGATCTTGGAGGAATCTGAGCAGGATGGAGTGGAAGGTGGAATCACTCTGGAGGCTGTAGGTAGTGTGCTTCTGCTCTGGGCCTTGGTTATGGAGGAGCCAGAGTGTAAGTACAACTCAAAAGGGTAAAGATTTGTGTTTAAATATGAGCCCTCCTTTGGGCAGGCAGCTCATGGAGATCCCTAGGTTGCTTCCCTTTCCTCTTGTACTACAGTGGTTGAGGTCTGGATTTGTAGAGGCTGCAGGTGGTTCTTGCTGAACTGAGCTGCTCTGTCTTCTCTGGGGTTTGCCTCTTGAAATGTGAAACAGCAGAGAAATATGCTCCTCTGTTTCTGTTGTGTCCTGCTGCTGAAGTGCCTACAGGAGCTCACGGCTTCTAAGCCATGATTTATGGAGAGGTTCATCAGAGTCAGTTTGTGCTGAGTCTTGTCTCATTAAAAGCATTTATGGCCTGGATGAGAGGGCAAGTGTGATGTTGGTAGTCGGTTCTTCCATGTGAGATACCTTGCTGCCTCCCTGCAGTAATTAGTTCTTGATTCTGAGGGGTATGAAAGCCCTGCAGTGCTTCCTCTGGGGTTTGAGATAAAACTATTCTTTCCTTATAAGCTGGCACCAACAGGTCAGTACCTTTTTCATGGTGTGATGGGGCAGGTGGGCAGAAAACTGGCTCTGTTTCTCTGGAGGGTTGTTGTAGACAAATGGTCCTTTTAAGGAAAGAATTAACTGCACACCTTGGGCTTGCTGCTGCTTGAAAAGGAGAGGGAGTTTTATGAGCACAGGATCTCACAAGCACTCTGTGGGCTGTGGCCCAGCTTTCTGACTGATTTTCTTGCTCTGTGCCATAGTCTTGCATCCTCAGGATGAAATATTCCTTAGCCCTGTCTGCATCCTCAATTACCAGAGGTCAGGGCTCCTTTCCAGGGTGTGGTGTTGTCTGTCCAGCCCTTGCAGAAGGGACCACAGAACTTGTTAATGTTTTTGTGTAAATACAGTTGAGCTGTTCTTCAGAATCCAGTTTGCTTTATGTGTTTTACAGTAAGTTACAGATCCACCCTTTCTGGCTGCCTCTGCCTGCCTGCCTTCCTTCCCAGCGCTGGGAAAGTTGTTTTGCAGAGATGTGAAGCTTCTGTATTTTACAGGCCAGACCTGACATTAGGAAGATCTATTTTCTTGAGAACTGTGCAGTGGCTCAGGAACAGGAGCTGTGATTCCCAGCCTGATGGCTCATTTATAAGAGGGGACAGCAGGTGAGCTTGGTGAAGACAGAACTGAGAAAACGAGGTCAGGTCATCTTACAGGACATGCCCTTTCTGCTTGCTGTGTCGTCATGTTTTATCTCATGCCTGTAGAGCTCCACACCGCAGAGCTAATGATAGATGTGCTGTCTAGAAGACTTCATGGTCCTGCTGCATGTCTCGAATCCAGGATGGTTTGGCTTAAAGAGGCTTGATGATGGGGCTGGCCAGTGGGCAGGTTTGGCAGACAGCCTCTGAGAGTATTACTCAGCTAACAGCATACCTCTGCAATATATCATTGGAGATGTGATCCTGGTCTCCTATTCCCTGTTTTCACAGGGAGGCAAGATGCAGAATGAAGCTGGAATCGTGCAGAACTAAAAGAACTGGTGCTGCCAAGTACAGCTATTGAGCTAAGCAAGGAGGGTCTCCCCTTGTGAATCAGAAACTTGGCTACAGGGTGTCTGTCTTTTCTGTGTACTGCAGACTGCTGACTTGCTTCTCCCTGTCTGTCAGGATTTGGTGCCACATTCACGATCTAGATAGGCCCTTTTTCAGATGTACCAACAAATCTTGGTATCTCCCTGTGGAAACAATCCAATAGAGTAACAGCAAGTGGTTTCTTGTGGCCTAGACTCTTGATATCCTAATCCTCTGCCTGCTGCACAGCTCTTCTGCATTGAACCTGTTGACTTTGTACTCAGATGCTGATGTTCTGCTGTTGCTCCCCTTACTAAACAGTCTCTTCTAGGAACTGAACGCTTATCTGGTCCCTTTCCCACTAGACTGATGGTGTCTACCTGGCCCAAAGAGGTCTTCTACAGGATCTGACTGCATCTGGCACCAAGCCCCTAGGGCAGCTGGTCACGCTGTTTCACCAAAGCTCTTCAGATGGCAGCCAGTGGTGTCCTTCATCACTGAGACAGGTGACTGTTTCACAAATAGGTGATTCCGGGTGGGACATGGTCCAAAAGAAGTAGCAGTTATATCTGTGTTGACAGATAAATGTTTAGCTATGAAAAGAACCAGCAAAATTCACCATGTGTATTTTTAAAGAAGACACAACATCCATCATCTTCTGTAAAACTATGTTGTGCTTTTTAAAAGGTTTCACGTTACCAGTAGCTTGAGAGAGCACAAAAGATGTCAGTTTAACATCAACTCCCAACACTTCTCTGAAAGTACAGTTCAGCTTCTGCAACCTTTTCTGAACAATTTATATAAAACTTCAGGTCAAATCTTCTGCTTCTGGAGAAAAGCCTTTTCACTGTGAATCTCCCTTCTATTATGTTGGTTTGTCTTTGTGACTGCTGCTGTTTGTGAAGGAGTGAAGGTTTGCAGTGGTCTCATGTCCTTTCCCTGGGTGATTGTGCTCAGTGTAGAGCCCAGTGGTGTGTGAGTAGTTGAAGCGATTCCTTCTAGTGTGTGTGTGTGTGTTACCTTTCATACATCTGTTTGCCCTGCTTAATTAAGGCTGGCTACCTTCCAGGTATTCAAGTTCCATCGAAGTCTTGTGAATAAAACAGCAGCCCAGCCTAGTTCATACATAGATTTACAAAGGGCTTTGCAGACAATCCTGTTTGTCAGGAGTCTCTCCCTTTGGCTGTATTTTCAGCTTGGGGGTTTCCAGTTGTTACCAGAGCCAGTACCTCAAGGTTTTCACATGGTTCTTTTTGCAGGGTGGGCTCCTCATGCGCAGTAGATCCCTGCTGCAGCTCCAAGGTTTGCATGCTCTGGCACTTAAAATGTCATGGTTGATCTCTGGATTAGAACATCAACCTTTAAAAAGCAGTTGGACAGGGTCAATACCCAAACATCAAATCCAGGGCAACATCATGTGGACATAAAGACTTGTGGGTAACAGAGCTCTCTGCCCAGGAATTGACTCTGGTGCAGTTATTTGTACTCTGGAGTCTCTAATGTAACTGGTCACACTGCAGTATATTCTGATTCTTCTAATACACTCCATATTTTGCACTCCAGTGCTGTCTTTGGATGTTACAGGAGGCATTGCTGGTCCTGACAATGGGAACAGTTAAACTCCATGCTAAAACTGATAGCGAGCCTTCCCCCAAGGAGCTCAGTAAACCCAGAGAGAAACCTTGCAGGAATGCTGGTGATGGAACTTTCTGATTTCTCTGTAACAGGGGATAATGCTTTATTCAGGGTTAGCTCTCAGATGCAGTGACCCTGAGCACCATTCAGAAGGCTTGCTGAGGCTGTCAGTTATCAGCCTTGGCATGTGCCTTTTGGTTCTGGCTCTCCTAATAAGAAGCGTGCAGGCTGGCAGGTCAGTTCTTAATGAACTTGATGTTATCAGAAATTGCCTTCACTCTGGAAGGCCTTGATGATCCCTGCCAGGATTCCCTCCTTGATTGTGTGATGGGAATATAGCACAGCCATGGCCAGTAATGCCCATGGATAGCTCAGATCTGCTGTCAGGAGGGACAGGCAACGGTAAGGTCCTTCCTGCCTGCAGGATGGCTCCAACCCGGCTCAGCATCACTGCAGTCTCTTTGCACAGTGACCCCATGGAAATTGCCTTACCTCTCCATGGACTCATTTTCCCCTTTGGAGCATACGCATAACACAGAAAGCTGTTTTCACCTTTTCAGTTTCAAGGCATTGGAGAAGTTCAAAGTAAATTTCCCTTATCCAGACAGCAGTTGTGGCTGTCCCAGAAAGCTTGACAGGGGGCTTTATCCCAAAGTGTCCTCAGCCCCTCTTTTCTGAAGTGTTTGTTTATTCCGCCTGCATCCTTTTAATGATACAAGATGTAATCAAGAGGCAGCTGAGACCCAGTTACATAAGTGGTTGTCAGGGTTTCTCTTTAGCAGCATTCTGCTCTGTGCTGTTCATGTGCTGCCTTTCTGGAACTTGGGATTTTCTATTACCCAAGTCCTGAACCTGATGTGGTAGCTCCTTTCATTTTTCCTAATGTTGACTTACTTTGTCTGGTTTGGGTTTTGTAAACCTCACAGTGAATTTTGTTGCTTAGGATTGTGTGTGGCAGGTACAGGACGTGGTGTGGATAGACCCTGAGCTAGGCTCCCTCCTTCTGTGAGCCTGTAGGAGCTGGTGGCTGTGCTCCTGCCAGCGCAGCTGCAGGCTGGCATGCAGTGCCCACTGCTACTCTCTCTGATCCGGGACTCCCCACAACTCTGCCAGCTCAAACAGGTCATTGTTCTCAGCCCAGCTTCTGCTTTCCTGCCAAGTCCATGCTAATCACTGGGTTTTTCTCTCTTTCTCTTTTATGTCTGTCCTACTAATAACATACAGTGGAAATGGGCAAGTGTGGGAGGAGCTGTTGTTTTCTTTGGCATGCAGCGACCATTTGAGCAAAGAGTGAAACAGATTGGAGCCAAGATCTGTTTGTTACTCTGCAGGAAAAGGTGCCTCAAGAACGCTGGCCAGCCCCATTGCCTCTGCAAGCCTTTGTGCCGTGGCTCTGTGTGGAGATCCACCAAAGGCTTTTTGTGAAGCCTCGTGTTTTTCCCCAGATATCTCATTGATGCTGTTATTGAGTGGCAGAAAATGCTTTTCTTCCCTTATCCTTGACCACGCTGCTTGCTGTAGCATACACAGTCCACGGCTTCCTGCTCCTGCCAGGCCTGATATAAATCCTGCAATGCAAGAATGAACCCTACATGGTGCCAGATTTATTGGTCAGAAACTTGCCCCCTGGCAACAGTCTTTAGATAAGCTTTATTCACCTATTTCCAGATAGCAGCACATTCTCAAAACTGGATGTATCCAACATATTCGTAGTCTGTGCTGTATTTTGTACATAATGTGTGATGGGTTAATCCTCTTACCTGGAAATCACTTTTGAGAAGGCATTGCTGGTGGAACTTGTAGCCTCTGGTCAGATACACTTACTTTCAGAGAGTGATTCTGACTGCATTTAAAACATGCTTTCAGCTGGATGAGTTTTAGAAAGGGTGAAGGGTGGGAAGGGCTGATATATATTGATACATATATATATATAATTGTGTTACTCTAGCAGAAATTGCAGCCTTAAGATGGGATCTAGCAGATGGTTTCTGATCTAACGTAATAAAACTGCCAGCAGTTCTAGGCTCGAAGTGGAGGCTTTGCAACAAGAAATCTGGAAGTCTAAATGATGTGTGAAAAGGTTAGATTGAGCCTCTAGATTTGAGAAAAATGAGAACGGAGAATCATGCTTGAGAAAAATGAAAGATCCATTGAGAGTAAGCAAAGTTTATTTTCTGACATAAAAGCTGACCTAGGGTGTGTGTGTTCCCCATGTTTCAGCTTTGTCTCAGTCTAAGAGCCAAGAGTTGAAAGTAAAGATGCTGACAGCGTAAAGGGTGTTAATCACAGCATGTTGTGCCAGCAAAAAGATCAGAGTGAAAAATTAACAAACCACATCCATTGTGAAAAGTGTGTTTATAGCTAAAAAGGTGTTGAAGGTGCCAGCAACAGAGATGTAATCTCTTTTTTTAATCAAGTGTTTTTAGGATTCATTGTAGATCTACTGAACCCACATGTTCAAGAGTCTGAACCTGTTTAATTTGAGCAGGGCTTTTGGACTCCTTCACTCTGTCTCATGGCCAGCAGATGGGAAAAGGGAATTTGAAGAAATAATTCTGTTGCCTTCAGGTGGTGCTTTCAAAGCATTAATTGCTGGTATGAGTCATTAACTGTGGCCAGTGCGGAACCGTAATCCTGAACATTGCAGACCTGGCTACCAGTGCTTTACTGGGAAACCCAATGATAAATTCCAGTATGGTGTAAGATCCAGTGCTTTCTTGTCACTTGTGTTTAGGAATCCTTGTGTGTAGCTGCTTATTGTCAGACTTCTTTTAAAGCAGGGACTATGTTGACCACCCTCTCTTGTATCCTCATACTTCAGGAGGCTTACCTCTTTCAGCACTGGAGCGGCTTGAAAAAGAAGAGATGCTGTGAGAAGTGTGTTCTTGCAGTTCTTTTCATTGTAGGAATCTTAAATCCCACAAGCTTCTTGTGACTAAAGAGGGTTAAAACCTTGTACCTTAGTGTGTCTGCTGACTGGATATCTGCAGTTCTAGCAGTTACGTGTGGTTTACTTTTTACTTGTCTGAAGCTAAGTAACCCATTTGTTGTTTCCCTGGTTCTCTTTTGTTAAAAGGCAGATCGGGAGCGGCGCAGAGCAATTTTCTTACTAGATGACATTTCATCGCAATGTCCGATCGTTTGGGGCAAATAACCAAGGGAAAGGATGGGAAAAGCAAGTACTCGACTCTCAGCCTGTTTGATAAGTATAAAGGAAAGTCAATAGAAGCTATCAGAACTACAGGTAAGAAATGCCTTCAGAAAGCTCCTTTTGGTGGTTTCCGAGAGTGGTGTTGCAGAGCTAATTCAGGCCCTGTGGGTAGGATGCCCAGCGGGAAGCAGCTGAGCTGCAGAGCTGTTTGTGCTGGTGTTTGAGCCTGTGTTTCATTAGGGCTTCAAGGAAAATGTCTGTGCTTCTTTGTGCTGCTGTTACTGTAGAGGCATGGAAGAGGAATTACAGCAAAAGAGCCGGGGGACTGTATGTCCTTTTGTTTACCCTGCATCCTTGCTGCAAAGTGATCAGGTTGCAAACTTGATTCAGAGCCTTACCAAGACAAGACAGTTAAGCTTGACTGAAGGGCCTTAAGTTGGTCAGACCTTTTGTGAGGCAAGAGTGGAGGACTGAAGGGCTCTGGGGAAGAACGTGAGTTAGTTTTGTAGTGGAGATATGACCAAAACTAGATGGTCAGGTCAAAACACATAAACGCTGCCTGGACTGGCTCTGGATTTGGTGTGGGAGTAGAAAACCAAAGAACATAAAATGCCATCTTAATAAATGTGATCTGATGGCTAGAGTTAGAAAATGAAGACCTCAGAATTCCTGGGTTGCATTGCCAAAGTCTCTCTGCCAAGAGGTGGACTTGGGTGGATGTTACCCCAGGCTGTGAAAGGAAAATGCTGCTGCTTCTTGGTGAAATGGAAGAGGAGTACTTTCTCAGGTAGCTGAAAGACACTGTGGGCATTTTCTGTTTGGGAGAATTACTTCTCTCTCCCTTGTGACTGTTCAGAGGCTGCCTGCTACCCAGCTGCTATGGCAGACGCTGCTTGCCATGGTCCTGTGGGAGATGACCTGTATGTTCACGTGGCAGCAGTGATGCTGTTTGACTTGCAGTTCTGTTGGGACAGAACCCAGCCACAGTGTCCTAATTAATGTTATTTACCTAGCAGGATATAGCCCTCTCTGACCTGCCGTTGTTGCTTTCTCACTAGTTATTCCTAGACATGGCTTACAGAGTCTCGGGAAAGTTGCTGCTGCCCGGCGCATGCCACCTCCTGCAAACCTGCCTAGCTTGAAGTCTGAGAACAAAGGAAACGACCCCAACATCATTATAGTACCCAAGGACGGTACAGGATGGGCAAACAAGCAGGATCAGCCAGACCAAAAGAGGTGGGTAGAGCTATGTTTTGTCAGGCAAGCAGCAGCAGTTGTGCACTGCTGTGCTGTGTGTCGGACCTTAAAGTGATCAGTTCTTTGTTGTCTGTACCAGTGTAGAGCCAGTGTTACCTTGATCTTTTAGCAGCTGCCATCTTGTCAGAGTTGTCTGTCTGTCTTCTTGCCTTCCTTCCCCTTTGATCTCCCCTCTGCTGTCTCTCTGCAGTTCCAGTGTGACGGCTGCACAGCTGCAGGAGTCGCTGCCGCAGCAGGGTTTGCAGAAATCTGTCTCCAATTTGCAGAAGCCGACACAGTCAATCAGTCAGGAGGTGGGTGCAGGCATTGTGACTGCTACTCTGCTTTCCCTGTCCCCACACAGCTTGAGGATTGTCTTTAATTGTCTGTAAGAATCATCAGGCTGCAATTTACACAACAGCTCCTATATAATCAATTCTTGTAGAACTGATTGTCTTGACTCCAAGTCATTGTGCCCCAGGAATGCTGTGCTGCAGTTAAAAGTATAATTCTGTGCAGGTTACTTTTGTACCTTTTCAAGTGTGTGCAGGAAGTCTAGCTTCAGTCTCAAAAGAATGGCTGGAATGTGGGATGGCTGGTTAGCACTTCTAAGCTATTTTACTTTGGGTCTAATTCAAGTGTTGCTTGGTGACAACAGATACAACTCTTGTTCCCAGCCTGATGAGACTTGATAAGGAAGAGAACTGGTCATGTGAATAAAGTAGCCAGTGTCAGGACCTGAAGAGGCTACTGGCAAGGGAAAAAGCTTCCTCAGGGAGTGCAGGGACTTGGCCCCTCTGTGCTGCAGATTTTACACTTTTAGTCTAAAAAGGTTCCCAGACTTCGAGGTTCAGGTAAATCAGGACAGGAGTTAGGTTTTGAAGAGGAGGAGGGTGGTTAATGCGTGAGAAGGTAGAGTAGCCTTCAAGCTGAGGTGTAGCATGGAACAAATCTGGAATATTAGGAGGAACCTTATGGGAAAATGCAACAGAGTAAAGGGAAAGCTTGATTAGAGGGAAGAAAGCAAAGAAGAATGGTTTGAGGAAATAGTTGATGAAGATGAGAGGAAATGAGAAACAGTCATGAGACTTCACTGATCTGTGGATGTTGGGGTTTGTTTGTGTTTTGTTTTCAGAGTACAAATTCAGTGCCAGGTGGACCAAAGTCATGGGCACAGCTGAATGGAAAGCCAGCAGGACAAGAAGGTGGTGAGTATGATAAACAGAAATGGAGCTGGGTATTCCTTGCATCTCCCAGATAGGCATGAGATGGAGTGGACTCTATTTCTTTCTGCATTCTCTACTTGGACTGCTGTGGAATGATGACACAGCTGTCTTGGTTACAGTGCAGAGAGGACTTACGAGTCTTGTTTTCAGTCTGTGTGTTGGCTGGAGTGATGCAGCTGCATCTGTTCAGGTCTGCCACTGCAAGGCATAGCTTGAACAGGGTATATTTATTCACCAGCATTATTCATGCACTTGAGAAGCAGCAGGGAGTTCTGGGAGGTGAAGGTTTTGGAGGAGAAGGGAAACACATGCCCCTTCTTGAGCATCTTCTGTCAGCCCATAGCAGCATGTAGTAAAGGTGCAGAAAGCAGAGTGGAAGGGTGGAGGGATTGGTTTAGAAGAAGAGGGGAGGACATTGCAGACTGGAAATACAGGCATCTCTGTGGCTAGTAGCACAGGGAGCTTCACCTGATTAGGTGGTCAAAGGTGAGGCTATAATGATAGTGCTCAGGGAGGCTGCTCACAGCATCCCTGGTCCAGTGTCAGTGGGTGGAGGTGACATTGGAGCTGTTGCAGGATGTACTTGCCTATGCCTTGGCTGATACCTTTCTGTTAAATCTCCCTGGGTAACTGTGCTGCTAATGGGTTCTGCTTGACTCAGGATCCTAAAAGCAGTGTTAGCAGAAACTGGGAGTTTACTTGTCTTCACATGCATCCATTTCCACACAGGAGGTGATTTCCAGCTGCACTGAGTATTACCGTTAAAACTGTAGTGAGAATAACAGCTCATTTCCACTGGTTTAATGTGAACAGACCTGGCACCGTGCAGTTGTTGAATGAAACTGCAGAGATTTGAGAGCTGCAGATTGCAGAAATGAAGGGGACAAGCCTCTCCTTAATGAGGGATAATTAAGAGACAAGTCCCTTAATGAGAAGGTGTTTCTGAAAGGCTAAATGTTAAAGCAGAGACCTGCACTTGCCTGAGGTTGGTGGCCAGTGCAAAGACTGTGTCTTGTTTGGTTAATTAGTACTTGTGAGACACTTGCTGTGTCTGTACCTCCTACAGTTGTTTTGAAATCCCATCATGTAACAGTGTTTTAAAAGATTTTTTGAAAACTCATTCTAGGTCACACGTATCAATATAGAGTTCTCAGCCCAAGGAAAGAGTTGCCTATGTGGCTAAGAGCAGCTTAATTAGAAGGTAATTGAATCACAGAAGCATCGGAAATCTGTCTGAAAGGACTGCTCTAGGCCATCCCATCTCCTTGCACCTTGTCTCCAGTGGCATCAAAGAATTGCTTTTCCTAGTGTGAGGTGTCCCTGCCCATGGCAAGGGGTTGGAACTAGATGATCTTAAGGTCCTTTCCAACCCTAACAATTCTATGATTCTATGATTCTATGAATATAGTAGTTTCTAGTATTATTGACAAAGAGGGAAGTCCTTTGCTTTTTGCTCTCTTTTAGGTATTACTGCTATAAAATCTTTCTTGGAGGGTATATCCTGAAGAAGTGTGGTCTTGTAGATTAATAATGAACTGCTCCATGCCAGTGGTCTTCTGTATAGGGACCATTTGGACAAAGATGCACCAAAGTTTTATCAGTGTGATGCTACCATGGATTAGAGAGCAAATAGTTAATGCTTGTGCATTAACAGTTGTTACATTGTGCAGCCTTACTTGCAGGTGGAAGCCTTTTCTGAAGGACAGGTTGTCGGTACTCTCATTGTTGTTCTAGTTCTCTAGAATAATGCAGTAGAAATTATTACTCCTGGCACATCTCAGATGTTTTGTGGTGTGTTTGAGGAATGTCATCTTTGTGTATTCTCATCTCTCTGAAATATTTGAGGATGCTACATGCAGCAGTTCCAGTATCTTCCCTGGAAGTACTGAGGTGGAAGCTCTTGTGCAGTGGGCAAGTTCCAGAAAGTGAAGTGAATTCAAGAAGCCTTGACTTTTTAGGGCAAAGAGGGACAAAGAAGTGAGCCTCTTCTGTCAGGTCTTCAGTACTCATTGCTGGTACTTCCAACCTGGCAATTCTGAAATGCCCTTTTTAGAAAGAGAATTAGCCAAGTAACACTGAGAAACAGTTCTCAGAAAAGAGTCTTTTAAATCCTTCGTAGTGCAATAATGCTGACAATTTCCTTTTATTCAGTGTTACCTTGCCAACTGCTTTAGGAGAATTGCTGTGGTTTGTTTTCCAGGCACTGGCAGATCTTTAACATTGACAGAAAGCTGTCATTCTGGGGTGGCTGATGACTCAGCAAGACACTTTGCTAGTGACTAGAAATGAAGCTGGTCTGATCTGGCCAGTGATCTGCATCTTAAAAATGCTGGAGCAGGGAAGAGTGGGATAGAGCACATAGCTCTCAGGCCTTATGTGTGGTCTTTCACTGAGTATGTCACCAGAAATCTTAACAATAGCCTTACCCTTAGAGTGAGATCAGAGCAGAAAGAGTCTGAAATGTCAACTACTTAGTAAGAGGTGTCAGCTGTAAGGGATCTTGCAGAATTTATAACTCTGCCTCAGTCTGAATTTTGTACTTTAAAAGAACAATTGGACACTGAGAAAGTTCACTCTGACTTTGTTGAATGTGTGACTTTAAATGAAGATCCCAAGTGAAAGAGTGTGGGAGTACTGGGTGAAGACGTGTTGGTGACAGTGTCTGAGAGTGTTTTGGGTGTGAGCTGAGGTGCTGGTATGATAGTAATAGGGGTTTAAATATGATGGAGATTCAGATTCTCTGGAAACAAGTTTCCAGGCTGATCTCGTAAGGGAATTGAAGAAGTGGAAGGATCTGCTCTGAGTCCCACACTTACTTGTCTGACAGGTTCAAGGGCCTCAAGCCGACTGTTATCCTTCTCTCCCGAGGAATTTCCGACGCTGAAAGCAGCTGGCGAGCAGGACAAGGTTGGCAAAGAAAAGGGCGCCTTAGATCCGTCGTATGGGCCAGGACCAAGCCTCCGCCCCCAGAGTAAGTCAACACTCGTGTCTTTCTGCCTTATCCCAGTTCATAACCCCATACACTGTTTCTGGCAGTGGGATGCCAGGTCAGGATAATATCAGATATTCACCTGTATCTTTTTATGAGCTCGTATGTGTCCAGCTGCTTAGCAAATGACCCCACACTCACTTGCAAGTGCTGATGTTTTCTGCCTGATTTCTGTGGTCCAGGCAGCGGAATCAGGAGTGTCATCTGCTGCATTGTTTAACAGAAGTTGCTGAGTGTTGTTCCGAAGCAGACCCTTTCCCCCTGGGCTAAGGGAATCACAAGTGAAATGGGTAGCTGGTGTAATGTAGCTTCTCTTGGAGTGTTGTGCATGATCTCCTTGGCCTTCTGCAGGGCTAGAGCTGTGGGAGATGGGGAGCAGAGCTGGTTAGAATTCAGTCTGACTGACAAATAAGGACACCAGTGGTGCAGCAATTACTTAGTGACAGCTGATGCTGCTACACTTTGGAAAATAAACACATTGAGAAATTTTCCTTAGTCCCTGGTGTTCTTCTGCATTAAGACTTGACTCAGAGTATTTGAGCTTCAAGACTTCCTGCTGGAGTAACTCTCCTCATTTACAAATGCTAACATAATTACCACCTCCCTTCCAGATGTCACCAGTTGGAGGGAGGGCGGTGGGAGGAACATAACCTCTGCCACATCTCTGACCGCCTCCCCTGCTGAGCTGGGCAGCAAGACCCCCAGCACCGGAGACGGAGCCCCCTCCTCAGTGAGTGCCAGCGACCCGAAGGAGCCGTCTCTCCGCCCAGCTCAGCCTGTCCGCAAAGGGGCTTCGCAGTTCATGGGGAATGTCTACCAGCCACCTACATACCATGACATGCTACCTGCTTTTGTAAGTTGCTCTTTCCCCACAGCTGTAATGTCCTCATTGAAATGTATGTGTGGGTTGAGGAAGTTGTCTGCAATGTTCAGTTGGTTCAGTGGCTTGTTCAGGGATCCCTCTTGATCTGTTTTTAGCTTTCCCTGTTGTGTACTTGCGCTTTGAAGCTGGAGTACTGTAAAACAGCCTTGCTCAGCCCAAGGAAAAGTTGCTGCTTTCCCTTCAGAGCTGGTGAGGGTAACCATTAGCATGTGGCATATTAGGCAGCCAGATGTGAAATGTTTGGTTTCCCTTTGTGTGGATGCAGCTACCATGCTCCGGTTGTATCCTAATCTGGGAAAGCCTTCATGTGGCAAGGAGGAAAAACAGACTAATCTACTTTGTCTTGTTCCAGATGTGTCCGCAACAGCCGTCTGAGACCCCTGCATCACTGGACCGAGGGTCTTTCCCTGTTCCTCAGCTTCGGCTTGAGCCCCGGGTACCTTTCAGACAGTACCAGATGAATGACCAGGATGGGTAAGGCTGCTGTGACCATTCCACTTGAGGGGCAGGTTCAGGGTGGTGACATGAACTTTCAACTATGCAAGTGTTTGGGCCAAGGATTCAGTTGTGTAGGTGCAGCAGCAGACAGCCACAGATGAAACCTGATTTTTTTACCTAGAGAAGTAGTGCTCTGCTCCATCTGCTGTAGCACCTGAAATGTTGCAGTACTGTAACCATTGTGTGTCTGAAGAGCAGTGGACAAGAGAAGTAGTTGTGTGTGATTCTGGACTGGAAGGGTGGCAGCTCTCGTCTATCAGCCCTAGAAAGTGGGTACCAGGTAGGCAAGGGGAAAAAAAAACTTCAGACAGGGAGAGAAGGTTGGAGGTTATATGTAAGTATGTGGTAGGAAAGGACTGATTGACTGGTACAAACTTGACTCTACATTCTTTTCTTTACTGTTTGCTGTTTCTAAGCATGTTCTTGTATTTCCATCTAGAAAAGAGAACAGGCCCAGCCTGTCCCGCCCAACACGTCCGGTTCGGCAGCAAATGGAGAGAGCACCTCGGCCCACCATTATCAATGCAGAGAACCTAAAAGGGCTGGATGAACTAGACAATGATGCAGATGATGGATGGGCAGGTAAAGTGCTTCCATTCTCCAGCTTCGGGCAACAACTTTAGAGGTGAAGTAGTTACTCTTCCCTGATGAAGCGTGAAATAGCCAGGATATGTATTCTGGTGGCTTTGTTTCACTGCCACAGAAGGAGGGCAAGCAAAGAGTGGTGCGTGTAGTTGTGAAATTGCTGTTGGTGTAAATGATGACACAATGGATCCTTCCGATCCTTTCCATCACACTGTGCTCAAGGAATTGGATCTGAAGACTCCTGAAAACTGAAAACACCAAACAGGAGGATAGCAGTATGGCTACATGGAAGAGTAGTTAGTCCTACCTTTTCAGTCTGGGCATTAAGTATCCACTTACCCACAGCCTTGCTTGGTGGCTGTCTCATTTTCAGCTCCCAGACTCGTGCCACTCTTCTGGGACCAGCTCAGCTATTGAGCAGTGTGGATCCACACTACTTGTGTCATTTCCAGTGGTGGACACTTGGCTTTCCAAGTAGCTTGTCTGTGCCTTCTCTGGAAAAAGGACCTGTTTCTTTTCTCTCATGCATCCTTTCTATAATCCTCCTTTTGTAGGCATTCATGAAGAAGTGGATTACTCCGAAAAACTGAAGTTTAGTGAAGATGAGGAAGAGGAAGAACCTCTTGCTAAAGATAGACAACAGAAGTGGTAAGAAGAGGCTGTATTTACACCTGTGGTTGTTTCAGTAAAAGTAAACAATACCAGGATCTTCTTAAATCTTGTTGTAAATGTTGAGGCTTGATCCTCTCTGATTCATACTGTAACTTCGTTGATTCCACTGGCCATCATTGTGAATGAGCTCCAAGGATGTGCATAGGTCTTGATGCTGAGTGTCAGGATGCCAGGCTTTTTTTCTCCTCCCAGTAGTGATATTACTCCTTATGCTCATTAGGAGGAAAACCATGTTGCATGTTCTGGTGGTTTTTTGATCTTTCTTCTACAGTCAGATGTCTTTGCCACTTGATAAAGAGTGGAAGTGCTTCTTGAGGCAAGTAACAAGTGTAATAGCAAAGCTGTTTATATTACAGGAATGGCTGGGATCCCAGAAGGCAGCGACAGTTGTCCCTGAGCTCTGCAGACAGTGCAGATGTCAAACACACCTTGGAGGAAGGAAAGAATTGGAGCGACTCGGTTGGCTTATCCCGGTCAGTCCGGAAAGGGCAGGAATCACAGCAGCCTCTGAGGAAGCTGAATGGCTGGAGCTCTTCATCTGAATACCAGGTAGCTTGAACTCCTGTGAGTGGGTTTGTGCCACTGAATGTGACACATTGCTGCCCTTAAGAGGCCAGTTTGACATTTTGTTGAAAATGGGATGCTGAGGAATTCCTCAATTATTTGTTTTCTGGAGAGAAACCCATCTGCACAGCACTCCTGCTAGACAGAAAAAATTAAAGCTGGTCCAGGGCACTGAGGTTGTCAGGCAGGGAGAATATGGAGCTATTAAATTAGAAATAACTCTCCCCACCAAAAGGGGGATTTGCATGCATGAGAATAGGAGGGGAGGGAGTCAGGAGGAGAGTTCCTCAGTGGGATGCAAAGCTGAAGGTACAAGGGAAGTTTGGATCATGCTTATTGAGGAATGTTTTTCCTTTGCAGAAACCCACAGTGGGAAATGTTCTCAGACAGCAGTCCCTCGAGGATAATAAAGAAGAAAAGGTGCCGCTGAGACAAAAGTTTGTACACTCTGAGATCTCTGAGGCTGTTGAGAGAGCCAGGAGGCGGCGGGAGGAGGAGGAGCGGCGAGCCAGGGAAGAGCGCCTGGCAGCCTGTGCTGCGAAGCTGAAGCAGCTTGATCAGAAGTGCAAACTGGCTCAGAAGAGTGGGGAGACCCAGAAACACCCAGAGAATGAAGATTTGAGACCAGCAAGCACGGAGAAAAATGCTGTGCAAGAGAACGGTCCTGCTTTCCGTAGAGGTACAGAAACATTGCTTGCCTCACCTCGTGAGAGCTGCCTTTTTGTGTTGTGCCAGTCTCTCACCTGAAGTGTCAGGGAGGTCCTGGGAGAGTGTTTGGAGGGTACCTCATCTGCACTTGAGATCAGTTGCTTCATGTACTCTGCAGAGTATTTTGGATTGGTGATGAAGGTTTATTTAAAAAGCCCAGTTAAAACAAGTGCAGACTTCTGTGGTTGCCTCTATGTATGCTCAGTCAGCTCTGCTAGCAGAGACCTCGTTGGAATGGGCCTCTTGATCTTCTTGTGACTGGATTGAGAAAGTGCTTCTGGGCCCTAGGTCAGAAAATCTTTTATCAGTTAAGTGCTTGAAGGTTTAAGGAATAAGAGGGGAAAGAGACTTGGTTTACCCCCCCCAGTGCTTAAGCAGAAGGCTGATAAATCCTATTTATCACTAAAACAAGATGGACAAAGCCTTCTAGAGCTGTGAAAACAAGTCAGAGAGATTGTGTGTAATGTGATATATATGGTTGTAATAAAGTTCAACCAAGTAATGCAGTTAGGACATGCCCTCACTCATGCATGTTGTGATGTGGTGGTGCACTCGCAAGCCCTGGCATGAGCAGGGATCTTCAAGGTTTATTTTGTTCTCTGCAGCAACCCCTGAGTTTCACACGCAAGAGGCCTCTGCTGGCTATGTGGAAGAGGAGACGCCTGCTCCAGTTGCAGCAGCCCAAAGCAGCAGTGAGGAGGAGCTCAGAGAAGCTCCCTCTCCAGCACAGGAGTTCAGCAAATACCAGAAGTCTCTTCCCCCACGGTTCCAGAGGCAGCAGCAGCAGCAACAGCAGCAGGTAATAGATGTGGTGCTACCACCCCTCTTCCTTTGGACTCCCACCAAACCATTGCATTTGTTTGATTCTCAACACTGTCAGGCCCAATTAACCAACTGTTTTGGGGCTGAGAGGTGATAAATGGGGGTCTTCTTTGGTACTTGAGATTACAGGTGCATCTTGTCTGATGGTTAAAAGGACTCTGCATGGGTTATGTGAATTCTGCATGCACCCTTTGATGCTGGAGCTGCTGTGGTTAGGGCTTTCTGTGGCTGGGGAGAGGCATGGGCAGGCCAGGTTTGTCACAGGCTTGCTGCTGTCAGAAATGTTGACTTGTCTTACATGATTGTCTGGGTGTCTCCTGACAGCGTGAGATCTTAGGGACTATGTGATTTGTAGCAGGGCTCTGGTTTTCAACTGTGTGTGTGCAGGAGAAGCTGGGGGTATGGCCTCCTTCCCATATGGCTGTCTTGGTCCTTGCTGTAGGCCTGATCCAGTGGAGTCTCATGTCTTTGGCTGGTAGTGAACGTGGTGAACATCTGTTCTTACTCCCCTGGCACAAGATAAGAGCCACTGTTCTCAACTGCTGCAGTGAGGAGAAGCTGAACATACAGGCCCAGGGAAAGGAAGACCTTTGGGGATGAGCTGCTTCCATTTCACTTTGCACTTGCTGTGCCCTAGCCCTGTTAAATATGAGGAGGCATTTGCTTGCCAGGGGCAAACTGTGCTCAGATTGGCAGGAGTTTGGGCTGCTTGGGGACAGAATGTGAGCACAGTGAAGCGGCACATTCCCATTCTACCTCCTGCCTTGGCAGAGAGCTGGTCCATTACATCTGCTCTCATTTTCCACCTACCCAAGTTTTATCTGTGAAGCTCTTTCAAGTCTTTATTTTTGTTGCACCATAAATATGTTTGGTCTTGGCTGTTTCTTTTTTATTTCACTGGAAACTCCGTTCTGGGGCTCTGAGAGATCAGCCTGTGTATCTTGCATCTTGCCTGGTTTTAGAGTGCTGTATGAGCCATACATGCTCTTCAGCTCTTTTTCCAGAGGCAGTGAGCCTCCTTAGTCAGACTAAGGGACAGAATATTCAGGCTTGAGATAGTGCAAAGTTAATTGCCATTCTTCATAGAATAACCACTTGAAATGTGATATAATCAATGCTGCTGCAAACCATAATGAGGAGCTCACATTTGGCTTTTGCTAGGAAGCTCAGTAATTGCTCTTTTATGGATGTTCCCCTGTGCTTGTTACTCGGCAGTTGACATTTTCGTGATTCAAATGCACAGCAGCAAACGCTGCCGATGTTACTCTTTAAAAGAGATGCTTTTAAACTAAAAAGAATTGGATGTCTCTACTGCCATGCTGGTAATTCTACAGGTCATTGCTACTGGAAGAACATGAAATGTTCATTTCTATTTTCTCTTACCCTCTGTGGCATTAGTATGCATGAGGCAGTTTGTATTTTGGCTGGTTTGTCTTGCTGCTTTGGTAGCAATGGTTCCATGATAAGAACAAAATAAATACTAGTCTTGATATCATTAATGAAATATTTTCTCTAAGGTACTAGAGCACTAGGTAACTCAGATATAATCTTTGCCTTTATCTGAGTTTCCTGCTGTAATGATGTGTCAAGGTTCAGATTTAAGGATGTCTCTCTGGCTCTGCAGTAGGATTGTCTTTCTTGATGAACAGTTACAGTGTCTGACACTGCTGTAAGCTCAGTAAGAATTGATGGTGAAAAGTTTGACAGGTAAATAGCTGTACTTCACGTTAATGGGAACCCTTTACCTTTCGAAAACTTTGGTACACAAAACTCCCTTTAAATATAGGTGATTCTTAGACCTTTAGCAGCAGTTAAATATGAAATCAGATTGTCATGACAGTTGTGAGCCATGCAGGCGATGGGAAACAACCTGAAATTGTCAGCTTGTCTCTGGAGGATGCAGGAGAAATACTATAAATTATTAATAGCTCTCTTAATTGACTTTAGGCTGTTCTTATCTAACCTGTTTGGCTGACATGAGTAGCCCTAATATACATGCACACTAAATAACTTACAATTGCATTTCCTCTAAAGAGCAGTGTGTTCTGAAGTATTTAGTTCCAATTAGGAAATTGTTTGACAGGAGTCTGTCCTGTATCTCGTGGAAGCATTAATAAAGTGTAAACTCTGGGCTTGAAGCTGATTCCTTGCATTTGGCCACATTTCCTGGCCTACGGAGGTGTGATATTCTGGCTGCAACATATTTTGGCTGTTCTGAGTATTCAGAAAATAACAACTACTGCCACATTCCCAGCTGGTAGAGTTGCCCTTTATCTTCTGTATCCTCCCATCTGATCTGTTTTTGAGACTCTTAATACATGGAGTGTGTTTTCCTTTGCCTGGCTGGTTTTTAAATGTGATTCCTGGCCCTGTGACCATTCATGTCAAACAGCTCATCCTCTTCCCTGCAGGAGCAGCTGTACAAGATGCAGCACTGGCAGCAGCAGCAAATCTATCCTCCCCCATCCCATTCCCATCCCCAGCGGACCTTCTATCCGCCGCACCCCCAGATGCTTGGCTTTGATCCTCGCTGGATGATGATGCCCTCTTACATGGACCCTCGCATGGCCCAGAGTCGCACCCCTGTGGATTTCTACCCTTCAGCCCTTCACCCTTCAGGTAAGGTATTTTTAGTGTTCTCCTTTATCATGCTGTTGAGTTGATCCATGCTGTACTTCAGCCACCTTACCTCCATCCAGACTTAAAATTCTGGCTGGCTGTGATTGACCTTCTGTAGGGATGAGAAAGGGTTGATTGCAGTGAGAGCTGGTTAAGGGGATGGAGGAGGTTGGGAAGGAGGACCCCTGCCTGTCCATCCTCTGCACTGCAGTGGGAGATCTTCCCTAACAGCTATGGAGCCTTGGAGGTGTAAAAGCAGATCTTGCCCCTTAGGGAAGGATCAGATAGGGAGTTACTGTAAACATGTGAAATCTTAATAGACCCTCTTTGAGAACTGGGATCCTGTAGTTCCTGAGCTGTGTGCTTCTAGCACATTCCTATGTTGTTATTTATCTTCAGAGATGTGACTGTAAACATCAGGATGTATAAGCCGTTTCCTTGTGTTTGTGGTTTGTGTCCATACACCTGCTTGCTTCCAAGCTAATGATGGTGTGTAGTGTTCTGAAAGCTGTGTCACCTTCTTTATCACTCCAGGTGTATTTCCCAGCTGTGTATTTCCTAAGCACAATCTCCCCTCTGTCAGAAGGGTTTTCATGGCTGCAGTCACCTGCTGCCCTGGAAGGAAGGGTAGTCAGGCTAGCTGTGGACTGTTAATTCTTCTTGGCTTTGAGATCCTTGTGTTAATGGTGTGAACTCTTGTCTTGACCAGGAATTATGAAGCCCATGATTCAGCAGGACTCCATTGGTGGGAGCAGCTGTCGGTCTGAAGATCAGAACTGCCAGACAGGGACAACAGAAAGGAAAACTGCTCCCTTGGACCCTGTGCCAGTGTGGGGCCAGGAGAGCTATACATCCCTGCAGAGTAAAGGGTACTCCCTGTCACATCAAAAACAGGCTGACAGCATCACCATGGAGGGGCTGCATGCCAGGTGAGTGCAGAACACCCTTCTCCTTAGGCATGCTGTGATGGGAGGTGATGCCCTAAGTCATCCCTACCAAAAGGGAAGTGTAGCTTGGACTGAAAAGATATTTCTGAATATGCCAAGGTACTGATCTGGTAGCATCCTTACACTCTTTTGTGTTATGTCATGGAGGTGCTTTAAAACTGAGCTGTTCAGAGTTTTTCTATCTAATGTCAGTATAGGCTGACCAGCTTGGGAGTCTGTTCAGTAGGAAAAAGGCTCTTGTCACCCACATGGGTAATTACAGAAAACTGAGTTAAAAACTCTTATATTTTCTAGTTTGTCTCTGAATTCTTCGGAACTTTCTGTAACCAATTCCTTGGGTTTTGGATCTCCACATATGTTGGAGGCTGAATCTCCATTTATTTCTTAAGTTTGCTGTACTAGGAACTGCTTTTTTCATCATCCATTGATTAGACAAACCAGGCAGTACAGCCTGTGGCCGTAGCACATCTGCCCAGCATTCAGGTATTTATAGGCTTATTGGCTCATGATTTAGAACAAACACCAACTGATTGATTTATTTCCACCTCTTGTGCCCAGCCTAGGCCCTTGGAGACACGTTGTGCTTTGCATTAGCCAACTCTTTTGTTTGCTGTTTGTTTCCTTCTCAGGAACGACAGTTACTCTGCTGCTCCTGGCAGGCAGGAGAGTCTGAGCACCCAGCGAGATCTCTTTGAAGACAGAGGGGAGGAGTACTTGAATGCTTTTGACAAGAAGGCCCAAGCAGACTTTGACAGCTGTCTGCCTTCTCAGAGGATAGGCCAAGATCTGTTGTTTCAGCATCAGGAGACGGCGCAGGAAACCTGTCCTGCTGGGAACCGCCATGCAGACTTGAGGTGCTCACCCCTAGAGCCTGATTTCATCCAAGCAGAGAAGAAGCCTGAGTACAATGGCTGGGATATCAACCACCATCAGAAACCTGCAGAGAGTACAGCAGAAGCTGCTGAAGAAGCGCCCAGGGATGAGCAGTCATTCAGTGCTGACCCATGGAAGAAAGAAGGAGCTAATACCAAACAGCCCACGGAGGAGACAACCGAGTGGGCTCCTGAGAACCGCACCACCAGTGGTCAGCACCAGGAGCAAATGGGGAGGACGCGGCGATCGGGCCCAATTAAAAAACCAGTGCTGAAAGCCCTCAAGGTGGAGGAGAAGGAGAAGGAGATGGAGAAGGTTAAGCTTGAGGGAGAGGACACTTCACGCCCACTGAAGGAGAAGGCAGCTGTTCAGAAAGCAGAAAACGAGTCAGATGATTCTGCAGCCTTAGTGAACTCCACACGTTACGTGCTGGATGACAAAGGTTCTTCCCAAGCCACCCTTGCCCGAGAGGCTGAGAAATCCCAAGAGGAAGAGGAGGAAGAAGAAGAGGAAGAGAAGCCAGAAAGAACCTGGGAGAACAAACTATCCAGAGAATCCGGCGATCTCCCTCCCACCAAAAGAAACAACTGGATCTTCATTGATGAGGAACAAGCCTTTGGTGGGAGAGGTCAAGGACGCGGACGAGGGAGAGGCTTCAGAGAGTTCACTTTCCGAGGCCGAGGCACTGTAGTGGGCACCCGGGGGGTCTATAACAACCAGCGGAGCAGCCGAGGGCGAGGGCTGCGGGAGTTCAACCAGGCAGAGGACTTCCCCAGGGGCAAGCCAAGGCGCCGCATTGCGAGCGAGACACACAGTGAAGGGTCAGAGTATGAGGAGCTCCCCAAGCGTCGCCGGCAAAGGGGCTCAGAAAACAGCAATGAAGGCTCTGTGCTGGACCGGGAGGACAGTGATTTAAAAAAGGGAGACTTCAAAGAGTCATGGAGGTCCAACAAAATCTATTCAGATGATCACAATAGTCTGGATCCGAAGATGAGGGCACCGAGAGCTTTTGGGAGGTCACTGCCACCAAGGCTGAGCAACTCTGGCTATGGGAGAAGGGGGTTCATGGGTAAGGAGCCCACCCAGTGGCAAGGCAGGAGTGGGGGAGCAGGGTGGCAGGAGTACAGCCACACCTCTCCATCGGACACTTTTGGGAGCAGGCAGCAGGCTGACAGGGACTACATTCAGGATTCTTACAAACACGTGGATTCCTTCTCCAGCCGGGTTTTTGATGAGAGTCATCTGGATGACAAAAGGCACTTTTTCCAGGAGGATTACTCAGCGGATCAGGAGAACATAGAGAACAGGCCATTCAGGAGGCGGCGTCCCCCCCGCCAGGACAAGCCCCCACGGTTCAGGCGCCTCAGGCAAGAGAGGGAATCAGTTGGCCAGTGGAACCCTGAGGAAGGAGGCCCCAGCCTGCTGCCCAGCCAGTGGCCTGGAAGACCCAAGCTGAGCAGTGCAGAGAAGAGCAGCCTTTCGGGCAGACGGTCTCCTGAGCTGTCCTACCAGAACTCATCAGACCACGCCAATGAGGAATGGGAGACAGCATCCGAAAGCAGTGACTTCAGCGAGCGGAGGGAGAGGAGAGAGGGAGTTTCAGAGAGTGAAGGCCAGCTGGAGGGAGGCCTCTGCAGTGGGAGCTTGGGAGAGAAGAGAGAGCTGGCAAAGAGGAGCTTCTCGAGCCAAAGGCCACTTGTGGACAGGCAGAGCCGCAAGGCTGAGCCGGCAGGGTTTGCAGAGCAGTCTGTCAGGACTGGTGTGGGAGCAGCTTCCAGATATGAGAGTCAGCAGAACGGGACGCTGATAAAAAGCAAAAGGTGAGGTTGCATTCTGATGTGCCACCTGATATGTGGGTATCAGGGTTGGAGAAGGGCTGGAGGAGCTGTGGGCAGTGTTTCTTTTCATCTAGTGCAGGTGACTTCCAAGAGTGTTTATCCAACTTCATGACATCCAAGGGTTTCATCACTGTTTCACTATCGATCAGTGCCTTTGCTTCCATGCTGGGAATCCAGGTTTATGGAAGTTGCCGAGACACTGCGGTCATGTCATGTGCTGCTGCTCTTCACCTTAGTTTTTGACCAAGGCAGTCTGGGCTGCCCCTCGCTAGATAACAAATAATGAAAGAAATCCTGGTCCTTAATTCCAGTCATGTTGCGTTTTTCCTCTCCTGTCATGGATCCCCAGTGGAGTGTAGCAGAGGCCAGAAGTGAGGGCTGGTTTTTCCTGGGACAGGTTACTCTTTAGTGAGCTTAACACTTGGGAATGATGTGTAGATGGTGGTCAGATGGGCACAAAAAAACATGGGAGAAAAAATGGGAAAATTACGGGTTTTTTTCAGTGTTATCAGCTTCTTCCCATCTCCCTTTCCCTCACATTGATCCTTACCAAGAAGGGTGCGCTAATTGCAAAGGGGAGCTGCTAGAGCAGTGCCATAGGAGGGTAGAAGACTACAGAAGCACAGGGCCCTCCTCATAGTGAGAGTATTTAGCTTTGTTGCAGGGGCAGCAAATTTGACTCATGATTACAGGTATTCTGCTTCCATCCCACATCTCCAGTAACATCTTTGTAATGTGCTGCATGCTCAGAATTTTAACATCTGCTTCAGCTGGGCAAAGGCTGGGAAAGGATGAGGTGTGATTAGAAAACTGGTGAAGAAAATACAGCCCATGTGTTTTCCTCCTGGTACATTTACTCATCTTGTAGGGACAAATCTAATTCCTTTCCCTTCTTTCCTTGCAGGTCTCCAGAAGAAGGAGGGGGCCTTGGCAACACCAGTGGTGGGAGCAGCCACTCCATTTACAGCTTGGATAGAGCCTCCCATGCCAACTCGGAGTGTGCTGAGGGGCCAGGTAAAAAGCCAGAGAAGGAGCCCAAATCCACTGCGCAAAGAGCAAGTGAGAAGGGAGAGGCCTTGTCACAGTTTGAACTGAGTTATGGAAGTGAGTGTCTCTACTGATTTGTTTATTTAAAGGGATAACACATTATGGCTGACTTCAAGACAGACTCGTTCAATCCAGTGTAATTTTAAATGTCAGGCTAGGTTTTTTCTGTTTATTTACATTAACAAGAAAATTCCAGTGTATCTAAATAAGGAAAACATGGAAGACAAAAGATGGCTTTAAATTTTAAACCCAAACTTTTCAGACCGATCTGACAGTCTCTTTAATGTTTATTCTATAGAAAGGCAGCTTTTAGGGAGAGTATTTCCGTATTTCTATCCAAGATGTTAAATTGCAAGCCCAAAATACCTTATGTAGTGCGAAGGAAATGAAAAGATCATCCAGAGTGGGGAATTTGAGCGTGAGCTCTGCAGTGCTGCTGGCTGAACTTGCTTACCTGTAGCATGGATTCTATCTGAAATGCACTCTTTATTATTGCAGTTTTAAAGCTTTATCTGCATATACAAATGCACCGTTTTCTCCCTGTACGTGCTTTGTTCAGGTACCATCATCGACAGTCGGGTATCCAACACAGCAGAAGAGAATGAAGTAGGTTCTATGGCAGGTGAAGGCTTCATTGAGGTTCTTACTAAGAAGCAGCGTCGGTTGCTGGAAGAAGAGCGAAGGAAGAAGGAACAGGCTGCTCAGGTGAGGAGTGGGGGGCAGAAAAAGCTTAACCTGATCCATTGTTGGACTGCAGACAGAGGAACAGGGCCCACAGAATGTTTTGCTTTGTATCCCATTCTTCTGCCTCCTCTCCCCCCAAAAATCTCATGCTGCTGAAGGCAGCTTTTTTCACTGCCATGTTGTTATACTGGGAGAACCTCCCAGTAGCCACAGCATCCATTTAAAAGAAAGAGATTTGCATTGTCAGAAATACTTTGTATGATTCTATTAGATGAGTTGGGGGCTTTTCGCATTGCAGCATTTAGAAATGTATGGTTTGAACTTGACAGAAGCAAGCTGTGTTAGCTCAGTGCAGGAACAGGTCTTGCAGGCTGTGCCTCGTCTGTTTCAGGCACCAGCTAAGGCCCGTGTCCTTCAGTCTCGCATTCCTCCTCGGTTTGCCAAGAAGCAGAACAGCTTGTGCTTGGAGCAAGGTGATGTAGCAGTGTCTGGAAACAGCCTGGGCACAGAGATCTGGGAGAGCAACAGCCCAGGTAAGTTTAGGAAAGGGAGTACTGAAGTGTTCAGAAAGCTGAGTAATCCTTTGGTGTGTACAGGAAGGACAGGGTGTCTGTGCTTAAGAGAATGATGCTAGTGGGAGGGGAGCTACCAGACATCTAGAGTAGCATCTGTTCATACTGTGCTGTTCAGCCATCCACCTCCTGTTGTTGACCATGTCAGTCTCCTGTTTGTTGAGTCATCATGTAACATTAAGAACCTATTATATAGCATTTTCTACCCTGTTGGGCTGCATCTGCTTCACCCATATTCTTATTTTGTCTTCCTCTGTTTTCTCATTCTCTAACACTGAACAGCTGTTGCCTTCCATGTTTCTGTCTCTGCCCTTCCTTCCTCTACTGCTTCTGTGTTCCCTAAGAAATCTCTTCGCTCTCCATACCCCGTACTCTTTGGGCTCCTTCATGTCTCAGCTGGTCAGGCAGCACTGGCTTTCTGAGATGGTGAAAATATCTCGTGTCTAAAAGTGGAACATTCATAGTGTAGCATGCACCGTGTACGAGGTGTGCTCATAGTTGTGTTACAAACAGCTGAACCCTGTCCTCTGTTTTATTCCAGCACTTTCTGTTCAGTCTCCTGGCAGTGATTCCTGGAATAAACCTGTAAATACCTTTAATGGTACTGAATCTGGCACCACTGAGGTAAGTAAGTGGCACCTGATGTGCCATTCAGGTATTTTGTGTGTAAAGTTAACGTAGGTGGCTTATGCTTCTCATTGCTCCATCTGTGCTTAGCAGCTCTCAGCTCTGCTTTTGCAATTTTAAACTGTCCCTTTGTGGTTCTAATTTGAGCTTGATGCTGCTCAAATCTTGACACACAGGTATTATGTGCCAGGTGTAAATCTAGAGTAACCATCTGGTAGAGCTTTTCCAAGGTTATGCTCCTAGCTGGATGTAGAGTGTGGTGGAGTCCTGTAGGTCATGTCTGTGTGCCTCTGCCTGTGAGCAGTGTGTAGCTGTAGCCTTGATGTAGGGAGGGTTCCTTAATTCTTCACCTCTGGAGACCAGAGTTCAAATCTGGTTTGGGTCACAAGTGTAATGAGCTTGGCAATCTCAGCCTAGTTGCTATGTGGATCACTTCTTGCTTATTCTAAAGCCACAGTCCATTTGGTGCATTGGTTTACCCTGTCTCAGGGTTGCATAGAGATGAAGCAGCAGCCAAGGGATGCCCAAATCCTTTGTAGTTAACTAAGAATGCGATTTGAGAAGGGGACATGATCTTGCTGTTTTCTGGGATTGGTTTTTTTCTTTCCCTCCTTTGTGGAGCTGGGTTGGAGTCTGGGGCTTTAACACATTTCGTGCTTTGCATAGCAGGGTTTTAAAGGCAGCCAGGGGGATAGTGGCATTGACTTGAGCGCAGAGTCTCGGGAATCCTCCGCTACCTCCTCTCAGCGCAGTTCTCCATATGGCACCCTCAAACCAGAGGAGATGAATGGGGCTGGCCTGGTGGACCCAAAGCCTGACTGCCAGAAGGAGCAAGTGCAGAAGCAATCTGATAAAAAGGTAATCTGGATTTGCAGCCAAGCCAGAGCTCATAGTGGGAGACCCTGTGGAGTGGTTGTGTTGTTCTTGATAGCATTTTTAAGGTTTGAGATTGGCTTATTCAGTCTTTGTGTCTCAGCCTCTCTGCTTTCCTGTTAAGGATTCAGATCAAGGCTCAGGACAGAACAAGGAACACAAGCCTGGACCAATCGGCAACGAGCGCTCCCTGAAAAACAGAAAGGGTTCGGAGGGAACGGAACGGCTGGAAGGGAATATTCCCCCTGTTAATGGGGTAGAAATTCACGTGGATTCTGTACTTCCTGTGCCACCCATTGAATTTGGAGTAAATCCTAAAGTGAGGATTGAATTTAATTGTATCTTCTTGGTGATTTGAGCTTGTTGAAATAGGAAAGGTGGTTTGGGGCATAAGGATGATTTGAAGGAAGCTTCCAGCTGTAGATTTGCCTTAGATTTCATTACTGACACAAACCAGGTATTCGAGATGTCTTGGCAAACATGTAATATCCAGTTGGAAATACTGTCCCAAGGACCAGCTGGGGTGGTAACAGAGGTGAGGGACAAAATAACAGCCATCTAAGCCTTTGTGTGCCTCTGGGGGTTGCCTGCTGCTCAGTGCTGAGAAATGTCTTGTTCTCTTCCAGCAAGGCTTACTGGAGAACAGTCTTTAGTGTCTAGTGTTGTGATTCAGGCTAGAGTCATTAACTAGGAGAAGCAGATGGCCCTTGAACCTGGATTTGAATTCTATATGTTTTGCTCTTTCAGGATTCTGATTTCAGCTTGCCACCTGGTTCTGCCTCTGGCACTGCAGCTAACCCTGTCACCAAATTGCAGGATGCCTTGGCCAGTAATGTAAGTATTTCTTTTGGCACTGATTCATTGGAGATACTTCTTGGTTAAACCTTGCTCCAAAGAGAGCAAGTGTATTTCTTTGCAGTTGATTTCCCACTTAATGCTTAGGCTGCACATGTGACTAAAATCCATAACGGAAATCTGTGCCCTAGAGGTACATTGGTAAGAGGAGCATTGCTCACTCAAAGGGGTATGGGGAGCAACTCCATTATCACTGTGACTTGTGTAAAGCAAGAGGTATGTCTGAGGTCACCAGCTTCCTCCCTTGAGACACAAGAATGTTGGTAATGGAAATTATGCAGATAGTGGTGTTTTTAGATCCAGGTTACCAGCTTCCTCAGAAGGTCTCATCTGCCACAACAAGGCAGAGGAGAGGAACTTTAGTTAGGCCCTTTTGGAGGTTTCCCAGCTTATTTTCCAGACTTCATTATTATATATGAAAGAGTGAGCACACTGAAAGCCCAGCTTGTAGCTCAGATGTGGATGGCAATATGACAAACTCACAAAGCTTCTTTGAAATATCTTCAAGTTTGTTGTCTCTTTGATTTTGGAGATTTATGTTAAAGGGTTTTTTTTCAGAAGTGCTCTTTCAAAAAGAAGTTTTGCCCAAAATCTAGGTGGATTCCAAATCTGGGACAGGTGGAGGAACTCTTGTGCAAAATAAAGTTACTGAGTCAGATTGAAGTTTAAGTGGAAGCTGGTGTAACTTGACATAGAGGGTGTCACTGTACATAACCAAAGTTTCATTTATTCCAACAGCAAAATGGATCACAGTTGAATGTGGTACTTAACTCCTGCAGTACCACCGAGGATTAAATCCTTTGAGGTGTACTAGAGTTGCTAGCTGGTAGCTTATGACTTTCTCAGGAGAGTTATAAAGTACTCACCATTGACCCATCTCCCCTCAGGCAGGGTTAACGCAGTCCATTCCCATTCTGCGAAGAGATCATCACCTTCAGCGTTGCATTGGCCTCAACCCAATGTCCTTCCCCACTGCAGATCTCACTCTTAAGGTAAGCAAGCTGGCATGTGTTGTTGTCCTGGGTGTGGATACCATGTTTCCATGGCCAGGGTATGTAGAAGGGGGGGTCTTTCCCAGAGTGTTTCATTAGGTACTGCTAAATCTTTAATTAGCTCCACTAGAAGTATGCATATGCTATTCAGCATGGGTGGAAGTGCATGTGTTTCAACAGTCCTGGATGCTGAAGTCTACAAGTCCTTGCCACTAGTAGAAAAGTGCAACAGAGCTTTCCTGCTATTTTAGTAGCTGGGGAAGATGGCTGGTCAGGAATCCTAGGTGCCTGATGGTCTAAAGAAGGAAAAAAAAACCCAAAACCCAAACAAAACAAACCACCCATCCCAAAAACCCCAAACACAAACAGCATCAACAAAAAAAAACCCAAATAGACAAGAAACACCACCCTAAACCCAAAAAGCTCAGCAGATACCAAGGAAGGGTTGAGTGTAAAGGATGCTTGCCCATTAGAAATTGCTGTGAAGTCCCATGCCAGCTTTCCACTATGACTAAACTGAATTTGAGCTAACAGGTCACAGATGAGTAACTCATGGCTTCAGTATTGTCCATCCTATTTGAACTGTCTGTAGTTATTGTCCTTTGTTTCTGTAGATGGAGTCTGCTCGTAAAGCTTGGGAAAACTCTCCTAGTTTACCAGAACAGAACTCCCCAGGAGGTGCAGGCTCAGGCATCCAGCCTGCTTCCAGTGTTGGAGCTTCCAACGGTGTCAGCTACAGCTCTTTTGGTGGAGTTTCCATGCCTCCTATGCCCGTGGCATCTGTAGCACCTTCTGCATCTATTCCAGGTACCTGCAAACTGTGGCAGCAGTATTTGCATTGTCTGGTTGGTATTTAGGAATCATCTCATTCTAGTAGATGAGAGAGGCATGGTGAGAAGAGCTTATGTATAAAGTTAACTGGCTGGTTGATATTTAATAGATTCTTAACAATTCAGTCAAGACAGAAAGAAGTAAGTCTCCCCACTTTGAAGAATGTCACTTGAGTGTAACTGGTATAAATTTAGCACAAGGATGACATTCCCTGTGTAGGAGCAAGTCTGATGTCTCAAGGTCTAGCTTACCCTTCATTGTGTGTTCAATAGAGCAGGAGGAAAGTGAAGAAACGTGTGACTGAAAGATTTCAACAGTCCCAGTATCAACCATTCATTCCTCTGCTCATTTTGCTATTTAAGGCAGAGGTTCTGAGCACCTTCTGCTCTTTGTGTGTGATAACTTGCTTATAGTTTGCAGAGCTCTGGGAGGTGGGAAGGTGTTGCTGTCTTTCAGTTAGAAGGCAAAGCTTAGGCTCAGTTGTGTTACATACTGTGTGTAATTAGGGAGAGCACCTAGAAAAAGGAAATGTACTTTGTTTCTCTGACTTCTGGGTCCCAATGGACCTCTCATGTGTGTACTATCCTTTTCATTCCTCTGTTCAAGAATGCTGGACAGAAGTGGTAGCGAGTGGGCCACTCTAGTGAGTCTGTTACTAGCTTCTGCTTGGAAAACAGATTGTTCCAAGTCAGGTGATTTCCTTCCCTGCTTACCCTAATTTTGCTTGTAAATCCCATGGTTCAGATCCATACAGAGCCACAAGAGTGGCACAGCACTTTCTAACCGGTGCCACCTTTGGGGTGAATATGGCTTTTAGATCTCTTTTGTGAAGGCCTCAACACCATATTTGCTCTTTCTGTGCCTTGTAGCTGCAAAGATGAGGTGATTGCAGAGCAGGTTTCCAGCATTTAGGAAGAGTTTGGAGTACAGCTCACCAATTCCTGGACTGTTACTTTTTCTGACTCTTTTGTGGAGGTGGGAAACCTGGGTTTACATTTAGCCTCTTACAGAAAGGTATGATTAATTCACAGCAAGAGAACTACTGTAAGCAGGTGTAACTACTGTAAGCAGGCTGCTGGCTTTGGTATGTGGATTTATGAGCTTTATAGGCTCTTCTGAATGGGCACTACTGTGTTTGTGTTGACTTGCTGAGCAGGTTGCTGAGGAGTAGGAAATAATCTTGACCTGCAAGTCTCTGCAGTGCACTGTGTCTGTATCTGTACCTTGAATTTACACTTAGCCTTCTCATGTTTAGGTAACCATATTCCACCCCTGTATCTGGATGGCCATGTGTTTGCAAGTCAGCCCCGCCTGGTCCCTCAGACGATACCTCAGCAGCAAAGCTACCAACAGGTGAGGCAGAAATAACAACCAGGTAGTGGTTTCTCAAGGAGTCTTCAGGGTGGCATTTAAGAAACTAGGAGTCATTTATCTCTGATAGCCCAGAAGAGCTTAGATATGACTCCTATAATATTCCTTAAATGCTGGTTCCCAGTGGATGTCACAGATTAATGACACTGAAGGGAGGGAAATGAGGGGGTTTCCCCTTCTGTACCAGTGCCTTTTGGTTGGGGTTAACTGAAGCAGATGCTGAGGTGCCTGTGTGAAGTAAATACCACAGCCAGTCAATACTGATGAGCAATTTCACCAGCCTTAGTAAGTGAGAACTGGGATTGTCAGTGCCTGTTCCATATGTGAAGGACGTTGGTCCGCTTATGTGTCTATCAAATGCCTCTTGCAGGCATCAGTCTTCCCTCTTGGGTGTTCCTGCCAGTGTTCTGCTGTTCTGTGGAATGATGCAGGGGCTGGGTAAAGGTGCAGTGTCATGGCAGATTGATTCATGGAAGAAACTGATGGCTTTTGTAACAGCCTGGGAGAGTTTCTGGCTCCTCTTGTACCTCTCAATCATCTTAATCTCTTCTGCAGGCTGCTGCTGCTCAACAGATTCCCATTTCCCTCCACACATCCTTACAGGCCCAGGCTCAGCTTGGGCTGAGGGGTGGTCTGCCGGTTTCCCAGTCCCAGGAGATGTACAGTTCCATTCAGCCCTTCAGGTAACTGCTTCCAGTTTTCATTTCCTCTGTTCCTGATGGTGATGCACATTGATCAGATCTCTGTGCTCATCTTCACTTCCCTCTCTGTTGATGTGCTCCTAGTAACATTACCAGGGTGGAGAGCAAGAGTACTGGGGCATATGTTGCTTTGCAGGACATTGGGAAAGACTGTCCTTGGAAAGTTACTCAGTTGTACTGTCTACCCTCTTAAAGCGGGAGGCAAATCTTGGAAAAGATGCAGAAACAGGAGTTTTGTGGGCTAGCAAACAGGCTTACCTAGTGGAGAACACAGAGCTTACAGCTTTTACTGTATTTGGTTTACAAGACAAAGGGTTTAATCAGATCTGAGTACCGGGATAATGAAATTAAATTACTCTTTATTAGGTACAAACTGACAAGAACAGAATAAATGCCTGCACTTTGGACTAAAAGTTGCTAGAGCTCTTTGAATCTCTAACTTCTGATTCTTTCCTGCTTTGTAAAACTGCTGTAGATTTCCAGTAGCCTGAACCCTCCTTAAACTAGTAATCCAGAGCTTATTGTGCAGGGTATTACAACATAAACTTTGTTGTTCTGTTGAATATTTCTGCAGCAAGAGGACATGTTTGTAAGGGCTTAGAAGTGGAAGTAAAAAAAGAAAACCCACCCTGTTACTAAAATGGAAGGTGGCATCACAGCTTATTTCTAAGCTGTCAGTTTAGGAGAATCTGAGAACTGACTGCAGGCCAGATACAGTTTGGCAGGAGGTGTGTGTGTACTGTCGCCAAAGGTTTTCTGTGTAATGACTTGAGCATGTTTTTCTTCTCCAGGTCTCAGGTGTATATGCACCCCAGTCTGTCTCAACCCAGCACCATGGTCCTGACAGGAGGCACAGCTCTGAAGCCTCCGTATTCTGCCTTCCCAGGCATGCAGCCCTTAGAGGTGGTGAAAACCCAGTCTGGGTCCCCCTACCAGCCCATGAATGGAAGCCAGACACTGGTTTATGAAGGCCAGATAAACCAGGCGGCTGGCATGGGAGCCTCCCAGATGATGGACTCTCAGCTTACGCAGGTTAGGAGCAGGGCTCATGAGCCACTCCCCATGTACAGGCTTTTTCACAGCCACTTGTTTCTGAGGCTGGGTTGAACCTACTTTGTGCTGAGTTATGTGTTTGTGTGAACTAAGCTCTTTGTAAAGAGGCAAAAGGTTTCCCCGAGAGACTTTGTTCTGTGAGCCATTGTTTCAAACATGCAGCACCTTATTTAATGAGATGCTTGCTAATTGTCTATCCCTGCTGAGATGTCATTTTCTGACTCTGAAGTCCTCGCCCTCAATATAGACATTTAATGCAGATCAAACCTTGCAGTGCTTCATGCGTAGGAAGCCACAAAGCAGCGGTTGTACTAAAAGTACCTCCTTCTGAGAGCCAAATCCCAACCGCCTCCAGATTTAACTCTGCTTCCAGGGTAACTAAAACCTTTTATTAAATGCTCATCTATCTTCTCAATTCATTTCTTATCCAGGTCTTATTTACAACTTCTGCTGATCTGTTTGGCAGCATCTTAACAAGAATTTCACTGTGTGAGAAAGCTTTTGTAAAGCGTGGTTCAGATAAAGACATTGAATCCTCCTGTGAGCATAGCTGTACTTGTGGACACATGTTTGATTCTCTGGAGAAGTTTGATACATTTATTAAACTCATTTATTTTGTGCAACGTGTTAAGGTTTATTTGTTCTATTTAAAGAGGGATTTTTATGTTGTAACTGATGCAGAGTTAATCCTGAAAGTAATTTAGCCGAGGAAAATGCAGAGAATACTGGCAAACTAGATATCTGAAGAAATGCTTTATCCATCATAAGCTAGCAGCTTGGTCTCTTGCCAGCCTTAGGTTATTTATTAGTTGGTTTATTTATTTATTTATTACAAAGTGTTGTCATAGAACTTCCCAATTCCAGCATTTGTGAGGACTGCCAGATGAATAAGAGGGAACACGAGTCCTGAGCTGTATGTTTTAAGATTTCCCTTAGTTATTGCCATCACCAGTTTGAAGCTCAGTGCAGAACAGAGAGCTAAGGTTGCTATCACTTTCTCTAGAGGTTCAGTCCTTGAAATGCTTTGGCATGAAAGTGTAGCAGACTTCCTGGTCTGGGCATCAAAACTGCAAGTAAAACACTGAACACTGAACTGTCTGATGCTGCCATCATACCAAGAGAAAACAACCCCATGCAGCGACCGTGAGGAAGACTGAAAAACTGGGAGAAGGCTTTAGGCAAGGAGGAAAGCCCTGTGTCTGAGTGCAGTTCTGTTAAATCAGTGTTGTGTTAAAAGCCCAGCTGATAGGGTGTTGGCAGCACTGCCAGAACATGCATTTCAGTGTGGAAGTCCCTCTGTTCTGTTGATTTGCACTTATTCTGTGCCTGACTACACGGTTTGTGAGCTTCCTGTTAGTAATGCTGTGTGTTCAGGGTTTTAGGAGACAGTCTCAAACACCAGCCTGTTAACACCATGAAGTTAACTACATGTCCTTATCACTCAGCTAACGATGCCTGTGCCTGGCTCTCAGCTTCCTCTGCCCCGCTATGGCTCTGGCCAGCAGCCCCTGATTCTACCACAGTCCATCCAGCTTCCTCAGGGGCAAAACCTGCCTGTAGGAGCTCCCCGAAGAATCCTCCCTCCTGGATCCCAGCCTTCTGTTCTTGCTACCAGCAGGGAGGTAAGGATTAACTCCTGCGTGCTCACCTTGGCGTTGGTTAACCCGTCCTGCATTGAAGTCTCACTCCTTGATATTGGCTGTTAAAGGGGAGACTGGCTTATTTGGATCCTTAAATAACAAACCCAAGGATTGGTGTTCAAATGAAGGAACCCTTTTCCTCTCATCTCCAGAGCGCAGGCCAGCAGTTTGTCAGGTTTTGCTGCTGGTCATCATTCTGTTTCCAGGGAGCCACATCCTGCTTTGATCCAGTTTGGAGTCTCCAGTTTTATTACATGTTTACACAGGTTTCCCCAGAGTGCTTGAGGGGTGGTGAGCTCCAGACACAGTTGGAATACTGCCCAGATATTTCACACTGTTGTGAAGCTTGTCCATTTGAGTAGGTATATTCATGTCATGTCTGCTTTAATGGATTCATATAAGTTTGTCTATTATAGGGGAGAGAAAGCACAGGTCCTGTGTTTTCTTGTGCTGCTGGCTTGTTGCTTTAATACAAGCAGATTATGTCACTTACAAGCCTCACTCTCTTCGCCTGAAAAATGTTTCTTTTAATGGGCACAGTGGGTAGAAGGGCAAAGATTTGCCTTAAGTGTTTATCTGAAGTAGTAAGTGATTTGTGGATGCAAAGATGATACTCTTGCTCATTTTCCTTTGTAGTCCTCCCAAATGGAAATGAAAGGGTTTCATTTCTCTGATGGTAAACAGAGTATGTCCTCTGGAGGGTCTGTACCATCACCACATACGTACAGGTAACACGTCTATGGAACGTAAACTCTCTGTAGCATGAATGGGGAAGAAGTAGTGTTCCCCATTCAGTGACATGGTGCATGCATCATCCCTGTACAGGATACACTTGGGTTTTCACATGTAGAATGTGCTTGCTGTAGTCCAAATACGTGTATCAGAATGCATGATCATGGCTTTCAGTTTCGGGTGTGGACCAGTGTGTATCTCTCTTGGCCCTTTATACCTGTGGGACGTGCATGAAATTACTTGTTAACTGAGTCTTAAAGACGACTTAGAACTGGTGTGTGCTTTTGTGTGTTCCTTGTTAAGGTGCAAAATTAGAGGCTTATTGAGTAGGCATTTTAATTTCCAGCATGGTGCTCTCAAGATGAGTGGTGCTCATGTCTAGACAAACCAGACCTTCACGTCATTGAGCCTTTTTTTCTCCTAACCAATCCGTGTGTTGTCTTTTGGGCTGGGGAGCTCGCTGATGCGCACAGCAGACTCATTCCCTGTCAATTGCTGCTTTCTGCTGTCTGTTTGTTCTTTCACACATGAATAAGGTTCTCATTCCATTGTAGAATTTACTCCATGAATATTGTCGACTCTTCGATTTCCAGGCCTAGCTCTGCCAGCCCAAGTGGGAAGCCATCTGGACCAGGAGTTAGTATGGGCTCTGTGCAAGGACACTATGTACAGCAGGTAGCGTACATCAGTACTTTGACCCAACAGTGTCTGCTCTTATACACTGTCATGCTTATGCCTTGGGCTTTTAAGAGTGTCAGAAAGGCTGGTGTAATTTGGGAGCTCTTACTTTGCCTGAAGGGAGAGTGAGTGGGTAGGCGTTATAATGAGTCTGAGAGTAATGCTTGTGTGATTTGAAAGTCAGGGGAAATTAGAGGATTACCTGTTTTACAGCGTCTGTGTTGTTTGTTGTTGAGTTTTTGTGGGTTATTTGTATTGCAAGACATGTGAGACACTTTGAGATCCTTATGTGAGGTGTTTTAGGACAGCAGAGTGTGCTGGAAGAGAAGAAATACCTGGATTTTGGAACAAATTCGATGTCTTGCATGAATGATGGTCACAATTTGGTGTTTATATCTCCCTAGAAGTGTCTGTGCTAGCTAATGCTTTGTTGTTGTATGTCAAAAGGCAAAGCAGCGGGTGGATGAGAATAAAGCCAACTTGGGAGCAGTAAAGCTGCAAGAAACAGCCTCCACAAACCAGATGAAACCAGTGCGCACAGGAGCGATCAAACCTCAGGCAGTCAAAGTGGAGGAAAGCAAGGCCTAGGAGCACCTCTGATGCCCGCCTGGTCCTGCTGCCTGAGAGGCCCTGCAGCTTAGACTGGACCCCACTGGATCTCCTGAAAATTGCCAGATCTACTCCCTGCCCCACATTGACTGACTACAGCAACATCATCCAAGCCTGTCTCCCAACAAAGCAGTTTGAAACAGTGGATATGACATTGACCTGCTTGCTTTAAAACCAACCTTGTGACTTTTAAGTGGCTCGAGCCATTTGGTTTTTATTTTTATTCCCCCCCTCCCCATGCCCCATCCACAGGTAGCTGTGATCGCTCACTTGGCAAATCCCATCCTTCTCCTTCCCTACTTCTGTCTCAGCAGAGTGGCAACTGGGGGAGAGGGATTAGTTTGAGGTTTTTCATTTTAAAGGCAGCTGAGGTTTTTACAGAAATGCTATACCTTTGTTTATAGCAGAACTTTTATATGTTCTCTCATTTTCCCTACTCCTTCTGTTTTCCTCATTCCTTTCCAAAAAGGATTCCCTCCTGCGCAAATTATGTTCTGACAAAACTCTGCTTTGTTTTATATATGGTTCTGTGCTATGTTGAGAATCATGACTCTTCTAAATTGCGTTTGTTTGGGTATATTTCCCCAGATGACTTAGCCTTTCAGCTTGTCTGATTTTAAAAATACAGGACAGTTAAGGCATTCATTAATTTTTCAGTATCTTTGTTTTAAGCTAGAAGCAGTGCTTGCATTAAAAGTAAATGTGTATATATAGTAGATCAGTGCATTAATATTGAAACTTGCACCATGTTAATTGTAGCTTTGGGGTGCTTGTGCACAACAAAAATGTGGCATTTTCGTTTTAAGGAAAAAAAAACCTCCAAATTTCTGTTGCAAACTCATCTGGATCTAGGGGGATTTGGTTGGTTGGTTGGTGGCTTTGTGGGTTTGGGATTTTTTAGTGACTGCCAAACACACACCAAAATGTAAATCATAGATTTATGAAATGTAAAATCTTGCCACACATCCGTCAGAAGAGTTGGCCAGAGCCAACGGGTCTGTATAGACTACTTTTTGTAGTTGTGATGCTCTCTTATGCTCCCTACCTTGGCCGCTCTAATTCTCCCTGAGACTTGTTCTATCTTGTGTTCATTCCTTGGGGCTGCTCTCCTAAGCTTTGCTCTTGCCCCTTTTCCCTAAGTCTTGCTTTGTGTCCCTCTAACTCAACAGCCTTTTGTAAAATCAATGTAGAAACACATCGTGAAGGGAGCCCCTCTGCAAGGCAACCGTTTTAGCACACTTGGAACCTCCTTTTTTTGTGTTGGAAATGCATGTTACAAAGGCAGTTTGGAATCATCCTTTTACTCGTCCTTCCCCAGATGAACAGCAGAGCATCAGTGCAGTTGCTTATAGTGCGTGTACAGTTACTGTCACCTCACACTTCCCCACCGGTGTTTGATGATCTATGGAAGGAAGGTCCCAGTGGGAAGGGGTTGCCTTTTATTTCTTTGGTTGTTTGGTTTTGATTTGTGTGTGTGTGCGTGTGTGATGTAGATTTTTAGAATGGACTTCCAGGTTCCTGGAAGTGCATGGAGTCCTTCAGCTGACGGTAGTCTTAAGTGAACTCACTACTTTCAGCTAACTTGGTTTGTCTTGTTTAGCTCTCTCAAAATGTCAGGTGGGCTGGTCACTCTGAAGTGAGGGAAAGAAACCATTTCTGCAGATGACAGCGTGCTAACTGGCTGTGCTGTCTGCCTCTGCTGGGTGGCAGCAAGTCATTTGGTAGTGGTTCCAAAGAAGATGCTTTGAACAAAGAATGTATTTGGGAAGGGATCTGAAAGGTGTTCTTGTTTCTCTGTTTGCTTTATCCTCCCCCCCCCCCCCCTCCCCCCCTGTTTTGGGCAAGATCCTTCATAACTTTCTAGGGATGCATTTGAAGTTTTAAGCTAAGTATAAATAAGTGTTTTATACAGTAGCTTTAAAGAGCTTAGAAACGTAAACTAACTTAGGCATAGTAATGTCCCCTGTCCACAGGTGTCCCCGTTGACTGTGGCAGAGAGAACCCAAAGGGAAAGGGATAGGATGGTACTTTAAGGAAAACAAAAGCCCTTTTTCCCCTCATGTTTTAGGAATTTTTGACTTCAGAGCAGAGTGTGCCAGCATCTCTCTAACACCCTATCCGAGTACAGGGTTGGAGATACAGTGAGAAATGCTTCCCCGGCCTTCAGCCATCTCCCAGACCTGCATCCTCACCTGCACATCCTGCTCCCCGTGTTTTCCAAAGATTGCTCCACCAGTAGGACATCCCAGCCTCCTTTCTGTTTTTTTTCCTTGGAATTCATGGACAAGAGGATTGTCTGGGTTTTCTTTTTTTTTTTTCATTATTATCCTTCTGCCCAGCTGGCCCTAGCTAATATCAGCTCAGAATCTAACTGTAATGGCTATAAGAGACTTAGCCAAGCCTCCCTTCACATCTCTTTCCTACCCTAGACACACTACGTAAGCTTTACAAAGACACTAACCTCTTTCCTCCCACCTGTATGACTTTAAAATGGTCAAATGTTGGAGAAACTGGGTTATTGCTAGATACAAGTTCTTGCAGTCCCTCAGGTGTAAATGCCATCAGAATTACAGTACTTCCTGTTGAAAAATATTGCCCTTCTTTCTCTTTTAACCCCTCCATTCCTTCCCCCAACAGAATAAAACACTAGAATTTATTTATACGTATTTGATGTTGTAGGTCTAGGTGAAAAAGTAATTGTTTCACTGCTCTATTTATATATTATGTCTGAATTATTCTGTGCAGGAAAGGCCAAGAAATGCATGTGAGCTTCATTCCATTCCTCACCGTTGCGTGACTGTCAGCTGCAGTTGGCAAGACTCTCACTTAATGGAGTTTTGCGTGATGGAAAGCAGTTTCAGAGCCCAGATTTCTACAGTGCAATATCCTTCCTTTCTGGCATAGATTTTTTTGTTTGTTTGTTTAAAGCTAGTGCAAGGTTAGTGCAGTTTGTGGTGCTCTTGAGTCAAAATGAAAGCCTCTGATCCTCGAGATGCAGAAATGCCAAGGGTGCTGGTATGCTGATAGGAATTCAGCTTGGGGAAGAGAAGAATAGAGATGCCTAGAGCATGGATATGGTTTCTAAGGGGATACTTTGCTTGCTGTCTCCATTGCTGAAGGGTTGGGCCTTAATGATTTATTCCTTTGTGAGTTCCTTTTGCTTTGACTGGAAATCAGCTACCAAATTGTAGGCTCCTTCTGCTAGGAAAGGTGCAGTGGGAGGGGTGAAATCCATACTTTCAGCAGCAGTGGGTGAAGCAGAAACATTCAGAGGCTGACTTTGGTGCTTTTTGTTCAGCTGGAGGTCTGAAGCACGTGTATAATTGGTTCTCATACGCAGTGATTCATGGCCTAGCAGCTGCATTCAGTGCTGCTTTCCTCTCCAGCTCTCTTTTAGCTCTTAATTTAGAAAAAAATATACTAAAAAATAAAGGAGAAAAGGAAGTAAAAAAGAAAAAAAAGGCCACTTTGTATATTTTTAAATAAGTGGAAGCAGCACAGTCACCAGTGAAACAGGTATGCTTGTTGATCTTCCATCCTGGCTCTGCCCTGTGCCACTGTGCAGTCGTCAGTGACTCTGAATGTGTTTGCAGCCCGTTGGACTCCCATGCTGTTTGTGTTCATGCAGAGGCACTCCATTTGAACAGTCTCCTTGCAAGAATGCTGCAAAGCTACAAGCTGCCCTGTGGTTCCTGTTGTAATTATAGGTATATATTAAAAACCCCACACCTAGCGTTTTTGCTCACCTTTTGGCAGGCTGCTCTTCACTTGCAAACACCACTGCATGCCAGGATCTTGTTCTTTTGCATTTTAACCTTCTGTTTTGCTTCTGGCTGGTTCAGCACAGGTTAATCCCTTGTAGCACGGGTTACTTTTGACGTACAGCAGCCGGGTTTTTATCGTCAGATGCATTTGTGAATGAGAATTTACAACAGGCATCAGGATACACTTAGTTATGGCCCATCAACAGAAAAGGTGCGTTTTGCCCAAGCAGTGGAACTGCTGGCAAGAAACAGCAGCAATCCAACTCCTTTGTTCTTTATTTTAACCCAAAGACCACCAGATATTCTTTATGGCCACAGCCATCCCATTGGGGCAAATGCCTGTCCCCGGCTCCTCGGGATGGCTGCAGCCACAACCCAGCCCCTTCCTTCGGGACTAGCAGCAGTGAGGCGCTCCCCCTTAGCGTGTCTCGAGGCATTGTCCTTAGCTGGAATCCCTCTGGTTCCCTCTAAGTCGTTGTTTTCTCAAGGGGATATTGTACTCCTTAAAGCTTTTAACCTCATCACCTGTATAGGACATTTTTTTTTTGGCCTTTCCTCTCTTTGTCTATTCATGTAGACCAGATATTTGAAAGGGCAGACGATGGATAATTGTGTAACGTGCAACCTGTTTATATATATATATTTTTTGGGAACTTTTCCTTGGACCGGAACTCGAATCACGGCATCACCAGGCCAGTTGCGGCACACTCTTTATCGCCCCTTTTCTCCTCGTTTCAGTACCTATTGTTTCTCCTTTCAAATATGTGATTGTATTAGCTCTTTCCATATGAAAGAATTCTCCTTATTTAAATAAAAAAAATAAAAAAATAAAGCAGATTATGCTTTTCTCAAATTCCCATGGTTCTTGGTAAATTATTTGTGTGTGTATGCTTTTAATTACCGGAATGGAGGTCTGCATTGATGGCCGGTTGCAGCTCGGTCCCCACCGCCGCCATGGCGGCCAAGCCGCGGCCTCACCACACACGGCCGTTGCCATAGCAACGGTGGCTGCTCCTCCCTTTCCAGCGCTCACGGCGCTGCGTGCGTCTGACGTCACATCCGGAGGCGTGGCTGGGAGCTGGTCCCCCCGCTGTCTCCTCAGGGCCGGGGTCCCGGGCCCGCTGCCTCCCCCGGGCCCCCTCACCTCCGTAAGGCTCAAGGGGCGGTGGGGAGGCCCCATGGCGAGGTTAGTGGTGCTGTCCATCCCCGTCCTGAGGCTCACGAGTGCTTCCTGAGGGGAGAGTGGGAGGCGTGGTGTGGGTTAGGGGTCCTGAGCCGCCCCACAAAGCCATAGAGGGGGGTACAGGACTGGGTGCAGGGTGGCTGTGGGGTCCTGCTCACCCTGTAAGCCTCAAGGATGAGGCCTGGGTATGAAGCGGTACTGCTGCCCTCCGTAGAGCCCAAAAGGGATACAAAGCCTGGTGGGGGTTAGTGCCCCTGTCACCGCCTCGTAAGGCTCATGAAGGGGGTGCAAAGCCTGACAGAGGGTTAATGGTTCCTTGAGCCATGGGGGGGTTGACCTGCGCTCCTGCTCCGGGCTTGAAGGCCTGCCCGTACTGCAGGGAGAAGCAGGATCCTTTCCATCAGGGGGTCCTCGGGGTCCCAGGGCCTGCGAGGCGATGGGGGAGCAGAGGCAATGGGTGACCAGCCCTTGGGACAGTGCTGTGCTGCCCGCAGTGCTGTGGCATCCCCAGTGCTGGTGGAGGGCACGGCTTTGCGAGGGGCTTAAAATCTCTGTTCCACACAGCACTTGTGTCTCGTAGGTAGTGATAAAGAAGGACGGTGGCACCGTACTGAAAGGTGGTGATGTGCCGGCAGCTTGCTTTGTTCTCCTCTGATCAAAGCCATGCAGATGGATTTATTCTGGTAACTTACAATTGTATCGAGGTGAGGAGATACAACACTGATTCCCTGTTTTCTGACCCAGCTTTTAGCAGTTCTGTCTGCAGAGTTCAGTCCTGCTTTCTGCAGTGCTCCCCCCTAGGCTGCGCTAGAGCCCTACAGCATCTGCCCCTGTGCTCCAGGAGCAACCCTTTAACACAGGATGTTTGTGGGTTTTGCCCCTGCCTCATCATCTCCAGAAATAAACCAAGTTTGCAAGGAAATAATCTTTCTTGTTTGTTTTTAAAGCTACCTGAGCAGCCTAGTGCCTTAGCACGTGGTTTGCCTGTCACTAGCATCACAATTTGGGCTGCGTGGTTTGCTTTGCGCAGAGCGGAACATAGGCTTGAATTAAGCTCTGCTGTTTCTGCAGAACCAGTGTAAGGATAAGCAAAGTTTTTAGCTTAGAATTTATGACACCATAACACAACGTTGAAGCATAATATACATGTAGGGCAGATAAAATCTTCATTTTTCATTTTACTCCTGTAGATACAGCAGAAAACACATGAATGTGGAAAGCAAGAGAACTTGGGGAGATCAGCTACCATGAGTTGCTAGAAGCAGAAAGTAGCAGTGGATAATTTCTGTTGTATGATCTTCAGTGAACTTTGAGCAAAAGGGTGACTGCTGCTCTTCTCTGTTTACTCCTGGAGGCTGGGACAGACCTTTGACAGGATGTTGGGATTTCTGAAGGAGCCGGTTATTCTTACTGTGGAGATAAATATGAACGTCATGGTGTTGACTCTGATGGGATTAATAAGCCGACTCTGGAGGCTTTCCTACCCACGGGCTGTAGTGTGAGTAGAATAGTTTATTTTCTACTTGAAAGACACAGACTTTTGGTTTTTAAACATTTGTGAGTAAGATTGCAGGAGTGGAAGAGCAGAGCTTGCCTGATGTCAGCCTCTGTAAATACAGTGATTGTGCTTCCCTCATAGAAACTCCCGAGGGGAATGTAAAGGGGCAAAGCTTGTGCATTTCTTAGCTTCCTGCCAACAAATCAGTGTTTTCTTTCTTAGTATCCCTGTAGTCTCTGGGATACTTCCAGTTAGACTTGATACATTTCTGCCTCTTGTGTTGCAGTTTTGATGAAGTTTATTACGGCCAGTTCGTTTCGCTCTACATGAAGAGGATCTTCTTTGTGGATGACAGTGGCCCACCTTTTGGCCATATGCTGCTAGCCTTGGGAGGTAGGGCTCTCCTGAAATTGAGAAGTGGCTGTTGCCTCTTGCTGTGGAAGAGAAGTGCTCATTAGAAATGAGTTGTCAGATCCTATTACTGGGGAAAATCACAAGGCATATGAGAGATTCTGTTGTAGAAAGAATTAGGATTTCCCTTATTTAGTATCACTGGGGGGCTGTTGCATGAGTAGTGGGGAGGTGATGGAGCTGTGTTACCCAGTGCTTTGTAGGAAAAGAAGGGTAAATGAGCACTGTTAATGACTAGAAATAGTAGGCAACAAGGAGATTTTCTGAGTTTCTTTCTGAAGCTGCAATGTGCACAACATGGAAGTGTCTGTATGGGAAGGAGAGATTAAATATACATTTAACATTGTCGCTGAGAAGCTGCTGTTCCCCATTTATTTTCTTTGTGCCTCTGCACATTATCAAGCACTACTGCAGGCATGACAGTACAAAGGAGGACCTTTTGGGGAAAGAGGGCTTTCATGCATGGAAAAGCTATGTGTATGGGAAATGGTTCCCAATTTAGCACTGGTTTTTATATTTGTTTTGAGGCTAGAAGTTCTGAATTGTTGCTTATGTTGTAGGTTACTTAGGAGGATTTGATGGCAACTTCTTATGGAACAGGATTGGAGCTGGTAAGAGCTGATTGTAACTGCCTCATTCTTCTGCTAAAATAAGCAGTATTTCAGCAGTTGACAGATTTCCTTTTTGACTAGTGGAAACAATGCTTTATCTGACACCTTTACTTCTCTTAAATAAGACTTCTGCAGGTCTCTAACTGAAGTTTAAGGTACTACAATTCAATATCACAGATCTTTTAAAACAGAACAGTTTAAGCAGTACAAGACACAATAAATAAGAGTAGGAATTAGATTCAGCAACTTGCTGTAGTCATGAGTTCTGCATTGATCTGTCTTCTCTGCAATGAAGTTTCCAAGTTGGTGCATCACTGTTGTCTCCTCCTTCAGAATACAGCATGAACGTTCCCGTTTGGTCCTTGCGACTCCTGCCAGCACTAGCTGGTGCTCTCTGTGTGCCTTTAGCATACCAGATTCTGGTAGAACTGCAGTTCTCCCACTGTGCTGCACTTGGAGCTGCTCTTCTGATTCTCTTAGGTAAGATTATTCCCCTGGGCCTCATTCTTCATATGGGGGAGAAGGGTCCCTGTTCCCCTTGTGAATTTTTAGGGGTGCCTAAAAGGCATCATCTCCCCACAGAATGCTATCAACACATCAAAGCCCACTTTCAGCCCTGGCCTATATCAGTTTCTGCTGGCCCCCTTGATCTTTACAGCTTTGCAGCAGGCTGCTGTTTGAGGCTGAAGCTTTATAAAGTTCATTATTAAGTGAAGTGGGCACAGCCTCACAAAAAAAACCCCAACATTTCTTGCATCCAAGGAGACTTGTACTCTCTCCGAGTTTTGAAGGATGTGTTATAATGTACGGGACACCCCTACTTAGAGTCAGAGCTCATCAAATTTCTTCATCACCAAACTGCAGCAAACCAGTCTGTGTCCTTAGCACCATGGTTTGACATTGTTCTGGTGTGCCTAACTCAGTTGCTTGGTTTCTTTCTCTTGAGGGTCTGCTGGCAGCTGCCTGAAAGGGAAAGAGCCTCTCAACATCCCTTTAACAGTCTGATAAAGAGAAATAACTCCTAGCTACTGGCTGCTTGCAGCTCCCTCTCTTTAAGATTTGTCATCGTGCACGTGGCCTGCTGGGGTCACTGCCTGAACTCTCTTTGCCTTGAGAAACACCTCTGGATTTCCCAGCATTGATTTTCTTTGCCTTTGTAGGCAAGCACAGCACCTTTATTTGCCTCCTGCCAGACTTCATGACTTGTTCACCTCTTTGTCCTTGGAGACAGTTATGGCTATGTACTTTGCTCCTGCTGGGAGGTTTTTGTCCATTTAAACCCAACACCTCCCTATTACAGCCAATAAAATTGCAAATGAATTATCTGTCCTTAAAGGAACAGATACTTCTCTTGGGTAATGATGTGATTGTCTGAGGTATCACTTGCCTATAGATAAATTTCTCTAATTTTGTGTCTGTTTCTCTTTTCCAACAGAGAACTCTTTGATTACCCAGTCAAGGTTCATGCTCCTGGAATCAATATTGATTTTTTTTATCCTACTTGCAGTTTTGGCCTACCTGAAGTTCTACAATTTGCAAAAGCATAGGTAAAGCTGGATTGCCTCCCATCCTCTTGGATATTCTGGTGATCTTTTTTTGTACAGCCTGTGTGGGTTTTTCTGTGAGTCACTTCACCATTCTGCAGCTCACTTCATCTGTCCATAGAATCCTATGCTTTGACCTGTCATATGGCTGCCCCAGAAGCTTTCTCTTCTGAGCAATGTCAAGGATTGTTTTAAGTAGTAGCAAGGTTGGTTTTTGTATTTTACAATCAAAAGAACTCCCTTGGGTGTAATCCTTTGACCACACAGCTTTTTATTAGAAGGTTTCCTTCTGTGCACAGAAACACTGATGATAACAGGTCACTGGATGCTCCTTTGTTACTGTTTACAGGCACTGAGTGTAGAGATCCTTGTCTCTCTTCTTGTAACTTCACATGTTCTCTGATCCTTGCGGAGGATAAAGTAACCTTCAGTAAAGTAAAATTATCTTTAAACTGAGCCCAGCAAGTGATGTAGTACATCTCTTTTATTTCTAGTATCAGAAGGCAGGTAGCATTCAGTTCTGCTTCTTAGGATACAGAGAAACACATTTAAGAGCACACTAGGTCAGGGCTGAGAGCTGGTGGCATGGGAGGTTCAGAATAAGAATAAGGAGTAGAATAAAGAATAGTGGAGTCCTGCAAAGGTTGTTTTCAAGTTAAATTACCTGAATTCTAAGGATCCTAATAAGGTGACCAGGTCTCACCTTAACATCCTTTTCTTTGTTCTTTTATTTAAGTTCCTTCTCTGGAAGCTGGTGGTTTTGGCTCCTGTTGACTGGAGTAGCTTGTTCATGTGCAGTTGGGTAAGTGATGACATATTACTTTGTTTTAGAAAGCTGACTGTCCTGCCTGCCGTTGGAGGTATCAGTGGGCCTCTACATTTTGAAGACTGATTCTTTTTGCCATTCTGGGCAGACATCTCCATGACTTTTCAGTTACTTGGCTTAGCTTGTTTCTCTGTAGTGAGGATGTCAGTTCATCAGTTCACAGTGAGCAGTACCAGGCATTACAGGGTACTGTCCTGGGAAGAACAAAACATATTTCTCAGAGATGGTTTTGTGTTATAAATTAGCATCTGCATTTCACCTCTCCCTCCTAGTTGCTTCAAGCTTCAGTAAGTCTCGATTTAGGGACTGTGCTTTGTGATTTGCCACCTTGTCATCAAGACGGTCACTATGGTTATTTAATGTAATTAGCAAACAAATGTTTTCTGCTGTCAAAGCCTTGAGGCTTGTTTATGTTGTGTGAAACTTGTCATGGATCTAAGTCCTTGGACTTTAACGCATTTTGCTCAAGAGAAAGTTTGAATGTTTATGTCTTGTATGAGGTAATTATTAACTGTGTTCTTTTTTTATGCACTTTCTTGTCAGAGTGAAATATATGGGCCTCTTTACCTATATACTGCTGTTGACCATCGCAGGACTCCACTTCTGGCATGTGATAGGAGACCAGAACTTGTCAAATGTAGGTAGTGCAACATGCAGAATATATTATGTGTAACTTTTCAGGCCAGGAGCCTTGCAAACCTCCAGAAAACAGTGCTGTGTGTGGCTGAGTTTTGTACTGACATTCCTTGCCGTAGTCTGCAAACCCTCTTGTCAGAGAAGATGGGGTGAAGTTTAAGAAAAACGTGTGTGACTGGCTTTTCTGCTCTTACCCATGTCTTGGTGATCTGTGGCTCGGCAGCTATGCTATTTCACATGTGTCCTGCTAGCTCCAGTTCAGATCCTGGGTGGAAGTTACCAAGCTCTCCATGAAGATACAGCTGAGTAAGGGTGGTTGGGGGAACTTAAACCCACCAAGTGCACTGGTATTTTAATATTTTCATATCTGGAGCATGAAACCAGTGAGTTCTCTGTGTTGTTCTAGGTTTCCTTGATGTGCCATTTTCTAGCTAGGACACTGGCCCTCATCGTCATCCCAGTGGCAATGTATGTGTCCTTCTTCTATGTTCACTTGACTTTGCTGTACCGCTCTGGGCCTCACGACCAGATTATGACAAGTGCTTTCCAAGCCAGCTTGGAGGTAAAGAAAATGTGGTCATGAAACTCATGCATTAGGGGAGAAGAGGGGAAATCTGCCTTATGTTCACTTTTAGAAGGTGTGCAGTCTTGTTCCTTTGACCTGTGTATTTGTTCCTTTTATGTCATTTAACTACTTTGCTGCTGTAGATGAAACAATAATGACTGAAACCCTAATGACAGATGAAAAGCTTTTTCACAGTGAACCACAAATGGTATATTAACTCTTCTGCTAAAGATTTGTCCCTCCTGTAGGAAACTCCACAGCAGTAGATACAGTACTGAACTCTTGAGTGATGATGTATACTACAGGATGATAGTATGATTTTCTGTAGTAGAGTGCTTAGCCTGTCTTTTAGAACAGCATGGCTTTAGAGATATTCCCTAAGACTATGTAGTCTTCCAGGCATGGGTGTATTTGCTGTCTGCTGAGTATGGTGCTGCAGGTCTTGATTTTTTATAGATACAGCCAAATGAGAAAGCATTGTACTAAGATACTGCTATGTTGAATTGACTAGCGACTCTATAGAATTTAAACAGCCTCTCGGTTGTTTCTTCTTTCCACTTACCCTGTCATTATCCTTCCCAGGGTGGGCTGGCTCGAATCACTCAGGGTCAGCCCCTAGAGGTGGCCTACGGCTCTCAGATTACTCTGCGGAACGTGTTGGGCAAGCCCATGCAGTGTTGGCTCCATTCTCACACAAATACCTATCCCATCAGGTGAGGAATCAGGTTGGGTCTCTATGAGGGTGAAAGTTCTGATTTTTCACCTGCCAGTCCAGCTGTCTCAGTTTGGGTCCTAGCAATCTCTTCATTAATCTTTCAGAGCACACTGCAGATGCACAGATTCTCTGTGCTCTGTAGGAGTGGAGCCAGTGATCTGGTGCTGATTTGTATTGCTGTAACTCTCTTGAGCACAGAAATGTTCCATAACACATCTGTGGGGTGTTTTAACCTTCTGTACAGGTATGAGAATGGCCGAGGTAGTTCCCATCAGCAGCAGGTGACCTGCTATCCCTTCAAGGATGTGAACAACTGGTGGATCGTCAAAGATCCTGGAATGTGAGTATGCGAGAGATTTAAATGCCAAACTGCTGTAAGCATAGCCTCTCTGTGCTTCCAAAACCTAATGAGGGCATAGCTTGGATTGGACATAACTATTCTATGAGGCCATCTGTGATCCTAAACAAGTGATTTGAGCGTCAGAGTTGGTAAGGGAGGCTCTTTGGACACTCCTCCTCAGTATACTAAAAGCATTATCGAGGACTCTGAAATTCTGTCTGAACTGCTTCTGCCAGAACATGGGCTATGCTTTGCACAAGGGGAACTTTAAAGACTCACAAGACCAGTGGGAACTCTTCAGGTGCTTTCATGAAAGGGAAGTTCTGCCTTTTGAAGTGTGTGAGCCAGACATTAGAGTGCCCTGATGAGTTTTATCAAACCTGAATGAGCCTCAGAAGAGAGTAGAAATCACTTTTGCAGCATGAGTATTTCTTTGTATTTAAAGTGTGGGATGAGCTGTAGAATCTGCCATGTCGGGAGGGATTCCAAGTGGGTGCCTGTGCCTAAGAGGCCTGGTTTGTGCTGAAGTGTTTTGCCATTAGAACTGTCAGTGAAGAGCAGGACTGTTTGCCAGTAAAAGCCCTTGTGTGATACCATTTCATACTGATCAAAAACTTGCTTTTGATGGTTTTTTATGCTGCTCTGGAAACTGTATAAGGAGTCCTATCAGAAGGACTGTGAACTACTATAAATCATACCCACACTGGGAAAGTTTGTCCATAGTGCAAACCTTTCAAGCAGGAACTCTACCAAAACCACAGAAACACAGTACATCTTAAAATTCTTCAGACTCAAGACTCTTACAAGCCCTGGAGGATGTGGATTCCTTCTGTAGAATAGAATACAGTAAAATACAGGCAGCAGTTAACATTCCAGTTGCCAAAGGAAGCTTTAAACCTCCCTAGAAGCAAAAAGAGAGTTTGGTCTTCATGGTGGAGATAGCCATTAATCTCTCTTTTCTCCCAAAAGTGACATCAGTTGTAGTACAAACCTGTCAGACCTCACTGAAGCACTTAATCATTTCACAGAAGCCACCAAACAGCTGCTTGGTGGTAATAATCTGAACTTGCTTCTGACTGACCTGTATTCAGACCACTGACCTAATGGCTGGGGTGTTGGTATCCCATTACTGATCCTGAGGCATTCTGCCCTTAACTCACCTTTGCCTTGATGAGTCTTGGTTCCATCTGTGGATTGCTTTAAATTCTCATCTTGCTGCTCAAACGTCTGGCCCTGCCTGCAGCTTCTTAACCCAACAGTTTGGTCATGACAAGGTTGTCTTATATCTAAGGAAGAATGTAACCACTTCCTCTTGGGTGTCACTCCACACAGGCAGCAGCTGGTGGTGAGTAACCCACCCCGTCCCGTCAGGCATGGACACATTGTGCAGCTGGTCCATGGCATCACAACTCGGTACCTCAACACGTAAGTCCTTCCCTCACCCTCTGCTCAGTCTGCTGGCTAATTCTGCTGCTTGTCTCTCAGAATAACTCTTCAGGGCTTGAAACACCCTGCATTCAGGGGTATATAAACTGCCTGTTATTTATGGATTATATAAGCATTATATATATATATATATACAAACACATTATATAGGGGATAGGAAGGACCTCATGGTTAGCTGAATAAGACATCCCTATAACACAGAGAAAGGATGCTGTATGCTTATTTGTTTTTTGCAGTTAACTTGGCAATGAGATTTGATACCAATCACAAACTGTTCAGTGGCTGCTAGCTGTTTCTGGTCTCTCTACTAATAGCCTTAGAGGGACTAGAGGTGTTTCAGCCATGTTCACATTTCATGGTGGTTCTGCAGACTCCTGAATACACAGGCCCCTTGGTGAGTCTTCATCCCTGCCCCTCCAGTGCCTCCACTCCAAGCAGGTGCAGATATTTAGTATTTTGTGTGACTGTTAACCTAAAGTCAACTCCACTCACTTTGATGGAGGAGCCTCTTGTGTGATAGATGTGCTCTGGAAGTGAGGAAGATGTGTTGGAGGATCCGGTGTGCTGTGGCTGATTGCCATGGCTTCTTGCCTGTTTTGTAAGGACTGCAGTATGAATTTGCCTCCTGACTGCTTCCTGAAGGGCGTCTGCATATACTTGAATATCAAATTAGGAAGGGGGTTGTTTTCTGAGCTTGGGTTTTGACGAAGTCCCTTCCAAACTTAATTTGTTCATTACTGGAAACCTCAGTGAACAGCATCTCTGTTTGCCACAATCAGTGCTTGTTTTTCAGCCTGGCATAGGAAGCATCTGTATTGGCTTCCTCTGGGCCTGTTCCTGGCAGCTCTTGGTAGTGGGGAGGGTTCTCCTTCAGAGAAAACAGTGCAATCTGTATAAATGTGTTACTTTATCTTTATTACTGAGTCTGGTCTAAGCCAATTCAATACCCTTGTGAGTTTGCTTTCTATATGAATTTGGGAAATGGTGTTGGAGGATCATGCTTTGCTTGTCCTCTAGGCATGATGTTGCTGCCCCTCTTAGCCCCCACTCCCAAGAAGTTTCCTGCTATATTGATTATAACATCTCCATGCCAGCACAGAACCTCTGGAGAGTGGTGAGTGGTCAAACGGAAAGGAGGAGCTCATCGTGTTGCAGCAGAAGTAGCTGATACAACCTGACAACCAAGAGACATCTTTCTGTTGTAGGAAATTGTAAATCGGGAGTCTGACACAGATGTGTGGAAGACAATTCTGTCAGAAGTGAGGTTTGTTCACGTGAACACCTCTGCAGTGCTAAAGGCAAGTGGATTTGTGTTTGTCTGCTGCAGTTCTTGTAATCTCATAAACTATTCATCTCTCTGCTCCAAAATACCCAAACCACTAAAACAAACAAGTAAATAAAAGCAAACTATAAACAATAAAGTGTGTTTGGCAGGGCTATAAATTTACAATCTTCTTTCACTTTCAGCTCAGTGGAGCATCTTTACCTGAGTGGGGATACCGGCAGTTGGAGGTGGTTGGTGAGAAGCTATCCAAAGGCTACCACCAGAGCATGGTGTGGAATGTAGAAGAGCACAGATATGGGAAAAGTATGTGTGAGCCATGTTCTTGAAGCAGATCTCTGTGAGTGAGGGATGCTTCATGTTGCTGGGGTGGTGGTATCGTGTGATAGAGCTCTGGCTCTGTATGGTGTCAAGATCCCCTTAGAGGTCTCCTGCGTTTGGATTATGTATTGGAGACAGGCTGCAGGGAGTATGAGGAGCCAGGGGTATATTCTGTGTACTTGCTCCCCTTTACAGCTTTCTGTCTGTTAGTGGTTATTTCTGAGCTATGCTATTTTCTTCCAGGCCTAGAGCAAAAAGAGAGGGAGGTGGAACTCCACTCTCCCACACAGATGGACATAAGTAAAAACCTCAGCTTCATGGCAAAGTTCACGGAATTGCAGGTGAGTGCCTTGTTATTCCCTTCATGTTGCCTTCTGCTGCAGGGCAGGAACCTGAGCATTTCTGCAGGCTCTGAGCCTGAGGATTCATTGTTTATTCCTTGCTGATAGAGTAGTTTGGCTTCCTCACTGGAAAAAAATATTTCAGACTGCACTTAGAAGGGCATTAGAGATTTATGCTATTCAGTAATGAATACCCAAGTGATTGTGTCAAAAAAGAAGGGGGAGGAAGGGCAGTTGGGCACTCAGAAGCTGTCTGAAACTGAACTGTAATGTGCTATATATGCAGTCAGTTGTGTCAATGCCCTTACTAACACTGTAGAAGTTCACTGATCCCTCAGTGCCATTATATAAAACCAAAATAAACTCCCTGTATTGGTTAGTATCCAGTATGAGATATGCAAAATCCCACTCCCAGGTTAGAAACTTAGTATCTTACATCTGGAGCTCTTTACCCGTGCCTGCTATCCCACTCATTGTTGCAATTCTGTTTGTTTTTTTTCCTAGTGGAAAATACTGACATTAAAAAATGAAGAAACAGAGCATAAGTACAGTTCCTCTGCTCTTGACTGGATCACAATGGACACAAATATTGCCTACTGGCTCCACCCAACTTCTAGTGTAAGTATGAGAGGTAGAAGTAAATGAGTAAATAAGAGCCTGGTGAAGAAATCAGCCTTGGGTTCAGGTGTGAGCTCTGGGAGTGTGAGTGGGAGCAGGGCTGCAGTTCCAGCCAAGGAGTTGTGCCAGGATTAACTTGTCCTGTATGAAGAATATATTTTCCCTGAGGGTTGGGGTTGGTTTTGGCATCAGATCCAGCTTTGACAGTAGTTGCTTTTAATTAAATCATGTTGTCTTGTTTTTGGTAAAAGAAAACTGCAGTTTAATAGTTTCCATTATTGATTCCATTTAGGAGATGAGTTCATTTCCAACAGCACCTTTTAAATGCCTTACATTACAAAAGAGTCTTATTAAAGCAGTGAAGTTTATCAGCCAGCTTTGTTCCAGGAAAGATCAGGTTCCTAGCCATGCACATCCTGACATTTAATTTAGCAAGTAGATGTAGGTAATATTTAAAGTTACCTAAAAGAACTGCAGCATGTTCCTACTTCTTGCTTCTATCCTTCAGGCCCAGATCCACCTCCTTGGGAATGTTGTCACCTGGACTTCAGCTAATGTTGCTGCTCTGGTCTACGTGTGTCTGTCCCTGTGGTACTTGGTACGACGCAGAAGAAAGATCTATGACATTCCTGAAGGTCTGATTCTGTTGTGTATGTGTGTGTCAAGGTTGGGCTGGGAGGGTTATTGCTTGTTCTGCTACACTCTAATGGCCCCCAAAGCCATTTACAGCCATGTGCAGCACTTTCCTGCCTCCAAGCCTGATACTTGTACTAGGAATACACAGACAGCTGGTGTAGCCCATGAAGAGGCTGATTATGGTTGTCACACGATGACCATCACCTCATAAGACAATATAGTAGGCATCACAGTATTTGAGTCACTCCCTGGATGTAAGAAACATCCAGGTCTTTGCTTTCGATTCTACTGAGCCCTTTCATGATGATTTAAAATAGGTAGATGCTGCCTGTGTGGGGAGGGTTTTATGCTAGATGTGCTTGTTCCTGCTGAGGGGCCATCTCCTCTGTATGGCCATGCAGTTTAATGCTCATCTTTCCAACAGCATGCTTTGTTATCTTGCTGTGAAGTGGCTCCATGTGGGCACTAATCTGTCTTGATAGGTACTTACAATCTTGTGTGACAAAACATAATCATTTCCCTCAGCTGAATGCAGTTAAGTTAAAGGTTGTATTAGCAGAAACTATAGTGAGTGGAAGGAAAACAACAAACCATGACAACAGGCAACCTCTTATAGACTTTATGTTTCCATGGACTGTGCTTTGAGATATCTCCTCTCTCCTGCAGATGCATGGCAGCTCTGGGTATCAGCTGGGGGGATCTGTGTTGGAGGCTGGGCTGTGAATTACTTGCCTTTCTTTGGGATGGAGAAAACACTTTTCCTGTACCATTACCTGCCCGCCCTCACATTCCAGATTCTCCTGATCCCCATCGTATTACAGCACATCAGTGATCATCTGTGCAGGTATTTGGTCTTAATGGATAGGTGGACAAGAGAAGAGACTCTGTTCTCTTCTCCCAGGTTGGCACCTTGGCAAGCTGCTGCAGGGAAAGCAGTGCTTTTTCCAGCAGTGGCCATACTGCATTTGAAGAAGACAGGCCATATGGAATCTTCCTTTTGGATGAAGTGTTTGACCAGCCTTGGTGTAACTGCTTTTTTCCCCTCCTCTCTCATCCCAGATCTGTGCTGCTCAAGAGCATGTTCACTGCATTGATCGTAGCCTGGTTCTCTTCAGTTTACTTTGTCTATTCCACATTCAGCCCTGTGACCTATGGGGAGCCCTCCCTGTCTGTTACTGAACTGAAGGACTTGCGCTGGAAGGACAGCTGGAACATCCTGATCCGAAAACAGTGACAATTACCATCTCATTACAGGCAAAAAGAAACACCTTTTATGCAAAGCCAAGAATTTATTGTTAGTGTAACTGAAATCTTAACAGACTGAACAGATAACTGACAGTAGTCCAGCTCTAATTATTACAGAAAAAGAAAATAAAAGAACACTGTTACAGAAAAGTCTCAACAGTAATTCAGTTGTTATGAGCACAATTCCCAGTTTCTGCCCCCATTACATTCACCCTTCCACTGCTCCTCAGGGCTGCTGAATTCAGTCAACAGCATCCCAGCTACTTTGCAGGGAAGAGTGCACTGCAAGGGTTTCTTCTTCTTATCCTGGGAATATGATGGTGATGGTTCCTTCCTTCTTGCACTACATTGCACTTAAGGCTATTTTACATGTTTCCTAGCACCTTGCTCTGCAATTCCATGTTACCAGTTACTATAAATGGCTTCTGCTCTCCAACGTATCAGATACTTTCCTCTGTTTTCTTCCTAAAAAACGGGGTTTTCCAGCTCGAAAACTTAGATGTTTTTAACCTTCAGTAGCTGGCCCTGCAGCCTCCAACATCATCCCATGACAGTATTCCTCAACAATGCATTCTTTGCCCCCGCTTCCAATGCTCTGCTATCATCCCTATTTCATTACATTACAACACTAAGCCAAGTTTATAAATAGTTCATTCTGCAGAGAGTAATGACTTGTTACTGTTATCTATGTACAATCATTTGGCATAACCATAATTTTTTATGAAGCTAAGCAAAAATAAAACAAACAGACATTACAAAAATTGCTGTTACAGCTAAATGAGCTAAAACGAAGCTTCAGGCAGGCCAGGAAGTCAGCCAAAACCAGAAGAATCCTTTGGCCTTGTGGCATCACATGAAGCCTGTGGCCCATTCCTATCAATGGCAGGATCATAGTTACTGGGCTGCAGGTTTACACCTCATTCTCACAGGAAGAGGAACTCAAGGTAGAACTGATCATGCTGACAAGGAAACCTGCTCTAACTTGTACACGAGTTCAGGGTAAACCCATTTTAACTCAGCCCATGCCCTGGCCTGCACCAGCAGAAGAGTAGCATGTGCACGTGAAGGACTGTGATTGCTCAGTGGGGACATTGTAATAGCTCTGTATGGGTATTCAGAAAGGTTTATAGTACCTACACCACATCCGATTCATTCTCTTCATGTGGCTGCAACAGCAGGATCTGACAGTAGTGCTCAGAGCCGACCAAGAACAGCACTCCTAGCCTGACCAGGGTGCTCTTTACAGCATTCCTCACTGCTCTAACAAATGCTATTCAAAGCTGCTTTGAGCTCCCCCCGCCTCCAGAGGAAGGTATGATCAAACACCACAGTCATTCAGAGAAGGTTATAGTGACTGTTTTGCTCCTACTTCAGTCAGCCCTGACAGCTAATGCTTCAGTACAGTAGCTCATACTCCACGCCTGTCACCCTGAGCTAAACAGCACCCAGCAGCAGTTAGGAGAAGAGCTTTCTCCTCAGCATTACAGAAGTGTACCTCTGACCTGTGGGGATCACAAACAGTAACAAACCTTTACTGATTTCCAGTGTTGAAAAGACTGTAAGGGATGGAAGTGCAGACTGCACTTTGCTTTATTTTCCTCCAAAGCTACAGAACTAACATGAACAATTCTGACTTATGGGAAAGAGAACTGCTGAGTTAAAGAGCATCTCCAGATGCTCCAGACCTTTCTGTACCTTTGTGCTGCTGTAGTGCAAGAACCACAAATACCTTTTATATAAAATGGTCATTTCTCATCACTGTTCATTTGCTCATCAGCCCAAGTCACACACCCCCACCCAACACAGACAGACCCTGGGTTTAGAAAACTAGCCAATATGAAGAAGTTCCCTCAATAATCTCCCTCCCCCATTACTCCTCCTTAAAATGAGACCATAAGCCCAGACTCAAGAAGGGTATCACAAGGACACTTTCAAAGGCCCAGCTTGCACTTCATTTCATGTTGCTGCAGTATCACTTATCTGGGGTAAACAACAGGAACTGGGATGTCACTGTTTACTTCCAGCCTCTTGTCTGCTCTATTTAGCAAACCAGACATTCTTGAGTTTAAACTGAGTGCAAGGGAAAGGCTTTGACCCTACTGGAGGGTAGAAGCACATCCAGGCTGCTCTTTGTGCCATCAGAAGGAGGCTCCTGCAATTGCTTTCCGCCTGGCTGCTCTTACCACCCAGCTCCAGAAGCTGATGGATTCCACCCAGCAGAATCTGCAACCAGCAGTACACAAATGCCCTAAAAGACACTAATACTGACAAGGTCAGTCTCTGTTTCCATGAGCAACTCAATCCAGTTGGAGCTCACACATTAACTGTGGTAAAGACAACTATTTGGGTACAAAAAATAATCATAGAGTTTAGCAAAGTTTGGGAGCTTAGAAAGGAATAAATTAGGAACCAGAATCATCCAGCCTGGACCTGTCCACTTGAGGAACTGCAGTTTTCCATTTGTCCCAGACAGTCCCTGTTTCATCTCTATCTCAGGGGAGAGATTCCTCTATAGATCTATCCTTCCATCCCCATGGGGTAAAAGGGAAGCTGGCCAGCAGGAAAGCAATGCCACAACCCAAGGTGCCAACAAGGTGGAGAAGTGGAGGCCTACACCTGCTCACCTGGGTGTGAGCTAGTCTTGGCCAAGAGGCTGCTTTTTCTGTTGAGAAAAGCAGGCAGGTAAGGTAATTTTCCCCTAAGGAAGATCACCATTAGGGAAATGGGGTCTCTTGCTAACCCCCAGTAGCACTTAATTTTCAGGGGAGCCTTCAGCATTAGATCTTATTTTGAAAACCCAGGCAATGGCACTGCCTCCAACCAGGTCATCAAGTAACACCAGTGATCCAGGCATGGCAGGGACAAAAGGGAGAGGGTTTGGAGGGGAGAGAGGCTGCAGGCCGAGCCTTTCCTCCCCCCCTCTGAGGCCTTTCACACCACTATCCCTACCACTGCCAGGATGATTCCAAGGGCACTTCACCAACCATTCTGTTGAAGTCCTTTCCCAATGTCTTGATCATTGGTGTGGCAGATCCTTCAGACACTGGGGTTAGTGTGGACGGCTGCTGGATTCCAGGTGGGAGCGCTTCCCGGCTGTGAGCACACTGCTGCTCTCTGTTTGCTCTGGGAATGGGCGCTTGTAGGTCCGACCGTGTCCGTTCATCGCCCCTCGCTGCCACTTGCAGATGTCTCCATTGAGGATGTCTTGAATGTGCTGCACTATGAGGTTTATAGCAACTGCAGAGAGGAATGGGAAACAGCACACGTAGGCTTTCTTGGCTGAGCTATCTAGAAAATGTGGAGCATCCAGCCCTGTTCAACTCAAGATTTAGCAAGCCCTTAAATAAACCACTATCAGCTCTTTGCAGCAAGTCAGACCTCAACAGAAACAACCAACTGCAAGACCAGTTTTAACACTGGTGTCCTGCTCTGCATCTGATAGCACATTGCTTTTTCCAGCCCTCAGCAGAGGGGCTCAAGCAGCTCCCTCCCCTACAGCCCTCCAGCAAAACACCTTTCCTTAGAAGCCTGCAAACAAGGCAGCTCTCCTCCCAGCCCCAAAGGTGGGCTCCCCAGAGGAATCAGACAGAGAACCCAGCTCCCTTTTACCCATGTTGTCAACTCCTCGGGGGATGATCACATCTGCATACTTCTTTGTCTGCAAAACACAAACAGAGACTTTTAATGGGAAAAAGTCAGTTTAGTCTAAGAAGAAGCTGCTACCCAACACCAGAAAGCTGGGGGCAAAGATAGGGGGGTTTCCATGTCCTGGGACTGCAAGGTAATGCTCTCGGTCATGGTAAACACCTGAATGAATTGAGAAGTCATTCTGGGTTTAAGATCAGGGATTGTTCTTACTGTCCCTCTGCTCAAGCCTGGAGTACTTGCTTGTACACTCCTAAGACTAAGCTGCCTTCAAGCAGGTCAATGGCTTGGAGGCCAAGGTCTGTTTGCTAAGAGCTGGTTCTCATCAGCATTTCACAAGGCACTGCTAAATCTCTGCCAAGCACCCAGGTATTCAACATGCATGTGAAAGTCTTTCCTGCCTCTGATGGCATTTTATTGATCTCCACCAGCACTCTTAAACAGGCTGGCACACTCAGCATTCCTAATGAGTGCTTTTACAGTCCCGGAATTACTTTGATCCAGAGCAAGAGCCGCAGAGATTTCCATCAAGAGCTGCCTTTTCCATCTTATTTAATTCACAAACACGATTTTGTTCTCAAAAGGCTTTGTTACAAATTAATTTGATTATGTGAGCACCTAACCTGGCCCCACATTATATGGCATAGCAAGTAAGGGTCTGCCTAGGTATTCACCAGTGCTCCCTGTTGAGAGAGAGCCTGTAGGAAACCAAGTTCCTCTTCCTTCCTGCACAACTAAAGAATAAATGTGGAGTGGGAGTGTTCAGTCAGAGGGACCCATGTGCTAAAATTGCCTCCTGGGATTCCATGGTGCTTTGCAAGCAGAATGGGCCCAACCACTTCAGCTCCTTAACCAAGCAGCTTGTAATGGTCAAACAGATGAGGTAGAGGGGAGGGTGTGAGATGGGTGAAGTACGAACACCAAAAGCCACCACTGCTGCATCTACAGTGCAGCTCATCCCTAGCTGACCCTGCTCCTTCTCTCCCCTCCCCAGAACCCCACACATCAAGGAGTGAAGCACTCGGTACCGGTAAGCAGAACTCCTCAAAGGCAGGCTTGACAAAGGTGGTGTACTGAGTGAGGATCTGCTCCAGGTCCCTCCCACGTTTCATATCACGCAGAACTGGGGGGGAAGGTAAAACCACCGGTCTCACCACAATGGATAAGGCTCATAAGGTCCTGCTGCCTGTGCTGAGCATTACCTCTGCGGGACAGCCTGACATCAGAATCCGTGTCAACAAAGAGCCGCAGGTGAAACATGTCCCGAATGTCTTGGTTGTAGAAAACCAGGATCCCCTCAAAGAGCACAACGTCGGCAGGATAGACCACTGTTGTCTCTGCCTGCCTGCAGGAGAAACACCCAGAGCAGGTTGTCACCGGGCTTCACCCTCACAACCACCACCCCCTTCACAACCCTCAAACCTACCTCGAGTGCGTCACGAAGTCGTACGTTGGCACCTCAACTGTTTTGCCCTCAACGATGTTTTTCAGGGTTGTATGCATCAAGTCGTTGTCAAAAGCATCTGCAAGAGGAAGGTTTAAAGAGGAACAACCGTAGATGCTGCTGCATCAAATGTTCTGCTCAGGTTGTCTAGACCTGAAGGAAAAACTGCCCAGTGATCCACCAGGAAAAGAGGAACTTAGGGCTTATTCTTTCCTACCAGCAGCAATCTAACGCTCCCTGCCCAACTGATAACCACTGCACTCGGTTACTCCATTACAGAGATAAGGAAGCCAGAACTTGCTGCTGCTGAGCAGCTACAACAGTGAAATGAAGAGCCCCGAAGGGATGCTGCTAATTCATTGGGTAATATTCCCAAACCGCTTGGTAATGGCACAATTTACACACAATGGTGGGTGTGCAATACTTTAACCTGTGGGCTAAGGGTAATTTAGGAAACCTCAGGCATCTTCCACGCTTTCCATTATCCACCCCGGTCAGCCTATAACAGGCACCAAGGCAGCCCGCGGTCCTGTTCGCAACCCATACCACCACCCTGAGCAAGGGGAGCGGCTGCTTATGGGGACAAGAAGTATCCGGACAGGACCTGGGGTTTACGAGAGCCCCTCAGGAGCCGGGGATGAGGACACAGCTCCCGTAGGAGCCGGATGCTCCCAGCAGGGCTGGACCAGCGGTACCAGCGGTGCCGGGGGGCAGGCGGGGGGCTCGGCTCACCCGGGTGGTCGAAGTTGTACTGCCCCTTGAGCGCCTTGGCCTGCTGCTCGGCCGTCAGCACCTTGTAGAAGCTGTCCTGGCTCAGGATCAGCACCTTGCGCTGCCGCTGCTCCACCTCCTTCTGCCCCAGCAGCTCCATGATCTTCTCGCACACTGTGGACTGAGCACAGCGGGGTCAGGCAGCGCCCGGGACACCCCGGTCAGAGCGGGGCCCTGCGGCCGCCGCCGGCCCTCACCTTGCCGCTGGCGGTGCCGCCGCTGACGCCGATGAGGAAGGGCCTGGGCCGCGGCCGGTCCGGGTCGGGGCCGCCGGCGGACGCCATAGCGAGGCTGCGGGGGGGCCGCGGGGCATCATGGGGTTTGTAGTCCGGGTGGGGCACCGCCAGGGGGCGTGGTCGTCGAGGGGGCGTGGTCACTGAGGGGGCGGGGCTACGGGCGCGGGGTGCGTCCGGTGTCAGCCCCGCGGCCACGGGGATGGGCGGGAGCGGTGGGGAAGCGGTGTTCACAGCCCCGTGTACCCTGAGCACTGCGCATGTGCGAGCACAGCCCCTGAGCACTGCAGGGATGGGGCAGCCACAGCTCCTCTGGGCACCCTGTGCCATTGCCTCAGCACCCTCATATGGAAGAGCTTCTGCCTTAGATCCATCCTGAGCCTCCCAGTTTCAGTCTGGACCCATCACCGCTTGTCCCATCACTACAGTCCGTGATGCAGAGCTCCTCTCCAGCATCCCTGTAGCCCCCTTAGGCACTGGAAGCTGCTCTGAGGTCTCCTCGCACCTTCCCTTCTCCAGGCTCAACAGCCCCAATGTTCCCAGCCTGCCTCCATCCGGGAGCTGCTGCAGCCCCTGAGCATCCTCGTGGCCTCCATTGGTCTCCTTCAACACCTCCGTGTCTCTCGTGTTACGGACACCAGAACCGCACTCAGTGCTGGGGGGGTTAGACCTGAGCTCAAAGCTCTTTCCCACCCTGTTTGACTCCATGACTCCGTGTTCCCCCCCCATTCACATTGAACCCCCCGTGTGTAACCCCCCCCCCCCCCCCCCCCGTCCCGAGCTCTCGAGGCTCCCCCGTCCCCTCCCTCGGTGCCAGCTCGGGCGCGGCCCCGGCGAGCAGCGGTCAATGATTAAACCGGCCGGGCCGGGCGCGCTCCCGCTGCCCCTGCGGGGCCCTGCGGGGACCGCGGCGGGGCCGGGACGGAGCGGACGCAGGTGGGACCCGAGGAGCGGGGCCGGGACCGGGGGGGGGCTCCACTCGTCCGATCCCGCAGCCTGGGAAGGGGACACATCCGGATGCGCAGGGCAGGGGCTGAGCCCCTCTCACCCCCCCCCGTCCCCGCAGGCGGTTCCATGGAGAACGAGGCTCCCGTCGGGGCCCGGGGAGCGGAGCGGGGCGGAGGCAGCTCCGCTCCCCGCTGGGCCCCCCCCGGGAACGGGCCCGTGGTGGTGACGGCAGCGACGAACGCGGCCTTCGAGGAGGAGCCCCCGCCCTACTCACCCCCGGGCCCCGGGAGCGCGCAGCTCCTGCACCCACCGCCCCCGGCCCTCGGGAGCGCGCAGCTCCCGCACCCACCGCCCCTCGGGAGCACGCAGCTCCCGCACCCGGTGCACCGGGGACCGGTTCTGTACCCGACGGGGCCGTTCCCACCCCAGGGCCTCCAGCCCCGCCTCCTGCTGGGTCACCCCTGGCCCCCCCCTCCAGGGTTTGTGGGGGGGGCACAGGGGGGTCAGGCGGCTCTAACCCCCTGCCCTGGGTCACAGCATGAGGGGGCAGCGAGCACCGTGGGGCCCTCGGCCCTGCCCAAGGACTACGTGGTGGAGTCGGTGCTGGTGACCGTGTTCTGCTGCCTCCTCACCGGGCTCGGTGCCCTCATCTACTCCCACGAGGTAAGGATGGTGCAGGCCCCGTGAGCACCAGACCCTGCTCCGGTGCTGGCGGCCTCTTCACCTCTCCCTTTCCTCCCTGTGTCAGACCCGGGCTGCACTCGGCCGTGGGGACATGGCCCATGCGTATGTGGCATCCAGAAAGGCCCAATCCCTGGTGCTCTTCAGCCTCCTCTTCGGGTTGTTCGCCTCCATCAGCTGGGTCATCTACGTCCTGGTGGTGCTGTACCTATAACGGGGACCCCAAGTACCAGGACATGGCCCAGCCTCAGGGCACGGGTTGGGGGGCATGGCCACTGCCCCTGTGGGGCATCACCGGGGCTGCCATGGGATAGGGGTGACCATGAGGTGTTACTGTGGCCGAGCAGCCACACCGGAGCCACACGTGCCTTTGCCTGCCCGCTCCCAGCCCCACACACCATGGCATGGGGAGGAGGAATCCAGACCGGAGTGGTGCCGGTGCTGTGTCCTGGAGCCGGCACTGAGCAAGCAGCTGTGTTGGAACAGCAGCACCGGGTGCGGGATGAAGCTCTGCTGCAGGATGTGGGATCCTGTCACCGCAGAGCATCGCGGAGGTGCCAAACAGGACCTGGTGCAGAGGAAGCATCTGGTAGGATTGGGGCTGGAGATGGAGCCCACGGCCCAAGGGTGACAGAGAAGCCAAAGCACATGTGTGAGAACCCTCCCTGGTAACGATCAGTGTGAGAAGAGACCGAACCACAGCATTCAGCTGCAGTGATTTGGCACACAAGTAAATCACACACAAATCCATCACACACACACAGAGGCTGCATCGCCTCCTTTCTGCTGCTTCCTCATTGAAATAAACCACGGCTGTAGCCAAAGCTGCTGTTTTCTCTGCAAGGACCTTCCCCTCCATCCCATGGCTTTTGTCCACCACCAAATATGGGGTAAATTCCCCTGCAATGAGTTAAATCCAGGTTTCCTCCAGAAGCAAGACCCATGCATGGGGAGCCCACATGGGGCTGTGCTGGGGCTGCAGCAGCCCCAGGCCTGAGGGTGCCACTCGCAGGGAAGGGCAAGGGGAAGATGAGCTTCCCAAGGCTGCTCCGATGAGCTGAGCTGTGTCCTGCACCAGGGACGTGACAGGCCCCATGGTCCCATCCAGCTCTGCTGCCCTGGTGGGACACAGCACCATGGTCCATGGCCAGTGACAAGGGGACACGTGCACGGGGTCAGTGTCTACGCATCCTCCCGACAATGAGATCCACAGGGATCCTGTACCCCGTCCAGGGCTGGAATAGCGCTGGGTGGCACCCAGGTTATTTACAGCCCCTGGTGCCAGCATGCACTGACCCATGTGGGGTAGGGAAGAGATTTATGGGGGAGAGATAAAAGGGCCGAATGCAGAGAAGCCCGAGGGGCACATGAGAAAACACGAGGCCACACCAGCGCCAGGAGTGGATCCGATTGTCACTTTAATCCACAGACTGCTGCATGCACTGCAAACAGGATGCCCAGGCGGGTGCGTCACCGCTCTTTATTTGTCTTTAATATAAAAGTTACAGGTCTGAAATGTTGCAGGAAGATGCCACCATCAGGACGGGGTCAGTGGTACATACACAATGCAACCGATGGGCAGGGGGCTGGTGATGGGGGCATCGCTCCCCCTGCTCCCTGCCCAGTGCGCGGAGGGGATAGAGACCCCTTTTCCCCCCCAAAATAGAGGCGATGCCCTTGAGGATGCTGCTTCCAAGACACAAACACGCTCATGGCCAAGCAAAGGGCTCTGCTCTGTGCTCCCCAAGTGCTGCTCCTGCAGAGCTGGGGCTCTGGGTGAGGAAACCCTTAAGGTCCCTGTGAGCCTGAGGTCGGGGGGACAACAGCAAAGGGGAGAAAGGGGATGGAAAGGCTGAGGGGAAGGGGCTCAGCCCCATGGTGCAGCTGAGCTGGTGGAGGGCAGGAGCGAGACCCCCCCATTGGTGGTATGAGAGCGATGGGGCTGTGGCTTTAATGCTACCACCCCACAGGACACCCCCAGAAACAGGCTCTGTCACAGCACAGGGGCCCCAGGAGGTGCTTGGTGCCGGTCGGGGCAGCCCGTGCCAGACACAGGCTCTATTTGCCTTGTCACAGCCGTGTGCGGTTTGCTTTAAAACCTGATGGACAAAGGCAAGCACCAGCATCGCCTCCTGCATGGCAGGCTGGGAAGCCTATGGGGATTGCAGAGCCTCGGCTGGACACAAACGGCTCCGGTGCCCTCAGTGCCATGGAATGAAGCGTTCGGATGTGTTCTGGCTCAGATGTTTCAGCACAGGAACATCCCTGCTCCTCCCATTCTAGGGATGCGCAGCAGGAGCTGGCGCTGGACCCCACGCTCTCCTCACCTACAAGATGCCCCCACAGGTAAATGGGGTCTCCTGTGCCTTGGCATTCGGCTGCTGGAAAATATAATGGAGCTGGTGCAATCCCATGGACAGGGCAATGCTGCTGTCGGTCCAGGCGGAGCTGCTGTCCAGCAGAGACCTTGCAATCTGCAGCAGGAAGGGCTTGCACCTCTGATTCACCCAAAATAAACATGAGACTTCAGCAAACACAGAGCTGCTGTTGGGAAATAAGTTAAGGATGCTCTGAGAAGCACCTATCTGATGCTCTGTGGAACACCCCATCCGATGCTCTGTGGAACACCCCATCTGATGCTCTGTGGAACACCCCATCTGATGCTCTGTGGAACACCCCATCCAATGCTCTGTGGAACACCCCATCCCATGCTCTGTGGAACACCCCACTGCAAGCTGCTGCCCTGAAGCCCCAGGATTTTAAGACCAACTCTAAAAACCAGGTGACACGATGCTAAGAAAGGCTTCACAAGGATGCTAAAACCTCCAGGGTACAGTTAAATCCACCATCCACGCTGTAAACCATGGGGTGAGGAGAGAGGAGGGCTGTGAAATGGCCTGACTGGGAAGGATAACCTGGGGGGGACACAGAGTGGGGACAAAGGGGCTGATTAAGGCACACCAAACAGATTGGGGTTAACGCTGCGTGTGTGGGAAATGAGACCACCCCCTTTGCTCTTCCATGCTGGGCTGGGGGCAATGGGACCTGCTGGGGCTCCTGCCAAAGCACTGAGAACAAAGCAGAGCACCAAAGGCCAGACACACATTTGGCAACAGTGAGAGGAGAGGAGCAGGGTGCAGGGGACGGGGCTCAGCCAGGCACAGGGCTCCTTCCCACTCCCATTCCCAACCCCAGAACCATCCCTCTTGCTCCGATGCCTGGCTCCTGCACCCGCCCCGAGCCTCCTTTCTTCCAGCGCTTGGAACAACATTGTCACTGGTGGGGAGTTTTATACATACTGGTTCGCACTTCTTTTTCCTATAAACTCGTCGGTATTCAGACATGCATCAAAAAGAAAAGTCCCCAAAGGATTCTAAACACTAATATTTACAGTCTCGTATTCTACAGCATTTACTGTGCAAAAGCTAGTACCATCGCTAGAAGATACGGGTCCACGGCTGGGTGAACCGCAGTACCTCGGGTAGTCCGTGTTTCCAGGGTTCGGAGGGGGCACCGTTGCTTAAATAACATCTGAGAGGAGGAGGGGGATACGGTGGCTGGAGATGGCCCATTCTCAGTGCCTCTTCCCTACCTACAACCGGTGCCTTCCTCCCATGAAGAAGGCGCCAGAGACCTGGGGTAAACCATAGACCCCTGTAAACACAAGCAGCTCTCTGAAAGCAGAGCTCCTCTGGCAGGCAGCGGGAGCCTCCTCCATCCTCATCTATGGATGAACACGTTTCAAGGTGGTGGTGTTGCAGAGGAGACTCAAACCCTCACCTTCCACCGCTGCTGACACCGCTCCAGAGACCAGTCTGTGGGTGCTGAGCTCTCGCCAGCCCTCCTTTGTGGATGAAAACAAAAGCCTGGGTATTCCCGGATGCCATCAGCCAACAAACCAGTACCACACCTGCATGGGACCCTCCTTCCACAAAGCTCTCTCCCCGGGTTTAAAGCTGATCCATGGCACAGAGGGACGGGAGGAGGAGGAGGAGGAGGAGGAGGGTGAGTGCAGCGAGCACCGGCTGATCTCTGCCCTGCGCAGCCCACGGCGCGTCCCGGTCACCTCTTGCCTGCTGTGGGCACCCGACTGTCCCCCCCTGGCGGGGAGGGAGGGTGCATCATCCAGTAACAGGTACAAACATTGAACTCCAGTCTCATAGCTGCCCTCGGTGTGCCTGCAGAGCAATCCTCGCTCACACAAACCCTCCTAGGTCTTCTCTTCCCGGTCTGTTTTCCGCCTCGTGATGTTCCGAGGTTTGATTTTGAGGGACAGTTCCCACAGAGCCTCCTCAGCCAAGTGGTCGCTGAAGTCGTTGAAGAAGGACACGATGTCGTCGTTTCTTTTGATGTCGTAATGGCTGGAAAAGCAAAGAGGAGGGATGCAGGTAAACAAGGGGATGCCTCTCCCAGCTTCAGGCTGCCCTCACCCTGTCCTAGGGGCATCCAGCACTGTGTGCTCAGGACAGAAATGACACCAAACAAGGGAAGAACCACCATGCCCATTGCTGAACTGAGGGGAAATCAGACCACATCACACTGGAATGAGCAGTTAGATCTGCTGCCTCTGCTGCAAGACAGCCCTGGAGAAAACCCTCCATGACCCAGAGAACATAGGGATCAGCAACCTTGAGGAAAAACTGGTGTCTGGAAGAGCAGTGGGAAAACTGCACTGATCTCAAAACTAATACAGGAAAAATGTCTTCATAACCTTTAGTCATATTCAACCCAGGGAGGGAAGGAGGCTGTGACCAGAGCCCTGTCTTTCCCAGGTCTCCTTACACCTCCATCACAATGCTTTGGTTTCAGACTCCCTTTCCCTTGCACAGTGGTTCCCATTCCCCCACCCCAGTCCCCACCATGGTGCCTTCAAAGCCAGTTCTGACCCCCCTGCTGCTGCACTTACACTTGTTGGAAGCACCTCATGCTGTCCAGGATGTTAAACTGCTGCCAGCGCTTGGAAAAGTTCACTTTGCTGTCAATGTAATCAGGGTTTCCCAGATGAACAAAGGTCAGGTCCTGCAGAATCAGGCCTCTGAAAGAGGGAAAGGGGCAGCAGGCCAGGGAGTAGGCAAACAAGTAGAGGTTAGTCACACAGGGGCAGGATGCCAGCCAAAAGGCAGCCAGATGCAATCTAACAGCCTCCCACTGCTGCCACCATCAGCACAGCAACTCTGAACCAGAGGGAAATGGTCCCCAGCAGCAGATCCAAAGGTGTTCAGGTGCAAGGTGCCACCACACACAAATGAGGGACCTCCAAGGCACTCATGGTCACACTAAGAGTGCTGAGGTTGTTCTTTCACTGTCCATGGAGGTGAGGACCCACCTGGAATAAGGTTGCAATGGGAAGTTCCTGCCAGGGGCTAAACCTTCCCTCCAGTTTTAGGCAAGAGGGTTTCCCTAACAAGGGGGTCTGTGCTGCCTTCCTCCTGCCTCCTCCCCTACTCTGCTAAGTGTCTGCAGGGTCCTGCTGTGGTCCCAGCCAGATGAGATGCTGTGTACCTGTGCAACCTCTTCCCACAGAACTCTTTCCATAGAAGAAAGCAAGACCAGGAGAACATTTACTGGTGCAAACCCAGACCAAATCTGTTATCTAGATCAGAAGGCTCTTACAGAGAAGTGCAATGGCTTCAACCTTTCATCTAGAAACAGCATGAAGCAGCACGTTTGACAAGGCAGACTCCTCATTTACCAGCTCTTGCAGACAGCAGAACCAGAGCTGCTGCAGAACCTGGTATCTGCTGTGGGAAGCTGTGGGATCCATTGCAACTCCTGGTAAAAATCCATCTTTCTGCACAAAGATCTCAAAGAGAATGCATTTAAAAAGCACCACCTGAAGATCCAGGCACTTGATCCTTCCTTTGCCACAGTCAATTCACAAAAAGATAGCTGCCAGCCTGCCTTTCTGTGCTACAGGACAAACTGCTCCAGAGAGGGCATGTGGGTTGATGTGGCACACTGCCATCTTACTGTAGATGCAGGGCAAAAGGCAAGTGCTGAGCTGAGCAGAAGCTGCTGAGAAATCCTTGAAGGAACTAATTTAATGGGCAGAAGTAATAGCAAAGGGAAGAAGAAAGTCCCAACTCACAGGTAAGGTATACAGGGAGGCTCCACATCAGCCAGAGCTGCTCGGTATGCGCGGAAGGACGAGGAGCTGTCAATCAGTGTGCAGTACTCAGCCAGGCCCTGCAGGACACAAAGCCCACAGTGACACCACTACTGGAAACCTGTTTTCCCTGTACCTTCTCCCCAGAGCACCAGGGAGCTCAAGCCATCCTGCAAACACCTCCAACTGATTTACTCAGCCTGATCCCAAGTATGTATGGACAGAGCCTCGTTGCCTTCAGCCTCACCAAGCCTTCAATTTGCAGGGAGGAGGAGGCTGTTCTCACCCAGACACACTTCAGGCTCCCAGCACATGGCATTACACCCACTGGTGAGCAGTTATCCACCATCCCTCCACCCATTGTTGATGCTGAGCTGTTAAATCCACCCAGCTGTCATGCACTGTAAGCACAGCCCTCTTCCCTCCCTGGAGATAGGAGCCCTCACTGCTCCTCACCTCTGAGGTTTGCTTCTGCCACTCCAGCCTCCGGATAGGTGCAGAATCCAGTGCAGAAAGAATGGCCAGATAGGAATTAAAATTATTCAGCTTTCGTAAGTGCTGTGAAGAGGGAGAATATTCCAGTTACTCTAGAGATCTGAAAGCCTTCTAGCACCAAGCAGCTCTACCAGCCCCAAGGTCCCACTCCCCTGCTCCTTTAGGAAGCAATGCGTGTGATTCACAGCAAGAAGCTGATACCTTCATAATCTTTATAAACTTAAGGAGCAGCCTCTCTCGGTCTTGGGCTTTCTCTTGTAGCATAATTATTGATCGGACCCTGGAAGAACAGACAGAACAGAACAGATAAACCCACACAAGCAGATGTCAGATTTCTTCTTGTTTCATTTCATAAAACCTGGTCACTGATGAGCATGGGCCAAGCATACAAAAAAGTTCATGACACCTCCAATTTAAATGGAGCACTCACAACAAAGAGAATAACTTTAAGGATGACCACAATAACCCTCCACTGAGCACGCTCACTTGCAAGGCCAATGTTTGGTTGAAGGGCTCAGTGGTACTGACAATAATCCCTCTGTGTTACACTGCCCTCCACAATCCTCCTGATTTCCTTTCTTGTGTGCTCTTGGGTCTTTGACGAGTGCCCTGAACTTATTTCTTGGCCAAAAATATATCTTATCCCAGTGGTAATAAGGGAACCCAACTCTTCAAGGAATATTTTGAGTATTTATAGGGCCCTGGGGGTTAAGCACAGCTCAGTGCCACAGCTGTTCTGAGCTCCTTACCAGTAGGACATGTTATTAAAGTGCTCTGTGAACTGTGTGAGGTTGGGGCTCTTCTCTTCATTTTGCTCCTTCGCCCAAAGCAAAACTTCTGGGATCTGCCAAGGAAGAAGAGAAGGGTGGGAAAATACCACACATTAAAATGGGATTTCTGCCTCGAGATTCCCAGTCGCAGTCTGTGTTCACAGCCACTTGCTGACGCAAGTCCAGCTGTCTCCTACAACCCAACAAGTGTGCTTGGGGAACAGGCAGAGAACACCAGAGACTGCAGAGAGTACGTGTTGGATCCCTCCCACCACCCTTACCCCATCCTCAGCTCTGTACCTCGATTTTATAGAAAAGTTCAGCATCGAGGAGGGTCAGCTGCTCAGCTATTTCATGACTGTGGAAATCATGCAGGGTCCCAGGCCTGTAGGAAACAAGCATAAAGGCTCAGAAAATGTGACCTGTTTTCTTCTCTTCCTTGTGTTTTGGACTGTGAAAACTTCTGTGTCCACAGGAAGAGGGATGCCCTGTCTCTCACAGAACCAAGATACAGTCACATGCATCTTTCCTCACCTGGCTGCCACCCCACGGGCTGCAAGAGGTTTGATGGAATTGGTGTAGCTCAGCATTTTCTTCTGATCCACTTTATCCAGGATGTTTTTGCGTAGCACTCTGGCGAGGCTCAGCTCCCCATTGCACACCAGCCTGAAGACCAGGTCCATCAGCAGCTTGAGGATTTCTTCTGTCAACTCCACTAAGCTGAAAGATGGAAAACCCAGGTAAGGCATCAGAGCTACAGTGTTTGTGTCTGTACCAAGTCTTGTCACTCTTTCCTACAAGCAGAACTGACTGAAATCCCTCCTCTTCCCAGCTCTTCCTTTCCCAGAGATTCCCCTTTTACTGGTTATTTTAAAACTGACCCATTTAGGACACACCAAGAACCTGTTCTTCCAACAGGAGGGTTCAGCACTGGAAGTGTCTCACTGGTCAGGGTAGGGGATTTCAGCTGCCATTAGAGATGAGGTTTAAAACCACATTTTCATAACTGCCAGATGCCTGTGTTGGTACTGACCCCACATCTCCCACCCTGAAACAAAGAAGACAACTCACCACAGCTCATCCACCACTCGCACCAGCACGAAGAAGGTGTTCTTACTGACTCGCTTCTTAAACGTGTCTGGGAAGTGGCAAAACTTCTCATATGTTGGTTGCAAATTAAAGAATCAACTTAATGTGGTGAGATCAGCATCAGTGCAGGGAACAGCTGCCTTGAGGAACATCAGAATAGCACTGGTCTGTCCTGACTGAAACTGGTGCTCACTGTCCAGAAGATAAGGGACACTGACGTGGCTATAATTAAGATGGTATTAAGCTGCTTCCAGCTGCAGGTAGCAGGCGTGTGAGGAGGTACCTACACCTCATAGAACTGATGCTAGAAGAGCAGGTGTACCCTGAAACTGTTCTCTCTAAGGTGGAATGTAATGAGCAGCACTCTACTGAGATCTCCCTCACTGGTCTGTGACATCTGGTCCCAACAGAACTCAGATGTCATCTCTACCTTCCTTACAGCCCAATTTGCTGCAAGGAGAATGATGGCACGGGAGACAGCACAGGTTGAAAAAGCTTCTGCCAGATGGACAAGGGGAAAAAGGTTATCAGTAAATCAAGCACTGACAAGGGCCTGCAGGAATGCCCCAGACAGTATTTCCAGTGACAACTGCTCTGCAGTAAGGTTTGCTGTGTCCTTGGCAGTGCTGATCTGAGCAGGAGCACGGGGAGCAGCAGCTCTGCTGCAGATGGCAGTGATGAGCTGCAACACAGGACAAGGTGACGTCAGGCTCCCTTTGACGTGTGACAGGACCAAAGCCCACGAGGCTCTTACACTGCATGAACCAGACACTGACCTGCTCAGCTGACAGTGAAGGGAGCCACGGGAACAGAGCTGAGGTGAAGGAACTGCAGGCAGGGTGCTCAACAAGAAGCTTTCTCCATACTCAGCCATAAACGCTAATGCTCACCCTGCATTGTAGGGGCCCTTGCCTTGTTAGCAGTTACAAGCTCAGTTCAGAACCAGAAGGCCAAGAGGACATTATCTTCTGTGCTGCATTTCTTGTAATAGGAGAGGGAATGGGTCTTGATTGTTCAGTTACCTCTAGTATTGAACTACACCTGGCCAAGCACACAATCCTCGGCCCCTCTGGAAGGCAGAAAGCACCATGATGCCCATCCTAAAAAAGATGTCCCAAACAAATGACCAAATTCCCAGTGACTACAGAAAATCTGAACTGCTCTTCTCCCCTGCCAGGGCCCTCAGGAGACTACTCTCAAGGCAGTACCTGACCCTGTCTGGACCTGCCCAGCAGCACCTCCCATTGAAGGAAGTCCTGCCTGGGACACCTCCAGGGCAAGCATATTACTGACCACATTCTCAGCAGGCTTTTGACCAACAAACTTGCCACCATCTCCCTCCACAATGACTTCTCAGCTCTGATGCCTGGTGCGGGTGAACTGCCACTCATTTAAAAGGATATCTGTACTGCAGCTTCTTGATGAGCTCCTCAGGGGTAATAAATGTCCTGTATGTAGTCAGGAAAGCTTCACAGTACAGCACCAGATCTACAGAGAAAGACAAGAAAGCTTCATTCAAATCTGCTTTCAGGAAAAGGAAGCTTCTTTTAGGGTTGAACCCAATCTTACAGGAAGAAGACACGGACACATTTTGACACAAACGGGCTTTACAGAAACGTTGTGCTGTTGTTTCTTACCAGCAGATGGACTCTACGGCACAAGAGCCACAGTGAAACTGTCCTGACCCCAGCAGCCTGGCTCCCATTTGCAGCACTCTGGGTTTGCTGCTTCACTTATGTGACCACCAAAGAGGTCAGTGAAAAATACCTACTTGTGGGACAGGCACGTTCATTAATGGTTCAAGGAAAAATGTGATTTAGACCTTGGGGATACTTTAAGAAGATCGGATGGGGAGAGGTGGGGGCTTGTTCCCTGCCTTTACTGCTTACAAGGCCCTGCAGAAGGACATGGCCTCTCCTCCTGACCAGGAATGCATGTGTTCAACACAATGATACAGTGCTGCAGACCCTCTGCTTGTGCTATGTTACAGGAAATTACTGGCTGGGTTTAAACCATGACACTGCCCCAGGATAGTCTAATATGACAGTAGTTTCAGTCAAAAGAAGACTAAATTATGCTGCAAAAAGTAATGTTACCAGGACCACAACACAGACATTGACACAGTGCATGCAGTCAACTTCTGTTTATTCATCTGCAGCAGTAGGTGCTCCAGGCCCCTGAATCACAAAAGTTTTGGCCATTGTCACAGGCACAAAGGATGTGATTTGAAAAAGCAGGAACTGCAAATGGGAAAGAAGACTTCGGATCAAGCCTGCAGTATACTCTGTCCTAGGCAAGGCATGGTTACTGCGTACAGCAGCGGTCAAAGTGGAAACTTGCCATCTCCAGTATAAAACTCAGCAGCCCTGCAGATAGCATGTGCAGAGGGATGGCACTGCCCCAGGGTGCAGCAACTATTGGCAGAGAGCACTGTTAGTGCAGACAGGGAGTAAAAGCTTCTGCTGTGCCTGCCCAGGCTAGGCTGTGCAGGTAAAGCTTGTTTCAGCCAGGACAGGGATCACCCCACACCCACGTGCTGTAACATCCATCCATTGTGCATGGAGGGTGGGAAGGAGCAGGGCATGGTGTGGCGGTTGTGCCTCTCTACCTGCAGTGTTTCTCTTGGCAGGAGCCTCATGGAGACATTGCTTCCTCCTGCTCTTAAATCAGAAAGCTCTGCTGCCTTTTGATTAGAGACAATCAGACATAAGCTCTGAAGATTGAGGCTGGGTGGTCATGGCAGGGGTGAGTCCCCAGCCTCATCCAGCTGTAATCCTGCGCTCATAGCAAGTGCGCGTGGCTGCGAGCACTTAAGTGACCATGGGTTTTATTCCTAAAGACCACAAGTCTCTCTTTATCCCTTATTGCTTTTAGCTTTTTTAGAAAATTCAAATGGACAAGAAGCATCATGCAGCAGGGCGTGGAGTTCCATTTATTCTGGGTTCCCATCTGCCCAAAAGGCAACGTGAGGTAATACAGCTGGTCTGCTCTGGCACTTGAAGCTGCCAAGAAATTCATCTTTAAAGGAAAGCCTCTTAACTATACCCCTCTGTGCCGTTTGGCTGATTGATTTACAAGCCCTGAATTCCTCTCATTGTAAGCTTAATTCATTAACCCTCTCAGTCACCCAAACACTGGGTTAGCATAGCACGAATTCCTTCATGCTCCATTCAGCTCAGCGGCTTGGCAGAGCCTGTGGGGCCAAGCTCTGTGACTATTCTGAGCTCCCTCCACCCAACCACTCTCCCTGTCCTTGTTCTCCTTGCTCTGGAGAACAAGCAAGAATAAATCAAAGCTTCTCTATTCCAGCTTCAGCAGTTTTATCTGGGGTATTCCCACCATCTCATTTAGACTGCTTTTAAAAACACACCTATCTACCCTTCATGCAGTCAATTGCCTCCTCCTCTCTCGTATGTTCCTAACTTTGGTCCTTTCTGCTTGGATTCAATGCCTGATGTAAATAGGGAAAAATTGCTGTCAGGGGAAGGATTTTCTTGCTAGCTGAATGGTGCTGGTAAGTAATTGCAAGCACCTTATGCTACAGTAAAACCCCTGCCATTTAAAAATGCACATGAAAGATATCTCCCCTTTGGCTATCAAACCTCTGAAATACGAGCGCTGAGTGGTTCAGTGGGTTCCTTGCATCCCAGGAGATAAGGAGATCAATTCTGGTTAAGGCCATCAGCACAAATGTGTTTGGCAGGGTCAAAATCACTCTCTGGAAAGATTGCAAAGGCTGCCTTTGCCACAGGTCTTTGAAAGCAGCTGCTTTGTGAGGGTGGTGACTGGGTTTGGAGAGATAAAGTGGGGTTTTTACCAATCTAGAGTTAAGGGTTGCTAAACTCCCTTTTCTTCCCCCACATCTCCTTCCCTGTACTGTGGATTCCCTCTCTGAACTGGTCTGGGTGGCTACCTGCATGCAAGTGGTAGAGAGTGGGACTACGACATGCTAAGCTGAAAATAAGGGGTGTCAGAAGACCAGGACCTGAACAGCTTGCCCAATGCCCACGGGTACTGAATTAGACCCAAACCGACATCCTCCTTTCCTACTTCGAAACAACAGTCACTCCAGCACCTCCTACACCACCACTGCTCGGAAGTTCAAAGGGTAAGGAACATCTATGAAAGCAGGATCCTTGCCACAACAGGCTGGTCACATCTGCTCTTTGGAGAAGACAGTGGCCTACCTTGGCAGCTACAGAGACACCAACACAACACTGTCACCAACTCCACTGGTGTGCCTTCCTTTGTGGATCTGGGCAAGGGCTATGAGGAGTTAATACCATCCCTGCTGCTAAATGGAACAGGGGCTTATCCAGCTTACCTCCATTTCACCAGAGATAAGCACATCCCTCCCTCCCCTAGATCACAAACCCAGTCCTCTCCACCCTGGCCCAGCCATAGCATGACTGCACATGCTGCAGAAGACAAGCAGCATAGGGCCACACCAGGCTGTGCTCCTGAGCTCTCCTTTAGTGCACCCACTGTACCTTTCCTGTCGGTCTCTGTTGCATGCACCAACAAAATGTCTCCAGATCCACCACGAACATCTGGCCCATCATCTCCCTGCAATGAGAACAGGAACACGTTAGGTATGTCCCAAGCTCTAGTTTACCATCTCTGGGGTTCAAGCTCAGCAACAACTGGCAGAGCACACAATGTTCCTGGCACTGCCTGCAGTGCAAGCTGGGGCATGGTCTTCAATGCTGGGCTAATCCTAGAATTTGAATAAGGCATTTGGTGTCCCTATGTGAGGATATGGGCTGATCCTCACACAAGTCTCTCAAGGCCAAGCTGTGAAGCTCAGTGAAAGCTGAACCTTCTGTCCACAGAAGAGTGAACAGAAATGTCCCAGACTCCCAAATGCTCCCAAAAGACCATTAACAGAGCAGTAACACTGTGTGAACTGTCTCAAAGTGCAGGATCACGTACCCCAGAGGCTGTGGGGTGAGAGGTCATGCATTCAACTTTCATGCTCCTGGAACATCAAAACCTAGCGAGTTAATTCCCTAATCTGGAACTATTTGGCTGGAGGTCACCTGGAGTGATCCAATAACCGGGAGCAGAAAACAGCCCTGATAATGGCTTGACCCCTGCCTTTCTGCTCTCTAAAAGCATCTTTCTTCTAGCTACTGTAATTCACAACTAAAATATGCAAAACTGATCTATCCTTCAGCCAGCAGCTCCCACGCTGCAGGAAGCAGCTCGTGGTGGCACTTCTATAGTGTTTCAAACATACAGACCATAAGGGAGAGGAAAAAAGAAGGGCTGACAGATCTGCTAGCCCAAATGTTCAGAAATCACTAATTTTTAATTGTTTTTTTAAAGGAAATATTTCTGCAGAGGAGACTGGAATCGAGTCTGGCTTCCCTGAGCATTTTAATAGGCAAAATACAACCCCCCTTGGATTACAGCCAAAGAGCACCTATGTCTAAGATGTGACTTTTTCAGGTGACCCTCTGGCAAGATTCATGAAATATTACTTAAAGAATGAGTAGTAGCTTCTCACTCTCTCCTGCACATCTTGGCTGACCAAAGAACACTCCTAAAGTGCCAGTAAATGATACATTCTCTCTGTTTTTTAGCCTAGCCCCCTACAATCTGAAAGCTTCAAAAGCCTGCATATTCCCCTCGAGCTGCACGTCAAAGACAGCTTGGTTCAAGAGCACAGTGAGCAAAGCTGTCTGGGAGTGCACCCAAGGCTAAAAACAAAGCCATTTCTCAAATACAGGAACAGTCACTTCAGCTGCTCTTCCACACCAGTAATATAACATCCTGCTCAGGAAATGTGCTAAACTTGCCTTCTTTCTGAAAGGCCAACACCATAAACCTGCACCTGGATTTATAGTGCTCAGCCTCCCAGGTGCTTCATTTCAGGCTGGCACAGGCTGAAGAGGTGGGAAAGAGCAGACTGGGTAAAGGGCACGAGATGCATTGGTTATTTAGAGAGATATCTCACATTAAACCCCCATTCATTGCTGATGCTCCCTGCCTGCACCAGCATCTTATACTTTCACAACAGCTGCACACATAAAGCTGCATACCACTTCTGCCGTAACCTAGTTTTTCCTATCAAATAAAAGCCGATGCCTTGCTTGTGCTCACAGAGAATCAGGTTTCAATATAGCATAAACCAAAGAGTATGAAATCAAACCCAGAATGCACCTACCTCTTGCTTCAACGTTAACCTAGCCATAATTTCACTGTGGTCGATGAGGGATAGCTCATCTACCTCTTCCTCCAACTGTGATGATTCCAAAGCATCTGGTGACTGCTGCTGCCTGTAAAAAAGAGGGGAAATATCCATCAGTGTCATTGCCCATCCATGGGAAGAGATGTGGGGTCCACTCGAGCTCTCTGTACAATCCTTCATTAAAGGACAGTAAGTACACAGGCAGCCTGGAGGTAAACCTTCTGCAAACAAGCCCAAATTCCTAGCTCTAATTCTGCTGCTTTGCGCATCTCTTGGAAAAGAGGAAGATGAACCTTTAGGACCTGAACACTTGTCTGCCTGTGCACTTTTGTCAGGCAAGATTTTACTATGCCCTGCATAAGTGTACACTTCCATATCTCCTTAATCCACCAGCTTTTTAGTGCACACAAATCTAAGCTCTTCCTCAAATGTATAGAGACTGAGCATACCCTGTACATATGTATCTTGGTCAGCTCATGACCCACTGTGCTGCTACAAGGGGGGATGACTGGCTCTCTTTTTGCAGGAGAATAAAGCAGAAAGCTCTGACCACTTTTTTGGGTACATCCACAACACTAATACTCCTACTTCCAAAGGCTGGTTCTTGTGCCTGGACATACGTTCTCCGTGCTGGTATTCCTAAACAACACAAAAGCATGCATGTTCTTTATAGCCTTCCCCAGGCATAGGCTAAAATCCTGTGCACCAGTCCATACTTTGAAGCAGATAGTGAGCTTTGCAGAGCACTCTTGTATTGTCTCCTTCACTGCAGGGATTAAAACACCCCAAACCAACTGCAGGAAAATGGGGGAGGGAAGTTGACTGTCACACACAAAACAATGCCATCCTTTAGTTTTGCTTTAGAAATGCAATTGAAGAGCAATCTCAAGCAGCAGGGAAGCACTCCACTCCTCCTGAAGCCCATCTGTTACAGCCTGCACCTCTTCATTTACATAGACAAATGATAGCTAAGAGCATTAGAAGGGATATAAAGCTTCCCGCTCGAGGCCCCAGCCAGCCTCTAACTAGCAGGGTTAGGAGGAAATTCCCCTCTGGAAGACTATTTCCCAGCAGTGAGATAGACTTTTTTTCACACGTTTTCCTGGAAGCAGAAGGGAGCAACCAGCATCAATGACAGCACTGCCAATTAGGTGGGCTTAGGAGGGCTAACACAGGCTGCATTAACCCCCACAGGCTCCCTGAGTTAAGTAACAACGTCTTGCCAGGATCATCCTTCTTCAGCAGGATCCCACTGCTCACCGCTGTCTGAAAACCCACGTGTGCTTAAGGTTTAGGGACAATTGAGGAAGTTGAGGGTGGAACAGGCAGCCCCAAGGACAGTTTGGTAAAGGGCAGGGCTAATGGGACATTGGTGACTCTGCACCCTTTGAGGCTGGGGAGCAGGAGTACCAGGAGAGTCAGTCTCACCTTTCAGCACCATCTTTGCCTTCCTTCCCCATGGTACTGCTGTTCAAAGTGGAGTCTTTGGAGTGGCTGTCTTTGACAGAGGGAGATTCCTGCAAAGAGAAAGGAGGTTTTCATTATTACAGGGGCTCCTACACTCCTTGCATTTACAATCTGCCTGCCTCTAAATGGCCCTTTACTGGAAATTCCTATGGAGCAGTTAAAGACTGATGCAAGTTAATGCCAAATGCCAGGAAAACACAGAAGTTAATCAGACAGGAAATTTGGGAGCATCTCTGGAGACCAGTGTAATTAGTACTGTTTGCTTTTACCATTGTGAAACGATGCTGAAAGTTACAACACAAGTCAGCTGTTGTCTTGGATTTTAACCCTCTCACAACTGTTTTTCCTCTCCAGTCCTTACTGTTGAAATACACTTGCCTTCTGCTTTAATCAGAATGGTTACAGCCAGCTCTAAGCTCTCCATTTTCAGTTCCCCTCTTGATCTCAGCCCCCAAAACACCAACTGGCCTTAGGGGGTGGACACACACTGCTGATCCCACCTCCCTTCTCTTCCACCAGGACAGCTTACACCATGATGCAATGTTTCCACTTCACAATTCATGGCTGTGGAAATGAGACTAATGGAAAAAAGCAGCACCAGCTGAACCTGCAGCACAGAACAGCAGGTAGAGAGCTCAAAGCAAAGATATAGCATTTTAAATTAGCCATTTATTAAGGAGACAAATAGCCATGAACGACAAATGGGAATATTAATCTAACAGTGTTGGAGCTCAGAATTATTTAATATCATGCAGACTGAGACTTGGAAATTCAGCCTATTGAACAGACAGGACTGAAACCATCTGCACACTATCCCTTCAGCCTGGAAAACAACACTGGTGAGCTCCAGGTTCTTGGTGTCTGCAGAGGTTTTCCAGACTCTGTAAAGCTCTTTGCTTCAAAGTTGAGAACCAGATCACAGCTGCCCAAAAGGATGGGCCTGCCTGGATGCAACTCTTGAAGGGAAATGATGGGAGTGCTATCTCTTGGCATATTTAACATCAGCATGGATAAAGGTCTTGGAGACATCCTGTAGATGTGCCTTCCAAGATGAGGGCAGGCAAAAGGATTGCCACAGATCTCTGCTGCTGTTTCCTATGACCCAACAGGAAGAGGGTACCTCCCTGCAGTGGAAAACACCCTGTCTCCTCTAGGAAATAGCTAAGATATGAGGCTTGAGCAAAGGAAGAAACAGCGTGCCATTACAATGCTAAATCAATCACTTACTTTGTATCCAAACAGTGAAGGAAGAAAGAAATGATTGAGAGCTCAAGGCTTTCTGTATTAGAATAGGGAAGCCAAAGCAGTTAGAAGAACAGACACGGCCCCAGGGTGGTGCTGGTCAGGGTGCAGCTTTCTGGAAGGGAACCTCACGCAAGCAGCTCCAAAAAGCCAGTGAAGTGCAAACCAAACAGCGTGGCAGGAGAAGCTGTCCCTATCTCCTGCCAGGGCTCACAGTGACCCCAAAAGCATCGCCTGCTCTGCACCAGGAGCAGGAGGCCATCCAAGCCAGGAGTGGGCAAGCAGAGGGACCACCAGCAAGGGAGCCAGGGCAGCAGGATGGACACAGGAGCTCCACAGTGTGCAGAAGAGGCCGGTGCCAAGCGCGTCAGCCCCAGCGTGAACTCAGCATGCACCAGGCAGCCCCTTCCCGGTGTCCTCTCCAGGTTACTTACTCCTTCAGAGCGAGGGAGTTCCCCGTTGCTCTGGCCAGAGGAATACAGATTGACGTATTCACCCTCACCAGCCTCCTCACTGGCGTTTTCACTCTAAGGGAGACAGGATGAAAGGAAATACGTGATGGTGCTCCCCGCCAGCACAACGCTAGTGAGAGAACGTGCCCACGGGCTGGGAGGAGAAGCACTCTCAGCAGCTGCTGTCACCTAACTGGGAGCCCTTCCTTTGGCTCAATGGGCAACACAATGGCCAACAAAGTACAGCCAAGGCTGTACTTTACCAGGGGTTTTAAAGCACCATCCTGAAGGCTGCAGCAGGGCAGCAGCACGCACTGCTTTGCAAGAGCTGCCGTGGACTCCATGCGAGACTGCAAAGGTGTAATATGCACGTGCAGATTTCAAGAGTTCAGAAGCTGAGCATCCAGAGCTTGACACCCAAGTGCCCGTCCTACCCGCGCTGTGGTCCTGCTCCTAACTGCACATCAGTCCTGCAGCCCTGGGGGCATCAAATATACCTCTCAAACTGTGATGCAAGCACAAACTAAGGCCATCACACACCAAGCTAAACCAAACTTGAGGGTTTCTGGGCTGTTACAAGGACCCAACACAAGGAAGATCAACTGCAAGGTCAGGTTTAAGGTGTAAAACCTGATCATCTCCTCTGCAACCAGTGTTCCTCTTCCAAACATCGTGAGGAGGCAGCACTACCATGCACTGTGCTGATAGGAATCAACTCAAGGCTTTGCAGCAAACAGGAGAGGAGCTGCTCGAGAACTGGGTGTTTAAAAGAGTAGCTGTAATAGACAAACCTGCTCACTGATCTGCAAGACTGATCTGGGACCTCAAACCAGTAGTGCTGTATGAGTGTGGGAACAGCGCTAGTCTAACCTCATCAACACCTGATGCTTTGCATCAATGTGCATTGCCACCAAGCACACAGGTAAGGCTGCTGGGAACTGGGAAGAGCAGGAGCCTGGAGAGAGAAACAGGTTTATACCCAGGAGGGACAGACCTGGACTGGACCCACTGCTCCTGGGGCTCACCAGTGACTTAGGAGGGAGCAGCAATCACCCTGCAGAAACTGCAGGATGTGAACCACCTTTAGGAGTCCATGTTTAGAAACAACCAACCTCACAAAACACTCCTTTGCCTTCCTCAGCTTTGTATTACAATTGCAGGAAGCTACAGCAACTTCTCCTCTCCCCTTCCCCAGCATTTGACATTTTGTGTTTCCTACACATGTGCTAACGTTTTCTCAGACCTGCTGACGCTGTTCATTTGTTCCAGTCACTGTTTTCATATGAAATAACCTCTACAATTCACACACACATTTGGAAACCGGACTAGAGCACATTGAGCATGTATTAATACAAGAGACATTTTCTTTTAACAAACAAATAAACGCAGCCTTGCGTTAAGATGCATTATCTCTATGGATAGTCTCACCGAAGGCGTCTGGAGAGAATCAGTGAAAGAGGTTTCAGAAGGAAGGCAGACAGGAGCATTCCCGTTAAAGCTGCTCTCCTGAGAAGAGGAGTTTGGCACATCCACAGTGCTGGGAGACTGGTTGGCTGCGGCGGGCACCGCTAGGTCAGAGCTCTGAGATGGATGGACGGGAGGAAAAGGTGGGGTGGAGCAGGAGGAGGAGGTAGAAGAGAGGAAAGGAGGTATGGAGACTTGGTTGTGAGGCACAAAGTCCTGGGAGTAGGACCTAAACACAGATTTGTACTATGGGATGCAGAGACGTACAACACAAAAACAAGGAAGATGGGGAAAGGAAAGAGACAGACAAAAGAAAAAGTAATTAGATTGGCAGCAGCGTAGCAGTGACAGCACAAGGCACAACCCCAACAGAGGCAGCTCTGTTTTATCACCCACACACTACAGCAGGAATTGCTACCTGGGACACATCAGCCAGTTTTTTTCCAGAGACTTGCTCCTGCACAAACAGCAGCTCGGCTGAGAGGAAAGGGGCACCAGGGTGTTTACCTGCAGGTATCCAGCCTTTGCTAAGCAGGGTATCTCAGTCCTTTAATGACAGTGACCCTGAGAATCACTGAGTGGATGACAGGATGCGAAGGCAGAAACCATGGCTGTGAGCATGCTGGAAATATCTAGATAGAGAAAAGTACTCCGAGTGCTTACTGCTTCTCTGGGATTTTCCACAGGATCCAAATTTAAGATGCCTTTTGCTCCAGCCCTGTAATTTAACAGCTACTGTGTCAAGTCTGTTCCAGAATACACAGCTCTCAGGGAGGAGTGGCTGGATGCCGTCTTTTAAGTTACACTGAAGGATAAAGGAGCTTAGGCTGTTACTCCTTTCCATTTGAACAACACAGGGAGCAGAAATGGTAATTGCCCTCAGGAGCGATGAATTCCTTATCAAACTGATCCTTTAACACAGTGCCTCCAAAAGTCAGCTGAAGAGATGAAAAGAGATCATCTGCGTAAAGCTTTATTTCACTATCTCTCCTAATCATCAGATTACTGCTCAGATAATATTAAACAGGGTGCAGTGGGAATATACTGTGCCAAGAAAAACAAGAGCAACCCTCTGTCTTTTAACATCTGGTGCTAGTAAGATTTACCATCAGGGTTAAGTCCAAAACAAAGCTGACACCCAGCAAAAACCAAAAGAGACAATAATGCTAAACCTGCTGGCAAGGAGTTTATGTAGAAACCTGCAGAGCTCAAACCACTGGTGAGACCTGTGCTGTAGCCAAGTGGACCAAAGGAAGAATTGCATCATCCAAAACAAAACCCACACTGAAATGGAGCTGTGACAGTTGCTCCTTCGCGTGATCTGCGGCAGAAGGATGGAGCATTATAGAGCTCTCCAGAAGCACAGACACAACTCGCTCAAACCAGGCTGCAAAGTGACACCCTTGTGATGTAAAAAGGAGAAGGGACAACAAAGGCAGGAATGAGAGAGCTCAGGCTACATTTTCCCAGGAGAGTTGAGTGTGTGACAAAAAGCAAAGCTTAGTCTGTCACCTGAGTGAGCCCTGGCAGCAGCATCCAGTGCAGCAGTGGTACTTCTGTTTCTACCTAAGAAAGACATGAGCTCAAAAACCTAAACTGAGAACTGCCTCGGGCCAGAAACCTGGGCAAAAAAAAAGCTTTTCCACTACAAAGGAAAGGAAACATAAAGCTCAATGGCTACACTTTACCTTCCACCACCTTAATCCTCAGTGGTTGCCCTCCGCTGTGCGTGGAGTCCCGCAGCGCTCTGGGTGTACTCTGGGGACCCCAAACAAATTGCAGGCCATAATACAGAGAAACAGAGGGAGATGCTTTGGAAAGAGAGCTTAAAAGACCACTGGAGAATAATTAAAATGCAAATCCCTACCACATGCCTGTGGCTAAAAGGAGACTGGCTCTAGGACAGGCTCCTCTCTCTTCCTGCCTGTTTCTTTCCGGATGAGCAGCCCTGGCTCCAGGGACACCGTCAGCTTCTGGTGCTGCCTCAGTAACAATGACAAGTCTAATCTCTGTATTTACTTTCTGCCCAGATAAATGCTCTGCATTTATTCATTTTCACTCGCACGGCACAAACCACTAAATCCCTCGTAAGAAGCCAGGCTCATGACATCACCTTGGCTCAGCAGATCCATTGTGCCTGCCCAGCTCCCTGGTATTTCATGATCTCAGTGGCTCTAACATGCCAACTACTGCCCCAAGTCCCAGGCTAGACCCCCTCCCCCCCATAAAAAGAACAAGGGCAAAGTTGATGGAGAATGTATACCCCACCAACCAGTGCTTCAACGGTTCAAGAAGGCACTCAACAAAGCGCTGTCCTGATAACAAGATCCTCTGATCCAGTAAAGCAAATAATTTGTTCAAACAGAAACTATGTACCAGCTCCCCTGGTGCTGGGCTTCCTGCACCCGCATCAGACAGACGGCACATGCTGTCCCTCACTTTGTACTTGATGGACATCTCCCACCAAGAACTCCCCATGTTTTTTGCCTCTGACCTGTCGAACCCCAGAGAAGAAGCCAGGCTTTTAGAAAGCAGTGGTAGAGCTCAAGCAGCGCAGGAAAGGAAATCACTGTCCTCAGTCAAGTCACTCTGGGACAAGCAGCACCCTGCGAAGCTGTCACGCTATGTGATGGAGCTGGCAGGGTTAGTTCAGGCCAAACACTGGCCGCAAGGCTCAGCAGCTGAGCTGCTGCTTGGTACACTGCCTGCAGGCTGAGCTAGCTGCTCAGGGACAGGAATTACTGCTGCTGGGGCAGGAAAAAATCACACACACAGTTTCAGGGACATTAATCCCAATTTAAAGGCAATTCAGACCTAAATATAACACAACATTGCATAAATCTTAAAAGTTTGATTGTGGATATGTTACTCCTGACAATCACTATACATTGATTTCTCCGTGGCCTCATCAATACACCTTTTGAAACAGTCTCTTGGCACGAGAAGTGTCGAAAAGGCTGCTTTAAGGCTCAGGTGCCCAGGAAAATGCATTCATCTTCATTATGTGATCCGTGAACAATCATTTAAGGATGCAGACTTGCTCTCAGCATGCTGCTAACAAAGGGAACAGCGCAGAGAAGCCTTTGGTGCATTGGCATTAATTAGCCAGGCTGCTCTCCGACTTCCAATCCTGTTGTAAAGTTGCATCTTGTGGAAATCGAGCCAGGGAGCCCCCGCCTTCCTTTGGAGCCTGCAAGCAGCTCTGGAATTCCAGCTATGCAGCCGTGCTGGGACAAGAGCCAAGAATGAAGCATACTTTTAGAGGGGAAAAAAACCACCCTGCGGTGGAGATGATGTCCATATGGCACCCATTCCTGCTGCTCCCCAGTCAGGCCCTGCCCAGCCCAGCCAGCAGCTGCAGCAGGAATTGTGGCAACAGCATCCATGGAGTTTGGGTGTTGGAAGCCCTGTCATCCTCTCAAAGACATACCTTTCTGGGGAGAGGACAGTCCATTCAACAGAAATGTCACAAGTGAACCAGTCATCCTCTAGTCTGACCCCCAAGAAATCACAGACAAGAGTTTATCCTGGAAACAGATCAGTGCTTGTTTTAATCTGCTTCTTAGAGGTTTCTTTCAGGGTCAGTAAGACCTCGGTTACGGCCACAACCTCCTACGCCTTGGCTTTACTTTAAATGAAGTACTTCAAGATAATCCCTGGGAAAGCTAGAAAGAAGGATGCATCCGGATCCTGTGAGAAAGGATGCTTTCCTCTATCAGAACTCCAGCCAGGCTGCCAGGGTCCCACCACAGGACCAGAACATGATCTGCCAGCATGAGTGATCCTGCAAATGGCCAACACAAGAGTTCCCTCTCCTCTCACCAGTAAAGTGGATCTCAGAACCATCTACCTGCCACTTGGGAAGTACTTCCACAAAGCATGGAAGCAACCTTGTCTCCTGGGAACAGCAGGAAGCCACCATGGTCAGCCTGAATGTTTACCACACACCGTGACACACAGAGGTCTTCCAGAGATGGCCTCTTTCAATTTGCTGCCTTTGATTTTTTGCAATGGTCAATATTTTAGAAGAGCTTTCCATCATTAGCAGCAGTGTTACAGGATGGCCCTAAGGTCAATGACATTATGACCGTTTATTTGGATTAGATGGCAGGAGATAAGCCCTCTAATAGAAAACTTATTTCAAGTGTGACACTGCTCTACATTCACTAGGCATGGCTGACCACAAGTAACAGGGTGTTTCTATGAAGGGAGCCACTGGTTCTGCATTACAGCAGTCTCCATCCGAAATGCAAAGTTGAATTCAATTACATGGCTGACAGAGCATCCGCAGCATCAGCAGACACAGTCTTCACCTTTTAAACACAACCTTCTCAATTACCCTATGGAATTCTTCTGCCAAATGAATGTGTGATCTTCTTAGGCACTCCCAGATCAGGTAAAGAGCCAGAATTCCAAAACATGAAACTATCAGAGGAAAGGATCAATCTTTTAGATCTCCCCTGCTAATGCTATTGAAAGAATGACATGGGCAACATGCCAGAACTGGATGCCCAGATTCTAACAGTACAGAACTATGTTCACAAACTACTGGGTGTTGCACAAAGCCGTTACACCCTGAGAATATCACTGCATAGACAACTATTGGAAAAGACTTCCTATCTCATGACACAATGCTGGACTTCCAGGTACTTTTGCTAATGAGGAAGGAAATGCTCCTGCAATGAATGGCTGGAAACACAAGCTGCCAACAGAATGGCTTCAAGCACTGCCACAGGAAAGGCAGCAACTCCTCATGCTTGAATGTTTCTCAGCAAAGCCTCTGACCCAGCTGCACAGCTGACCTCCCTGTATTTTAAGCAATGGTTAGCACAGCAGATGGATGGATGGGGCTTACTGTTCCCTTGGGAAAGGGTCTCCTGGCTCCTGCACAAGAAAATACAAAATCCAAACTTCTCCTTAAGCAGGAGAGATTCTTGAATATCTTTGCAACAAATCAAATAAGGGGGCAGCAGGGGAAGAAAACATTTGTAAGATATATTAACATATGTAGGAGCTATTAATAACCATGCTATCACACATCTCTCTTTTGGAACTATCAGGAGAATTCCATCTGATCACACCTACAGCGTCAACTCTTATTCAGCCTGTAGACAATACCACCATATCTAGCAAGCAGATCTTTAAAAGGCAGAGCCTAGAGACAAAGACAAGACTCCTAAAAACTCAGTCACATAAAAAAAGTGGGGTGTGTGGCCTATGAAGTCAATAGAGGGCTGGTTAAAGACCTACACAGAGCCATAGTGCTCCAACTGCAAGAAAAACATAAACCACTGGAGGAAGTGGTTTTTCAGAAGCAGGAATTGGTGATCCAGCACACAACAGCACTATTAATACCACTGTGCAGCCCTGCCGTGGGCAGTGGAAATGAACACAGAAGGAACACTAAACAGGAAAGGCAAAACAATATCTAGGACTCAGAGGATGGTTAAATGGATGCAAATCTCTCCCTCCCCCTCAAAATAAGGAGCCAAAACCTACTTATGAGAGAAATGAATTACCACTCTATGATTTCCCAGTACCGGTTTGACCAAGGCTCCCACCATCAGACCACCATATGAATCAAATCAGTTCAGTCTCTGTTGAGAGCCAGAACTGTGGTGTGTGCTGCAGGCTGGAAGTGAGCTACAGGAACAGGGGCAAGGCAGGGAAAACATGTGAAGCACATGTCTGCATCGTGTGCATCTTTAAGCACTTATCTGATCCTCTTTTTCCTGAACATACGTTAACACACAGACAAGAAAGAGAAACAGTTGCTGTGAATTTTCTGTGAGCTTACTCAATTTGCTCAGGAATGGTGGGAACAAGCGAGAACAGAAGCGCTGAACCGGAGCTTTCATAAGGAAATCACTTGCGCCTTCTGCTGGAATCCTGACAGCCAATTTGGGTTCTGGAAAATTACTGGAAATGTTTCTTAATTAAAAAGAAAACATAAGAAAAACCAACATTTTGAGAAAGTTATTTCTCCATAGTGGAGGATGCAGCCAAATTTCCACTAATGGTATGTACATGCCTTGGAGAAACAAGTGTGTTCCTTGTTTCAGAGAGGAAAAGCTTCCTAGCTGTAACTGAATGCAAGGCCTTCTGCAGTCTTTGGTGGAAAATATGTGTATGGATAGCAACTGAGCTTGTAACAGGCCTGATTTCCTCTGTCAGTGCAGAGCTCCCCAGCTGCCAGGAAGTAATGAGATTCCAAGATTTGCCATTCAGATACCTGCCTACCCATTTCCAGTCAAACAGCACATGGAGCTAATGAACCAAAGGACAGTATCTCTGTCTTCTGAGAAGGAGGGAGGTGATCAGCTAGAGAAAAACTACTGCCAACAATCAGTCACTGAGGAGGATCGTTTCTTACTGCATGCCTCCTTTCCCAATGTTTAGCAACTCAAAGTACTTTCAAGAGATGGGAATCCCTAGACTTATCCCTGACAGTACAATCCAGTTGTCCCCCCAACATTGGATTTAACATCTTAGCTGTGCATGGGATGGGGAATGATGATGCAGCTTCTTAAATATCAGCCCACACTACAAATAGGGCCCTTGCTGGCACAGAGGCCAGACACGGATCAGACTTGGTTAAAAGCAAGCTCAATTTGCCAAACCTATGAGGTTTGATCCAGTTGCTCAAGCTCTGCCTCTCTCCAGTAAAAGCTATTACCTCTGACACAATTTCCTGCAAATAAGGGAAAAGCACGATTAGTGGGTTGAGAGAGCAGTGGTGGCTTCTGGACTGCAGCAGTGCCTGCAGTACTGATCCCAAAGAAAAGAATCAGGGTTCTAGAAAAGAAATTCATACATTAAAAGAGTAAAGATGCTCTGAGCAACTTAACCTCTTTTCTGATTCAAAACACCATCTAAAAATAGTCTTTTTAAGGCCCATAAATCAGTAGTAAAGCATGAGTCCTTCACCTGGCGTATTGACCTACTGGGCTAACATGAAAAACATGGTGTAATTTCAGCTTTGCTGCTGCCTGCACATGAACAGATGGGGACAGGGACAGGTTTTCCCCCTGGGATTGATTCCTGCTGTCCAGGCCAGTCTCCAGGGAAGGAAAAAAGCACAGTGCACTTCCTGAAAATTGGCTATGCTTGGCAAACCTGCAATGCTCTGCTTGCCTTGGGTCAATGGACAGCCACTTCATTTATCAGTTCTGACTTCTTGGGATTGATCTAAGGAGGTTTTTTGCTTCCTGAATAGAATGGGTAACTACTTATGTAGGAGACATATAATTTTAAGAGATTCAGTAATCACCACTGATATCTGGGTGTGCAAGAAGCCAACCCTCAGCTGGCTGGTATCTGAAAGGTGTGCTTTCCCCAGCATTAACTCACTTGCTGGGGTTGGTGCAAAGCTGATGCTTAACTTTAAGCAGGTTTATTGTTCCCCACAGTGCTCACTGAGTGGCCTTTCTCTGGTGACATGAGAATAAGAGGACCAGAGCAATTTGCTTAAAGCATTACTGGTGCAGCTTGTGGCATCCCTCACTTGAAACCACACACTCCTTCCAGTCAATGCTCAGGAGCAGATTGCAAGAGGGGCTCTGGCCCTTCTTAGTGCAGAAATGCAGGGTGTCGCCCTGGGAGGGATCCAAACCCTGACAGCTGTTTCATATCTCTGTCTTATTAGGGATAAGGAAATGGGATAAACCATGGTTATGGTATTACATGGGTCAGCTATGATGCATGTAAGGACATTGGTATTTTGCAGCTTGGAGACAAAGAGACACTGTCATAGTGAAAATCTCATTTTTCCCTGTGAAAACACAGACCAGCTACAGTCATGAGCAACTATGAGATTATCATAATTTAAAGGCATTAATGGAAAAATCACCATTTTAAATTCAGCTTATGTCCTTTATGCATTTGATGGTGCACTGTGTAACTGTTCTCATTGTTCCTCATTCTTCAACCACTTATTTTCCCCTCACCAAATCCTTGTAAAAACAAGTACGGATTTTTTAATGAAGTTTTATCATTTCATAAAATACCCTATTCACAAAAATGCAGCCCAAAGCAAGATGAGAACAGGTCAGAACAATTACAAAGATAAGTAACCATTTAATCCAACTAGGACACTTTTTAAATGGAAGTGCCTGCATATTTCGAAAACATTATAGTATCATATTCATAGCCTCTCAATCAAAACAAAAACAGTCAAGTGTTTTTACTTAGTCTTAACAGTTCTGTGTGTTGCTTGCACGGATCACTATCAAACAAGACAGCTGTACAAGTCAGAACTTTTACATTACTTCGAATTTAGAACTGTTTACCACAGATTTCTGCAAGCACTAACCTTTCCACACCTCACCCTTCTCATCTGTGCAGCAAAATGATGATACTGTTCTCTCTCACACAAATGGAAGCCAAAAGCTTTAATTCCTTGCTTGTGAAGTAGCACTACTTGTGAAGTATTTGAATACTTTCTTCTTTGGACCAAAGATTATGGCTAATTTTTAGAGAATGAGTAAGTGTTGAAATGGGGAGACAGCAGTGGCACAGTGGGAGGATACCATTTTCAAACATTTAACATTAAACTAACTGAACACTTTCTGAATTTTCTCAAGTCTTGCCTGATAATTTCTGCTCCAGAAGAAGTCTAATTTATCTAAACATCCAGGCCACTGTTAAAAAATAGTCTATTCTCAGTTGTCATCACACAGCAATCAGAGCATAACCACATATTTTACATGCAAACGAGCCCCATACTGATGAGCTGGTGGAATCCCATGGTTAGATTTAATTTCATTATCTTAACACTTTGTTATTACTACCATTTAATTGAAGCAGCTAATCACGGATTTAAGCAGTGCTCTAAGATTAGTCTTATTTTGATTTGAATCATTCTCAGCTCCTCCAGCCTCTTTCTCTTCAGACTGTTCACAGTGCTGTAGGAGAGAAAGCCCTGCTCATCCATCAGCAAATCATACAAGGTTACTGAACTTGTCTGGGACCATGGAGACGTGAAGGGAAGCAGACAAGCAAGTATTAGATAAAAGATCTGGTAGAGGCCATTTTTGAGGAAAAAGATTAAGGAGCTGCAGTCACTGTTCCATAAGTTTGACTAAATCCATGTATTCTGGGGACAGCATCTTGTTATTCCTCCGAAGGCCAGACTCACACAGCAGCCTTTAATCAACTCATCCACATGGCTGACATTATGCAACTGAACAGAAAGACTTTGCAGCTCTGATGTGCAGCCTGGGGAACATGTAGGTCAAAGGAGTTTGCATGGCACCCAGGCCAGCTCTCCTTCGTCAGTCCTTCACCACAAATGTCAATACTGCTACTTATATAAAACAAGCTATACTTCCCCTGTGCTTCATTTAGTAGGATTTACACAGTTTTTCTCACCTGGCTGACTGCTACATGAGTTCAAACCCCCCCCCCAAAAAGAACCTTTGGCTTTACCTGCAACCATGAGCACAAGCAGAGTTTGCACAGAAGAGTTTCATCAACACAAAACCCACACACGTGTTAAAGTGCAGAGAGCCACTCACCGAATGCACAGGAAAGGAGCTGTGCCGGTTGAGAAAGGAGTTAGAGACTGACATAGTGAGGCCCTGAGTGGCACCGGTGTCCTCGGGGGTGAAGGGCACTTTAGTTTGCTGGACACAGTAGGAGACAGGAGAAAGAGAAGAGGCAGCATAGGAGGCCTGCTGAAGAGGGAGAAGAAAGCAAGAGACAGAAGACACAAAGAAAGAGAGCACAGAAAAGGCTATGAATAAAAGGGTAAGAAATGCTAACTGCAAAACAATGCATATAATGGCGTGCTAAACAAACAGCTATTCATACAGTTCATCAGTCAGACACACCAATATGCCCTTCTTGAGCTCAAGAGGCACAGCAAAAATCACAGTTCAAATGTTCTTTGTTTCACAAATCCCTTAAAAATAAACTCCTGCCTCCCCCTTACAGTGCACCCATGGTCAGTTGCTGCAGGAAGAGGCAACCTGCTCCTCACTGCCCTATTTATCCCATGGCTTGTGGGGCAGATGCCCATAAGAGGAACTGGCTTTTGCTCCTGCTAAGCAGCCAGTTCTTGCAGACTCCTTGTGGCAACCTGCCCACCGGGAACTTGGTCTCTCCTGTGTGAGCTATGGGCCTTCACTGCCACTGCTGAGATACTGCTGAGAACGGTGACGTCCTGCCATTTTTCAGTCCAATCCAAAATTATATATCATTTGCATGAGGGGAGATATTACACTGTAAGTAACAAATACTATCAAGGAATTTCTCCTGAATTCCACTGCAGTGAGGAGTCTCAGGGCGGGTAAGGTGTATCTCGGCTGTCTCAGCTCTGACTTGTTGAATATAACCTGCAGTGTTTCATAAACAAGATGTGAAGCTCACACGACAGGACTCCCCAATTCTTATTTTATAAAGGAGTCCATCCAGCAAAACCTGCCTGCAGCTGGAGCAGCTGATGCCCATGTGATTTGTTAGTTCAGAAACTCTCACGGAGCAGGAGCAGAGGAACAAGAGTCTGGTGGCTTTTACAGTGACTGCTGAACAAGCCATCATCTGCTTCCACCACTTTCCCAACAGAGAGATGAAGGTAAGGGTGGGAGGCTGTGCTTGAAGAAACCTTTGCTTCAGGGAACTGCAAGCAACACCTTGATGGTATCAGCTTGCAAAACTACAGGAATGCCTAGCAGGCAAACCAGTGACATCTTGGCTGCCCAGATAACAATTAAAGGGCAGCAAAGAAATGCTTTGCTTCAGCTGACAAATTCAAGCAAGGAGCAGAAGTCTCCTTCAACACAATGGCTACAGTAAATCTATGTTGACAAACTCTCCCTTGTGACCCTGTAGCCCAAATCACCACTGGAAACTAGTAGCCACCTCTAGGAGAAGGTAGGGCAAGGGACTGTAAAGTGCAAGTGACAGTGCAAGGATCACTCTGATAAGGGAATCACAGACTCTGGAGAACTGCTTGATCCTTTAGAGAGCAGTTCTGTAGACACTTTAATGTCCCCGCAAAGCAGATGGGACACAGGCATCCCAGGTCTCACCCCCCCAAAACAGTAATGCATAATACTCAGTTTAGCTTAGCTGGAAATGTTAATTTATCTTCTTAGGACTCCTACCTGCATCACAGGAATGCAGTTATGCAAATCCCAAACTTAAAGAGTTCTCTGTTGATTTCCCACCTGATTAAAAAGCATCACCCTGGGAGAGTCAAACTTTAACATAGACAGCATGAAGAAATATTGCAGCAGTCTCCCTCATGATGGTAAGACCATGGCTCTGTTCCCACATTTCCTCCTGTTTTGTTACAGCCATGGCCAACTTAAGTCAGCTACATCAGCACCAAAACTGCCTTCTTTTTGATAAAAAATAGAGCAAATCAAATAATCTAACAAACCCCTCAGGGTTGGCATTAAAAATAGAGAAAGGAAGACCCTGAAAAAGAAATAGGACAAAAATCCCAGTTCCACTGAGGTTGGAAACAAAAGTGCTGCTGCCAACACTGAGGCCAGGATTTCATCCCCCACACGGAAAACGGCACTTGCTGTACTGTTAAACCCACCACCAAAAACACAAACACATGTGAATGTGCCTTTCGGTGCTGGCAGTTGGAATAACAGGTAAAATCCTGAATCACACAAGGGGATTAACCTGAGGAAAACAAGAATGGCTATACCAAAGTCCTGTGGCTCTGGCAAAGACTGAGCCACAAAAGCAGTTATTAAGTTTAACTGTTATTATTAGTGGCATCCTTGACAACAGTTTCAAAACAGCATTGGGCACAACAGTGCAGCAGTCTCTGGAAAATCACATTGCTCAGCGTGTCAAAATCTTCAAAGCAGTTGTCGTTACACAAGCCTGCAGCCTGGCACAGATTCAGCCATGCCATGTGGAAGACTAATGTTTCATTTTTAGGGCATTTTAGGACTTTCAGAGCCTTATGAGGAACGGTCTGAACATGGGGTTAGAAAGGAGCTCAAAGTAGAGGATGCAAAATGCTTAAGAATGTGTTAACAAGATGACAAGGAGCACGATGGGGTAACTCTAATAAGACATCCTCCCACCATTACAGCCCATTAGAAGCAGGAGTATCAAGAACAGAGCTGGCTGGGGGAGGACAAGGAGGGCACAATGGATGTCACTCACCAGCTGCCTCTGCTTGGGTGGGAGAGCAGGAGGAGGTGCCAGATCTTGAGAGGGGTCTAAGCTGATAAAGGAGTCATTGAACCCATAGACTTCCATGAGGTGCTTGTTCTTCTGCTGGTAAATGTGTTCATTCTGAGGGGTCTGGTAGAACATGGACGGCTGTGGCTCAGAGTAGTCTTCCACAAACTGCATGTACGCCATCACTGCAATGCAAAGACAGGTCACACTCACTGCTCCTGGTCCACATGCTGCAGCTGTAACAGCAGGCAGGATGCTTATTCTCAAAATGAAGTCAGAGTAAGGCCATGCCACTGTCAGCCGGGCTTTGCTGCAGGCTGGGAGCAGCAAGGCATCCATGCTGTGTTCACAGGCAGCTCACACAGTCAGTTGCCATCCACCTTGCAGGAAAGGATCTGAATACCCCATCCTGCAAGCCAGTGCACAACAAACGTAATCACAGGCTACAAACACATCTGACAATGGTTTAAGGAAACCATGAGGTCTTCAAACAGCTACTTGAGAAGTTTGGTTCACCAACGCTTAGCCCAAATTCCTTCCTCATGTAACTGAAGGCAATTTTGACAATAGTCCTCAACAGCTTGCGCCCAAGGTCATACAATAATCAGAATAACTTCAGTCTGCTTTCTAGGAGGCACAAATCATCTTGTACAAAGATGTGATCTTGACAATAAATCTATACTAATTCTTGTGCATATAAGGAGTCTCATATCTGTAGTCAGCAAAATTTCTAGAGCGAGGAGCCTTATGGCCTTTCTCCATTCTAGCAAGCTGATAAAATTGTTACTGGAGAGCACCTACCTGTGAGACTGAGTGTACCTCCTCCTCAGCTATTTATATGCTACTGCTGATAGAGGATACTTACCTTCTAAAAGTGCCACTGACCATGCCTTTGCGCCCTCTCTGCTCCAGTCCAACACCTTTTGCTCCCATCCCTTTATAAAGCATCTTTATTATATAAAATAAATACAGAACTCTCTTCTGCATACCTGAGAACAGGAGCAACAGATGCATTTAAGTGTCATAAAAAGGACTAATAAAGGCCTTTTTGTAAATACGCTGTTGTGCACAAGATCCTCTGTGATAATTCTTCCCTTCCTTCTGATGAACCAGCAGTTGTCAGGTTTTGTAAATCTGGTCATTAGGTGGCAATTATTAAGCTTCTGCTGGCATTTCAGTTGTACAGCTGAAATGAATGGGTGGCTTCAGTGAAAGCTATAAATACAATGCAGTACTTGCACATCACGAAGCTGCTTCCCACACTAGCTGCAAGGCAAAGCCCTCTGTTCACCTGCCAATGCACATGGATGGGCCAGCCTATTTCAAACAGGATGCACTGTGCTGATGTGTCACTGCACACCTGCCTTTTGCACCCTTTTTTTCAGATTTCCTCTAATATTTAGAATTCCAGAGCTATCACAGCTGCCCCTTCCCACAGAATGGAATCCTTCTCTAAAACAGAATAAAGAAAGAAGGCCGAGGAGGAAACCTCAGCTGATGGATTTCAATCCTGACCGGCAACACCTGCTGTCCCCATCCTGTGACCCTACATGGACTTGCCAATGGACAACCTATTTGTGTCCAGCAGCACTGCCAGCTCCTGCAGAGCTCTGCCAAAGCTGCTGGAATTCTGACCCCCAGCATCCTCTTCTACCCCAGCCTTGCTCCTCTTCCTCTCCCAGCCACCCTCCTTCACAGATATAAGTCACTACCCTTGCTGGTTCACACCTTTCCTACTGAAGGAAATGTGCCAGAGGTTTCAAACCACATACACACGAGTGTTGGTGTGTGCTTGTTCCTGATCATCTGCTGGTGTTGGCACTCCTGTTAAAGCCGAGATCAAATTTGCTCATGCATGTGAATTGGAGCCTAACAGTGAAAAGAAGCACATCCTGGCGATAGTCTGTTATTTGAAATCAAGGTAAAGGAGTCTTGGTGTAGAAAATACAGAATTACTAAAATACTACTTTCAAATATCAGTGATTCAGTTGACTAAGGCACTTCTATTAATACCCATGTCCCAAAAAATTACTTGGTATCATACAACAGCTTTAGAGGGTAAGATTTTAAGAAGGCTTATGAAAGATATTTCTCTGGCAGCAAAAGTGAATTAAGGTTCATGACTCCTTGGAGAAGTGTAGAGGACAAAAGCTTAAGGGAAAAGACCACATTTTGAGAGCTCATCAACTGGGTGGGATAACAGCCAAGAAGTCAGGCTTGGCAGTCCTGGTATAATGCAGCAGACATTGCTAAATTCAGACCAACCCTTCAAAAGCAATCCTTCACTTAACATCCAGATCTGAAGACAGCACTCAGGATTGACAGCTGGGTTCAGATGTTTGCATGACACTACAGATCAGGAAGTGTTGGTGAAAAGGGTATCACATTAGACACTTGGGTAAAATTGAATTACTGTACCTCAAGGTAGCAAGGCTGAATGCTATTGAGAGCTTTAACTCAATCTGCAAGGGACTAATGAAGAGCTCTTTTATCTCAGCTCTTTATGAGGCTAATGCATCCCATCCTCATGGCAGCTCCCTGCCTTGCTTGTTACAACTAGTCCAGGGCAGGTGAGCATGTCTCTGCTTCTACTTTGTCTTCTCTGTTTTTAGGTAGAGTGAAAAACAGTTGGGACAGTGAAACACAAACCTGGCTCAGGAGCAGAGACTGCAGAGCACAAACTAAAATGGCATCATTAAAATGCTGCCAATCTTGAACAAGAGAGCCAGGGAGCAGGGCCACTCCTGAGACTGCTGTTTGCAAAGGTTCTTCTCTCCCCCTTTCTTCCTCCATTCCTTCCCCTCTCTGCTGTGGTTTTGAACAAGGCAGAAATGTAAAAAGCAGATGGGGAATTACATCACCAGCTCAGATCAGGCTGCACACCCTGCAGTGACTGTGCAGAGGGAGGGATGGAGGCTGCAACCTCCACCGCAAGAAGCTGGGGTGGAGTGACACAGTCTCAAGGCAGTACCCCAGGAGAGAAGGGAGGTGTGAGAGAGAAACCTCTCCCACCACAGGCCCAGCTTACGTCAGCTCTGAACCCAGACAGAAAACACTTGGAATAAAACCCCCATAAAATCTCGGACTGAGGCTAGGAACACCTTCCCAGCAATCTGCTTGCAGTGCCTTGGCTGTCATTCATGAAGGAGCTAAAGCTGCTCAGGGATTTCCAGCACACATCAGTTCTGCCCACATGGCAGAAGACACAGGGATTGCTCAGAATGCACCAGCAGTGCCCTAGCCAGCTCTCTGTGCAGCCAGTGCTCTGCACAGAGACAGCAAACACTGGTCCCGGAAGTGCTGCAGGAGAGGAGAGAAAGCAGCAAGAGTCCTCTTGTCAGGAAAACACCCTTGGTGCAGTGGTTGTTAGGAGATTATCAGCAATAAGGCACATCTGCAGTATAGGTATGGTACAGTAGTATCCGATGCAAAGGACTCACTGAAGGTCTAGCCCAGTTCCTGGTACAGTGCCAGCAGCTTGTGCTACAACTGGGCCTGCACAAGCACAGGAGATTTGTGTGCATGGGCAAGAGCCAAAATAATGGAAATTCTTAAGCTATACAGCACATCAACTCAGTGGAGAAGTCAAGGTCAAATAAGCCAGTCTGTGCTGTCACCTCTGGGAGGAGAGCTGTTTTTCAGAGTTGGCATTATCCGCTGGCTAAGCCCAGACTGCCCTCAGCATGGTTCCTGCAGTTAAATACCAGCTGCTTACAGGGCATCAGGCTGCATTTTGTTCCCACTGACAGGGAGGGAAACATGAATAAGTGCCTCACCGCTAGTTTCCAAGCTGTTTGGGGGGAGGATCTTGTTATTTCTGACTTTGGACTCTTCACTGCAGCTCTCCGTATCTGTGTCTTGTACATCAGGAGCATGATGCTGGTGCTCAAGCAGAAGTCTAGAGTAATTTGCCCTTAGCACAGTAATGTAATAATTTATGCAAAACTAAAAGGCTTACCAGTCCTCTGTTTAAATTATACAGAAGTCAACTCTTGGAGGTCCCTCTGAGCACAGCTCACAGCAATACACATGGTTAACTCAAGCAGGATTTGCTGTACATTGCCAATAAAAAGAACATCAAAGTATCCACTGCAACATTTCCTGCCAGCTACCAAAAGATGACCCACAACAAAGGGACTACAACCAAGTCCCATCTGTGTGAGCTCTAGATCTTGTTAATAAATTCACACATCTCCTCTGGATCCCAGCAGTTTGTTGGTGTTGTGGAAGCAGCACTGCCTCACCTATGTGATTGCACAAGAATATCTACATCCATCAGCCTCCAGGCAGAAGAATGCTGGGTGCTACTATACAGCCTGAGTAATGTTTTACTGTCCTTTTAATGTTGAAAATAAAAGTAAAACTAACAACCACAGATCTGTGGTGTGATATACTGTGGAGTAAAGACAATCTAAAACAAGTTCTTGATGTCACATGAGTGCAATTAAAAATCCACAGCAGTCAGGTATCTGCCCAAATACTACTACACGCTTTGCAGCAAGGGTGCTTTATCAAACCATCAGAGCTGACAACATGTTAGGTAACAGCTTCTACCTTTCCTAGCAATCCAATCTGATCAATACTCCAAGAGCTTCTCATAATGCCAGATGACAGATGACAATTAACTCTCTTCTAACATCAAAGAAAATTCACATACAAGGCTGTGGTGTTGTGGTTAAAAGTGTGCATGGGAAATAATGGAGAAGATAGCTTTTAGAATTGTGTTTAACTAACTCCTTGAGATCTTATATGATAATAGAAAACAAACACATGGGGCCTGAAGAGGAAAGCAAACAGCCCAGATCTCTCTTTCAACTGTCAAATTGCCTCTTACCCAAGATTTACCCAGGCATCTCCCCCTACTAAAGCTGCCTACTACGTGCACAGAGGTGCATCTCCCTGCATCCATCCCAGTCTGCATGGTGTAAAACCACCTGGACCAGGCCTTGTTGTTAACACCCAGAGCCCAGAAGGACCTGATCCTGCAGTAAGGAGGCTCTGCATCATATCCCCTTGCAGCTGGTACTGCAGGCGAGTATTCTGAACAGCACGAGCCATAACAGCCAGCCTTGGCTATGGCCTGCACCAGCTCTTATATCATTTCTGTTGCCTACAAACACCTCAGCTCCTTTTTAGTTGCTTTCAGTATCATTTAAATGTTTGCATCCCAGAGGGCAAAAGTGATTTCCTGTATATAGGGACACTACCATAGGAATGGACAGAATACTGACCCTGCTGCACCACACGCTCATCTTGCTTCCACCTTATTCTCTGTGAAGAGACTTATGAACTGCAGAAATGAGTCAGAAAGCCAACCCAGCACTTTCAAATCAGCTCTTCACTTGGGCTGCCAGCCACATAACGTAACCCTGTTGATCCAGATCTTGTATACACCACCTCCTCATGCAACATACAGCTGCAAAGCAAGCCAGTGACTAGTGAACTAACATCTGCTGGATCTCAGTGCATAGTCCACAGCCTTCCTTGGCAGATCAGTATGGCTGCTTTTTTGGCAAGAGATTTCACATGTTTTCAGCCATGAACATTAAGGAAGTCACAATAAGGTTGTGAGCTGGAGTCATAGTTAATACTGGTGTGCCAGGAGACTGGCTGGGGCCAGCAAGCCTTTGCTTTAGAGGCTGCTCATTTTAATGATGTGGGAAATTCTTAGGCATCCAAAGGAAATGAGATCCCATAGCAAAGCACTAGTGCTGGACACTAGGTTAATAGTCTTGTCTTGCCCAACTATGTGGGTGACTATGTTCCTATTCCCAAATAACTGCTCTGGCAATGCTTGGTTTTGGACAGAAAAGCAGCCCTTTCTCTGAGCTCTTGGAAAGCATCCAATTCTCTTCTGCAGTGGGAAAACATTCATAAGATGGGGACACAGGAGAAGGACATAAAATGGGAGGATAGACTTGGAATATCTGCAGGACAGAGTGCCTTGGAGACTCCCACTCAGGTAAACAGAGAAGTAAAATCGTCTCACTATAGTAATGTCGATACCACGTGGTGACAGATCCCCTTGGGCCTGGATCATTCCTGGCTCCAAGAGTCACTCCCTGCCCACCATAAGAATGACACATCCCTTCCATGTCTTTGACATGACTAACTGATTTTGACACAGCCTCACATAAGCAAGAGCATTACCTTGGGGGTCACCATTACTTAGTGTTCATCTGAAGCACAACAACTGCAGGGAAGGAGAAACTCAAGTAAAGTAAAACCCAAATACAAGAACTTGCTTACTGTGTTTGTTTTTCTTCTCTGGCAGAGGAGGTGGCTTCTCAGGGTCACTGTTAGAATCTGGAGCAGCAAAATCAGCAATGAATTCAACTGGTGCTGAAGAGTTTCCTTGCTGGAAAGGCAAAACAGCAGCAAACGGTGTGAAGGGTATTGATGGGACAGACACTGCATTCTGCATGTCATCCTCTGAGATGTTATCGTATTGGGAAGGGTGCCTCTCATAGGACACCCTGCAGCCTGAGTTATCTGAAGTCTGAGAGGCTGCACTCCTCCTCTTCTTTTCTGGTAAAGCTGGAGGAGTCTCTGTTGGCTGTGCTGCTCCTGAGAGGCTGCAGAATTCCAGTGGAGGAGAGCTGCCCTGTGGGAGCTGGAAAGCATGTCCATGGAAAGGGGAGCCAGACTCACCCAAAGACTCTGGCAACGGGCTGAGGATACCTGGAGCCTGCTGAGGTATCTGATCAGCATTGGAGAGGTCTTGCTGCAGGAATTCATAGTCAGGATCATAGTGATCTGATTGATCTGGTTAAACAGAGGTGACAGGAGAATGACGAATTAGTTTCTCTCTTCTACTGTTTAGCCCTTCTTAATTCTGCTCCTCCCATTCCATCAGTTAATTAATCAGTTCATTTAATCAGAGTGCTATTTCCTTGCAGCAGGGGCCATCTTGCTCCACCTTCTGTAACATCCAGCCTTAATAAAACTCTTCCCATTATTTCTTTACACTAGCAAACAAGTAACAAAAATTCAGCAGGTAGATCACTGCAGAGATTATTTATGTTTCACATCTATATTTTTATTTTCTTTCCTAGTATGTAGAAACAACATCTTTTTAGTCTACCAGGACTGTCGTTTCTGCAGACAAGTCTGAAATCAACAAAACATTCCACTTGAAAGAGATATGAACTGAGTTTGAACACAATCATCTATAGCTAGGGAAACACATTCCCCTGGGCTTTTTCCTATCCGACAGACTATAACTCTGCACAGAACCGCCTGCAGCAGCTACAAGATGACAGTTGCAAGCGCAATCCATTTACTTCTGCATCACAGCTATGACAGCTCCCAGACAAGAGTGAAGGGGGCTCCTCCAGCAGCAGGAGGACAACCCTGGCCAGCCCTCTGCTTACCTAACGTTTCACAGCTTGTGTTGCGGGAGCACTGGCCGCTGTCGCGGTCCAGAGAAGACAGCTGCTCATCAGACTTGCTGAGTTTGCCGATGCTACTGCATGGTGAGAGGCGAGGAGATTCCCCCCCATAGGAGTGGCTTCCACCTGACAACCTTCTCTGGGCATAGCAGTCCACATCAAAATCCTTAAGCAAAATAAACATCAAATTACTGTCATTCTTGGTAGCTCACTAATAAGGAAGATGCAGCTCAAGGAGCAAACACCTCACAGTTAAGAAAACCAGGAGGGAAGAGGATCAGTGCTGCTAGCCCCCTCTAGTTAGACAAGCTGTGTGTGTGACCCACACTGAACTTCACAGAGGCTGAGAAGAATCCCTCACTGCTTCACACATCTGATAACTGCTTGTCCAGACACTGATAGTAGGGAATTAGCCTGCAAGATTTCCCATTAAACAGCCTTTAGCAATTGGTTAGCTGAAGTGCATGCAAAGGAAAAATAAGCAATAGTGAGATATAACTTCTGTGCCTGTATTTTCCATGTTATACATTTCTACTTTGGAAATTCCTCAAGCCCACCAACCTGCAAGTGAACCACTCAAGCAATCCCATTTCAGCAAAACAACCTAAGTGTGACTGTACTAGGAACTGAAGAACTTCCACAGCTTTATCTGGGTCAGCCAAACAACTAAGCCAGAGCTGAGGCTTTGGGGATGAGGACAAGATTTGATTTTGGTGCAATTTAATACAATTCAGGTCCTCACTGCTGAGTTAGTAAGTTCCTAAATGTGTAGAGCAACCCAGCCATTTACCTCATAAACCCCAGCCTAGCACAGGCTATGGAGGATGACTAACACACACAGTCCCCAGTTTTCTATATTTTCCCAAAGCACCAGCAGTGGTGAGAGCAGTTGCTCAAACTACTGCTTGCGTTAAAAGAGGTTTTAAATTGTGACTGGGTGGAGATATACTTGGCCTCTAAGTAAACCTTGGTGAGATACTGGTAAGCTCAGTTCTGTACCTGATCTACTCAACACAGCAACACTCAACCACTCACATCGTCATCCTCTGCTACAGCTCAAGGCAACAAAGTTTGTAGCAATTTGTTAATTAAATCCAAACAACACTGTAAAAAAAAATTAAGCTGTTCACATTATTTATTATCCTGATGCTCCTGCCACTAAAACTCCCTCTCCCGAGTTGAGGGCTGTTTGGGACGAGCAGAGGCGTGCAGGGAACTGCATGGCTGCAGCTTACAGCATTTCTCTGAGCTTTTGCTACAGTTCGCAGCATGTTTCTTTGGCTTTCACAAAGGGATTATGCCATTACCTGTCTGTTAATTCCAACAGGTAAACTGGACCCACTGGTGGCTCGACTCATGGGGGCCACAACTGCCACTCTGGTTGGGGAAGGTGCCGACTGCCGCTTTTTAGGAGGTAACGCTGGTGGAGGGCTGCAAGACACAACAGGCATTGATGCTTCCATTACTATTCCAGCAAAAACACTTCAGAGGCTTCACGAGCTTGTTTTTCCAGAAGTCATTGACTTGCCAGGCTCAGAGCTCACAGGTCCTTGTCCAAAGCTGGCCAGGAGCTACTCAGTGGAGTGTATGCACTAACAAATATCAGTTTAAGAATGCTCTCACATGTAGGGTCCTGTGCAGTGATTTATTTGTAAGGTTGGAAAAGAGCTGGTATTTCTCAAACAAAAACAATTGCTGTTTTAAGAATTATTTTTAATGGAGCTAATTAGTAAGGTAATTATTTCTTAATAAAAGTGGTGAAAATCCAAATTAAATGTTTTGTTTGACCTCTTCCTCCCACCTTCCAGGTTTGAAAAATGTTCAGAGTTTCAGCAATCTACAGGACAGGACAATTGTTTTTGTGCCCTTCCACTCTCCTGATGAGCTTCGGGGAACAAGATGGTCAGTACTGCCCTCAGCATGTGAGGGATCCATGCTCTGCCACGAATCTGTTTCAGATACACTTATTAGCAGTAAGCTGTGAGATTTTAACCACTGTACTTTTAGTATTTGCTTCTAATGGCGCCTAAATCTGGTAAGCATCGAGCCTGTGAGATACCCAAGAGCATGTTCTGCTCCTGGAACATACCAGCAAATAGTTATAACACCCATGAGAATTCATAAAATACATAGAAATGTGATTCTTTCTGCCAATCACAGCCCTTGACGCCGCATTTTCATATTAGCACAACATGCATTTTTCACACCATCCATGAGCCCCAGTGCTAGAGAAGGAAAACATTGCACACAGAGACCAAAATCCTGTAAACTGGGGTTTTTCTCTTCCTTCTCAAAACAGAACATAGAAACTTTCATGTGGTTATGTGTAGATCAGGGTAAGAACTAGGTAAAAGATTTTTTTCACACATTAGTGGCTCCTTTCACTCTTAAGCAAATACAGAACAACCCGGAGGTGCAGGACAGGTTGGTAAGTGCCTGCTGACATTAACAGAACATTTTCCACTGGATACAGCAGCAAGACACTGTTGTACAGTGTGGTGTGTTCATATAGTTTTAAATAAGGTTCTTATGCCTTTACGTGATGCCTCTCATGCAGGGATGTCAGGGCATAGCATTACCCTCACATAAAAAGGAAAGGAAAACACAGATAATGAAGGGTATTGCCCAAAACAAGGCAGAGAGATAACAAAGTCATAAACAGAACCCTGGAGCAGGGAAGAATTACTCTGAAGGACTGGAAATTCAGAGGCACCACTAACCCTCCTTGTGACATTTCTTGTGCGTATTTTGCAAGGTTGTTGAAAAACCAAGGAGCTGGTAAGAGCCACTGGTATTCTTCAGTCAGCTGGTTGCCAGTATTACCTGTTTTCTGCCACACGAATGCTAGGCAAAGGGGGTTTGGGAGGTGCAACTTCTTCATCCATGGAGTCAGTCAGTAACTCATTGGATTGAGTCATATTAGTTGTTTTGTTGAGGATTTCCATTTCTCGGTCTGTAAGGGGAAGTTCTGATGGGCTGCAACAAAGCACAATACAGATTATATACCATAGAACACAGCAGGAATGTAGCATGCTGGCAGGTTAATACATATGTTAAATCACACACAATTATGAGAGACACAGCATATCTATAGGTATCTTCCCTATCCTATCATAGCATATTCTCTTTAAGTGGTTTCACTGTAATGAATGAGGCTACATAAAGAACACTATGCTACCCTCTGTGAAGAATAACTAAATGCTTTAATTCAACTATCAGTAACCAGAAATTAACCCTTCTATATTAGTCATGTACACAGAAGAAACCCTGTCAGTGACCCACCTGTCAGATTTACATGCTGGTAAACTGGGTTTAACTGGGCTTGTGGGAGAGGGATGCTCCTGCTTTTCAATCGTGAGTCTGACCAGCTCCTGATGGATGGAGAGAAGAAAAAGAGAATCATCATTATTTGCTGAATGCTGCACTCAAACATCCTAGGTCAGAAAGGGATGTTGGCACAGTAAGCTCCTGGTTACCCACGTTATGTAGTAATGATGGCATGGACACACAGCTGACGTGGGTGTAAGTGTGGAACAGAGATACACAAACGATGCAGCACTGTTTCTAAGGAGCAGCATGCCCCTTTGGCTATATTTGAGTTAAGTTTATAAACCCTGGCCCTAAGGGGATTCTGCACAAACACACGTGTATACCTTTTTGCTATGCTTCCTCTTTCCTCTGTTGTCACAAACATGTTCTAGTCCCCACAACACCCTAGATAATGGCAGATTGCCTTTACATACATAAATTTAAGTACAGAAAAGTCTTACACAGTGGAATACTTCACCTAGCTAGTAAAAAAATATAAGTAATAGCTTTATATTTTATAAACAAGTATATATTTGTCTCAAAAAGAAACCTTTGTGTAAGATGCCCAACAAGAAATTAAATTTAGAACACCTTTATTAACGGGCCTGCTTGCCCTGAAGCCATCTTTTAACATGTGAGCAACGGAAGTCTTAATCATTCAAGGAGCTACTCCGGGTGTATCTGTTATAGGAAGATAAGGCTCTGGATAAAGAGATAAGGGCATGATAATCCTGAAATATAAGTCTGCCAGCAGTCAGAACAACAATCACTTGTGCTAGAAAGATGGAGAGAACATCTGACGGATGTCTGAGGCCAACAAATAGATCTACTGCTCACAGATGCAAACACATGCCCTCTTACAGGCAGGCTGGAAAACTGGCAGTGTTTCCTGACAGTATTGGCTTCCCAGCATATTATGCAAATAAAACTATAAGGGATCAATTTTTAATTTCAAAGCACCCTGAAGTACAATGTCATCATTTCAGTATCATCTTCATGTCCATGTCTGTTGAGCTTGGAAACAACTGTCATTGCTCTCTCAATGTAATAACTGCAACTGGAACATTGTCATCATCAGCTTTTCAAGGAAAGGAAATATTCTGGTTCTCATATTCTTATATAAGGCTCTATTTAAAGCTGAGCTTCCATGGGTCAACATACACACAAGAGGAATAAAGTATTGCACTGGATGTACAATGGACAGTGAGAACAGTCCAAGTGTCCACCACAGCTGATTTTGGTTTCAATGTTCTGCTTGCATTCTTGGTGTGACCTTGTGCTTAAGAATAACGTACACTGTGTCAACCAAAAGCACAACAAAACACTCAGCTGGAAACGGAAATTCCCACAAGTGAGGATGGAAGAGCACAAACATAGTGTGTACAGATGTCCATGTGGGTTAATGCTATGAAGATGTTCCTGTCTGAGACAGACAGACAAGAGCCCTTGTGAGGAACAGCATGTTCTAAGTGCCCTGATGAGGAAAAGCACAGCACCACGCTGACCACAGCCAGCCAGCCTGGCCAGCTCCCACCTTCCAGGAGGACCATGTCCTCCAGGGACAGGGAAGTACTCTGCTACAAGGAGCAACAGGACTTTTGACAATCTATCAGGTCCACTGTGATAATGTACATTACATTGTGTATAGAAAAGTTATACAATTAAGGCTCGTCCATCACAGAAAACAGGATCACTTTTTCCTCTCAACTTTGACCAATATCACTGGATTCCATGGACCCTGATTTTTAATCTTCTCTACTAACCCCAAAATGAGAACTAGCATTTGAAAATCAAGCCAAGATCTTTAGTGTACACACAGAGGTAATCAGCACGCAATCGAGCCAGATGCGCATTATGCTATTCCTTATCAGCAAGTAAAGAGATTCCTGCAGGAGTAATTACAGATAATTAAAGCCTCTCTACAAACTTTTGCTACTTCAGCAAGCTGGAAATTCCAAAATGAGATGGATTTTTAAGAAGTTATGTAATCAAAACAAGGATCTTTTTTTCCTTTTTATATCTGGCTAGCAAGACATCAAAACCTGAGATCGAAACACAAGTAACAGAAGTGCACAAGTGACCCCTTTATGCTTAACTCTCACAAAAACAGGGGGAAGTAAGCACTGAAATGTGGAAGTGGATCTGATGTGATCTGCCAGAAAAACAAACAGGTCTCTCCACAGCAGAGAAGTGTCCAACTTCTCAGTTCTGCTTCCAGACCTGAAAGCTGGCTTGGCCCTTCTAAAATAAACCTTGCTCCTCGTTTATGCAGGAGAAGAGTGCATGTTGCTTCCAAATGCTGACCTATTGATAGGCAGACACATTCGCATCTACCCAGACGGACACACATCTGCTCACTGACCAGACATAAGCCAGCTCCAACTGGAAGGCCAAAATAACTTTTAGTCTGACAACAAAGAAGAGACAGATATAGCCATGCCATGCAGTGGGGCTTAATAGTTCAGGCTTAGCACTGTATGGACATGCCTGTATTGATCCCAGTCACTTGCAGCATGGGAAGAGCAGGCATCCAAGACCTACCACCCATCCACACAAGTACGTGGCTTTGGCTGGAAGGCAACAGGTATTGGGGTTTAGATATTGCTTGAAGTGAATGGACAGTAGGTCTCCAAGTCTCCTGTCATGAGACTACACAACTCTATCCTGGATCTGTTGGAAACACGGCTCTCCACGGGATTGTGCAGCTTCATTAAGTGGTAACAGAGTGAACCCTCCCGCTATTTGCTGGGATATTACAGCTCAGATACCACAGCACAGATTTTCACGTACTGCAAATTGCCACTAAATTCCAGCACTAACAGCAGCTGAGGCTTCAGGCTAAACTCTTTTTCTCTATCCTGCTGTGCAAATTTAAGATCGGCTTTTCTTTCCAAATCTGGATCTTAACGGGCATATTGTGGAAAATAATCCTGGAAAATCTGTCTTCTTTTAGTGATGGGAATGTTTTGTTTCAAAGATATTTTTAAAAGGCTTGGCAATTAATAGATTTTACTATCTGTGTTCGAGTAACACGGAAGAGATATTCAGAGCATGCAAACACCACAACACAACTCCTTAAATCGTGACAGCCAAAGTTTGATTTGGGAGATTGACATCATTTCTGCATTCAGCTCCAGTTTATAAAAACTAAGCTGAGTTTCAGCACAGTCTGTTCCTGATACACTAACCCAGGTGAAACATCTACTGCAGGTCTTAAAACTCTATCCCAGCTTTCTCTCTGTACTTGATCTAAACATCCCCATTTAGATTCAGATCTGTTGTTGGAAGAGGCTCAACTTCCTCTACAGCTTTCAAAATAAGACTGCCAGGAGATACAACAGGCAGAGATACACTGCTGCCCTAAGTCCAGGTCAAGCCAACTTTTAACTGCAGCGCTAGGACCGCTGAATGAACAGCCTCGGCAGCCATCGGCCCAGAGACAAGCCTAGGAAAGAGAAACAGTGGGTACCAAAAAGCTTACCAAGAGGAAGAGGGAAAGCAAACAGCTTTCCTTGGGTGAGGTAGGGAGGGAGTGCTGTAAGTAGGCCTCACAAAGGATACAAAGGTTTCTGTTATAAACATTCCCATTAGTTATGTAAAATTAATCTCCAGAAAACTGAGCTGAGCTCATCACCTGTCCCACACCCTGATCCCACTGCCGAAAGTGGTGATGGATCACTGACAAATCCCTTAAAATTTATGTTAAAACACAGAGCTGGAGTCTGAGTCTTTGTGAGCACTGACAGGAAGCATTTCCATTATATTCTGCCTAGACAGAAAATATGCAACCTCTGTAATCTGCATGGGAGACTGGGAATGACTTGCTGAAATTTAATATGATGCTGAATAAAGATTTTAACTTCTTTCAACCAGATCTCTTCTAAAATCCATTATTATATAGTTTATATAATTTACAAGATTTGTCTCATGTACCTTGACTCCATCCAGAACTGCTTTTATGACACCCTTCACTGTTGTCACCATCTCCTTGTCTTCTGAATTCACGCCTTCCAGCATCACTTGATCAGACCAGCGGATCAGATTGGCCAGACTCTGGTACACACGGCTATAGCAGGATGAGATGGCAGAGCTGGACAGTTGAGAAAGAACAAAATGAAGTTATGGAGATATCAAATGTTACGAGAGTGCTTGATTTAAAGTGCATTTCACACTGTCAAAGACATCATTGTTCTCATTTTCTCTCTGACATCCAGAATTTGTGTTTAGCAGGTGACAAAGCCTGGGTTTCTCCTTTGATGCAGTTGTCCTCTTGTTCTCCAGCACCAAAGAGGATGACAGTGGGAAGGTACAAACAATCAGCAGTCCATTCTCAGTTAACAGAAAGAATTACCTGTGCTGCAGATTAACACAGCAGTGCTAAAAGGATCATCCTTCCCATTTTAATTTACAGCTCCATCCCATGCCTTAACTTCAAAGGTAAATATTTAAGTGCTATATTTAAGTCTAAGTTACATTATTTCACTATTATCTTTGCTTTCCTTCTTCCTTATTAACTCTCCCCAAAAGTGTCTTGGATAATTGAGAGCTGCCTGTATTATTCCTTTACAAACCATTGCCTCAACTGTTTATAATGCCTGAAAACATGTAATTAAAACCTGCTTCTTTACAGAAATTGAACTGAATGAATCTCAGGTTTGGAAGAGGAAGGGTGTTGCTTTGTTTTGTTTTTAATGAGAACCAGAATTGAAGCTATTGTTCTGAAGGGGGAAAAAAAAAGGTTGGAAGGATGACAACTCTAAATAAAAGTTAACTGTAACAACAGCGCTCACAGGCATTTCCCTGGCCATTCTGAAAACACTTACTTCATTATTAAACAAGGTGTGTAACAGTACTGCTGATGGCAACGCTTCAACAATTCTTTGTAAAGTTAAATCAACTCCAAACTGCATCGAAACCGTAAATAGATAAGAGAAGGTGTAATCTTGCAATCATTACTGATACAACTGTTCCAAATCTGCCCATTTTTCTTCAGGATCCATTTTACACTGGCTTAATTCCAGTAATTTCATTATCTGTGAGAAGAGAATCGAGCCCACAAGCTTCAAGGAGATTATTTAGGTGAATGAGGTTTCCAGGACTGGAGAAAGAGCTATTGTCAAGTTACAACCAGGGAGATACAAACAAGGGGGGGTACTTTTTGTTTAGCTGTTTGTTTCTTTCTAAAGCATGCAGCTTGCCATTTGTTCTAATTTCAAATGAAATTAGCTTGGTAGGAGATATTTCCTAAATAGGGCCCTCCCCCATCTCTTTCTAAGGCTTTGATTTCTTTGCCATTAATCTTCAGTCTGTTTCCTTCTAAGGAGGCAGTAATTGAAAGCCCATTTTGTGCTAGATTTAATTACTTTTTTCCTTGATGCAAATGCTTCCCCTAAAGCCAAAAGAAGTCCAGCAATGATTGTAGGCCTTTCTTCCACACTGACACAAGCCTGGCTCACTTTTCCTGAGGGGGATTTGCTATCAAAATCACCCCTTTGTCACTACTGGAAGGAAAGAAAGTACATCAGTAGGCATAAAAGGACACAGCTTGTTGAGAATGCCAGATCCCTTTTTTATTGTGAGGCTAAACAAGGTACAACATATATCTGTGCTTTAATACATACTGCTTCCAGAGAGACTTATCATTATGTAGGGGACTCCACTGCCTACTGACTATGAAACTTCTGCTTATATGGGTAAATATAGGTATCCAACTGTCAAGGTTGCATTAGTTCATTACTAAGAGAAAGGATAGAACTGTCTCAAATACTGCTGCTGCTGCAGACCACTTAGTTGATATTTATTTCCAAACATATTCTTGAAAGGAAAGATCACGCAGCAAACACCCCCTGGATACAGAAATCAAAGCAAGTGGCTATAAAGATAATGTTCTACCCTAAAAATATTTGCTGACATTTTACATGTTCTCCCGGTGTAAGGGGAAAGTTCCCTGTTTCTTTTATTAAGTGAGAGCAGGTGCTTGTCAGGAATTTAATGGCTGTGGGAAACCTGATAGCAACAGAAGAAACTTCTGTGCCTGCACCCAGAAGCCTGATAATTGTTCCCATTCTAACAGCTATTGCTCTTTGTAGTTCTACAAATCCAACCTAAATTGGATCCCTCCTGTCCCAGCCACAGCTCTCATTCTCACCTATTGCTTCTTTCATTTCGTACAGTCAGATACAACCCTGGTCTATGCATCAGGGCCAAACACATCTAAGCATCTCTGCAAAGTATTTGGCACCCTACTGCTGTCTTGACCATACTATAAGCCTTTCTTGCACCAGCACAGAAATCAGTATCATGAAGCAAAAAAAAAAAATCAAGATATTTAATCAGAAAACAAATAGGAACAGTACAGAAACAGGCAGGATTTCAGGAACCAAACACCTGCATTTTTTTTGCCTAGTTTTGTGCTTTTCTGTCTGTGCTAATCTTGCTCTTTCTATATTATCCAACAATGTTTGCTTGTTTTGTGTAAATAAGCTCCAGCATCTATGGGATGAGCAGCTACATCTCTATGGCTTGACAACTCCACAAATTCCTATAATCCATACTGAGCTTTGCTTTGGTGAATTTCTATTATTTCCCTGGCTCCAAACTCGCTGTCTAAGATAATACATAGATAATAATAAAAGATAATACACATAATCTGTTAAAAGATAAATAATCCGTTGAGAGTACACAGGAATAAACTTGGACTGGTTAATCTACTAAAGTACATCTATTGACTTCTGTACTGTGTCTGATCCACTAAAATCCAAAAAAGCACTTAAGAGTAGAGGCTCTGGGTTCTCTAATATTAGGGTGGATAAACTGAACTCCAAAAGGTATTACTCTGAAGATAAACTTGTTTTCAGGTAAAAGCTACTGGATTTGTTAGCTTTTAGGATACCACCATGGACTGCAGAAGCACTGTAGTGGGACTCTCCTGCTAGTAAATGATGTATTTCCAAATTTATGCTAAGAATCATCCCATCTTCCTCTCTGAAACCATTCTGATTTGCTTTATCTTGCCACAGCATGGGCTTCTCCACAGCAGGGAACCCGCTTTTAAGTTATGTTTGAAAACTTCCACATAATTAGTAAAAAATAGCCATCACTTCATTAGCCACTGCAGCATTGCCTGTCTCCTGCACGATGTGATTCTTTACACACAAAAAGGAGAGAAGCTGGAAGCCTGCTGCTCTGTCACAGTTCCAAAACTCAAGAAGGACACTTACCTTTGCTGGATACGTGGATCGGTTTGCACCAAGGGCAGGATGGCTTCTAGCACTTTACTTGCTGAGCCTGGCAGCATCTCTAACACCTTGTTATCAATTGCCATTTTGTCCACAATAGTCTTAAAGTAGCGCAACGCACTGACGACCTCCTTCTCCTTTTCCTCTAGCCAGGATACATTCTGAAGAGGAGGAAACAAAGGAGATGTTAAAACCTCAGCTTCCCTGATGTTATACAGCCTTCTCACCTCCTCTACCTAAGCACACCTTCCGCAGGCAGATTTGCTGCCTGTCTCTGCCCCTAAGCGGAGATAGTAACGCTAATGCAAGAAACGAAGCAACAACTACCAGTTTTAATTGAGTTGCTCCTTTGATGCAAAGTCCTTAAGCACATCTTACTACCAAAAGGTGTTTTCAATCAGTAAACAGAGTGGATGAGCCAAAGGGAAAAAGAGGATAACCCCTGCCCTGAGTCAGAAAAACTTACTTACGCCTCCATTTCTGCATCCTGATAGTTTCAACAACATATGTGCTGTTCACCCTTATAATTCTGATTAATTCTCCTGACTCCAACAGGCCTACTTGTTTGAAAGTGGGCTACAGTCTTGTTCCTCCATTCACAAATAAAAACCTCCATCCTGATCAGTGTCCAACCCAAATCATTCTGTGATGCTGCTGGAACAAGGGAACTCACATGCTTTCCAGAGGGACAAACTGTGAAAGTTAAGTTTTGGCATCAGTGAATGAATGTTGCAGAAGGGAACAATTCATTGGAATAAAGCTGAGTTGCGGTCACCAACTTCCTTGCCACCGCCAACGCTGGAAGAGGAAACTCAGAAGTGATACATGATGCCTTAAAGGCATTCTGGACAGGGATAGTTTAAAGAAGTTTACCAGAGTATACCTGGAGGACTTTTAATGCCACAAGCAGCTCCTAAGTGAGATTTAAATGAACTACTGAACACTGCTAGAAAAGGAGCAGAGAGCTTAGCAGAGTCAGGTTTCATCCATTATCTCCTCAGGAAATTCAGCTTCAAGAATTAATGACCTATGGGCATTGTGTGTTCCCCATACTCTTGTCAGCTGTTAGACTGCTGCTTTTCTGTGAAATCAGGCCAGCAGCCCAAAAGGTTTTAGGAAGAACAGCTTATAGGCAACACTGGTTAGTAATTTGGGGCCAGTTACATAAAAGGATTAGATTCCCAAGTCCCATAGAGCTCCAAGTCTAACATCCAATCCAGGACTTGCAAACCACCCTGTGATTTTCCATCTCATTTGGGAAGTGCCCAAACTCTGCTGCTGCTTCCAACTTTTTGACCATACTGCTTGCCAGGCACCTCAGGTTCTGACCTGCAGCCCACAGCACCCAAATTCCCTTGCTGAGGAGCATCCTGGCAACTCACTGATACAAAAAATGACATTTCTCATTTTTCAGGCATTTCACCACTGCAGAATTTACTCCAGGAGATATGGAGAAGCTCAGACCCTCCCATGAAGGTTTGGCACATCATATAAGATGATCACACATTTCAGGGATGAAGAGCCCCTGTATACCCCCAAGCAAGTATGACCACAGCCCACTGGTCAGAGCTCTCAAACAGAAGTGAAAAAATGTGGGCTGCAGTTCCTGCTCTGATGGCTGTTTATGTATTTCATTCAACAACTGTTTCCTGTAGAAAGGCTTGTGACTTAATAGCTTAAACACTCTTCTGGCACTTAGGAGGAATGGGCTTGATTCTGAGAGTTCAGGGCTGAGAATGACAAGTGGAAACACATATCCTTCCGTTGAGCACACCAAGGCATGCAAATCCAGCCACCGGACACTATATGGGACACAGCCTTTCTTTTGCAACTTCCCTGCCAGCTCTTTGGGTGACATTCCCTAAGAAACCCATTCTGAGGTCCAGAGGTATCGTATGCGTGTGTATACGTGTGCACACAAACATACACAAAGCAAGCCTGTACATCCTATATAGGATCACAGGTGCTGCTCAGAGCTCACATACATCAATGTCAGTTGTTGCTCTGAGGCTGAAGCTTCTTGTGTTTAGTACTTTACTCACTGAGGTCTGAGAACAACAGCAATAAATCTGGAGAAAGGAGCAATAATCTGGTGGGATGGATGGATATTAACATATTCCTGTGTCTGTATCTCACAAGACTAATGATATTAAGTTTTTCCACCAAACATCTCAGTGTATTCCTAACACCAAAGTAGGAGTCTTCCCTTACAGAACCGTTACAAATGCATCATGTATGAGACACAACTCACCCAGAAAGGGTTACAGTGAGCTGTACAGAACACACCCAATTACAAAAGCTGAACAGAGCCTTTTTGCCTGCATTTTGGCAATGAAAAACCTATTATAACTTTGCCTATGTTACTGAAGGACACTACTGTTCCTACAATACACCCTATGATAAGAACCAAAGACAGGGTCCAGGGGACAAAAGAAAGCTCAGAAAAACCTCCCCGCATGCTAACGAATTTCTAGGTATAAAAGGGAAGAGGAGAGGTCCGCATGGGTCGAGCATAACCTTCACGTTACACATAGTGATTTCACATTAATTTTTTGGTATTGCTATTTCTGCTCTACAGTGATTATCTACTTAAGATGCTATTTTTATACTCCTGAAGTACTTAAGAAGGAGAAAAGGATGATATTTGGTTTATCAAGTGTGTCTTCTGACAGAAAATCTCCTGTTTGGCAACTGATGTCTATATCCCAGTGAGAGAACCTGGCAACAGTCCATGCATATCCTCTTCCCCACTCCCTCCACACAAAGCTAATGAGCTCACTATATCCAACTAATCGATTAGTTGGACAGCAGCTATTAAAATACACAAGGAATGAGCCAGAAATCAACAATATATCACAGTATAAAAATGCACACAGCTTAAATAATCATGTATGGTAATAAAAACTACTGCAAGTGTTTTTTGTTTTCCAATTAAAAAATCCCAATCTGCACATAAAGAAAGGTTTTACGTGTTCAGCATGCCTTATCAGTAAATCTTCTTGAATTGTTTTTATGAGGAAAGAAAGAAAAGCAAAACCTTCACCTGTTATTAACATGCTGAGATATATTTGCTGTAGGATAGTATTTTGAAATGGATTCTTCATTTCCAATTTATTTAATTTGTGGTCAATTTAAAGGAAGGCCTCTAAATTATCTCAACATCTAGAAACATCGTTGGAATTAAAAGCCTTCAAGGAGTACTCTCAGATTATCCCTTCATTTTTCAATAGCAGTCAGCAACGCAAGGTGCTCAGCTCCAGAAAGCACATCCATAGCCTCCTGGGGGAAAAAAACCCTACAGCCTGGGAAATAAAAGCCTCATCATCTTCCACCTGATGGTGCAGAATAGGGCCAGGAATCCCTGCAGTGACTTCTCTGGGCGTTAAGCACATCACACAGTGTAAGATAACTGTATCTTGCTGACTGCTTTCAATAACACTACAACAACCCTCAGCAGAGATAATCTAAAAAAGTTTGCACTCCTGGCACTGCACATTGGATGAGACTTTCAACAACAACTGGGAAGGATTGTGAATTATTATAAATAACTTTGATTGTTCTTAACTATTGGCTTAGATTTATACTTGAAAACTGACTGCAACAGTATTGTTACAGAGATAGTCTCCAGCCTACAAAATCAGGTCACAACAGCAGAGGAGATAACACTGTGATGGTTTGTGCTGGGAAAGAGGGGTGACCTCAGCTCTTAGAGGACTTGGAGTATGTTGGGGCTGAGGAACGGTGTGCTGGGATGAGCAGCTGCTTGAACACATCTGTTTGACTCTCCCTGCTGATGTCAGATTGAGCACATCTTTGGACCAACTTCATGGATTTGCTTGCCTGGGTTTTAAGGTTTCTGAAAAGATCCATTCCAAAACCAGGCAGTTATCTGGAAGCTGTAAGCATACCCATAGGGTGTGGAGCATTGTGGAGAGGGATGTGTCATGCCATACACTACATTCCATAATGCGATACTTAAATGCTTATGGAAGGAAGTCTCATCAGGCTCTCCAAAGGGAGGTACATGCCTTGGTTGCTCTTACTTTACACTACACAGTACAGTTTATAACTGACCATAAAGCAACCCTGAGGATCCCTGGAAAATCTGCAGAATCCTGCAGAGGACAAAGTCACACACTGGGTTTTGATAAAGTGAGTACCAGCAAGCAAAACGACAGCAAGACAGAACAGGTCCTTCATCTGCTTACTTTGTTCACTGACTTCTCTGGTGTTTTCACTGTCAGGTCAACTTGCTTTCCTTTCTTTGAAGGGGTTCTCTTTATTTTTGGTGAATGAAACTTGCCCTTCAACTTCATAGTGAACGAGGAGAGATGGGAACGCTCAGAATCTGGGAAGACAAAGAAACACGTTACTGGATTAGGGTGAAATTGTTGAAACCAGGACATTGTGCTACAGCATTATCTGGAATATAACTGCACCATGGAAATTTATTGCAACCTTGCCATTTTTGTAGAGTGGAACAGGATAAAAATATAATTGTGGCTCTCTATTAGGTTCCCAACTGTAGCATCACCATCATTTCCTGCTTACCCTCAGAGCCAGCAACACTAGTGCAAAGGCAGGAACAGTGCCTTGCAGAGAAAAGGAAGAACACCTCTCTTCAAAGCACTTATCCCCAGCAGATCCCAAAGTACTTTACAAAGGAGGTAATCAACATTGCTCTTTTGCAGATGAGTCAAGGGGATGAAGTGACTTGTTCACAGACCTCTGGCAGAGCAGGGTTCTGCCTGGTACCCAGGACTGGTGGCTGCACCAGGTCCTTTCCAGTGTTATGCCCTTCCCAGGCTGCTGATCTCTACTCGCTTGGTAGCATCACCTTTGGATGTGGCTCCATGGATAATGCAAACAAAAATGCCAGCCCTTGTCAATTACAATGGATTTAACTTCAAATGTACCAGAGAAATCAACAACCAGAGGAACCACTTCAATACCAGGGCATCCTTGAAGGGGCTTAAATACAAACAGCTCAACCCTTTTAATAGTTGTATTTTAATGTTTTTTGAGTATCTAAAAGCAGAAGTCTCAAAGGTTTGCAATCATGCCATATGCAGACTTACCGTTGAAATGTATTTTTATCTCTTTAGCCACAAAGCTAAATAAAACTATGCTTCCTTGTAGAGAGCAATTCAGAATGTATTTCAAGCAAAGAGCACTTTAATAAATGAAGGTCTGAACTGCTCTCTAGTGACTCAGATAATTCAGCAGAAGTTACCAAACTTGTCTTTATATTAACAAGAAAAGTAAGCAGTTTTGCTCTATGTTCCATTTTTCTTTTAGATTGCTTGGGAATTGACTGCCCTGGCTGTAATGAGTCCAAATGACACAGCCCCATGCATGCAGCACTGCACCACCTTGTTAGCATGCAGCCCGCAAACAGAAAAGGCTGCTGAGTCAAATCTAGCACCCAGAAGCTAAACACCACACTGCAGCACAAACACAGCTCCTCATACTCAGAAATTACCTAACCACAGCTCAAGGGAAGGAACCTGTGCTTGCCTCCCCAAAGGGCCATCTCCCTTTAAACTTAGTTTCCTGTACTGTGTTAAGACCCTGCTATTAACACCTTTACCAGAGCTAAACCTCTGGTTAGTTGTGTCCTCTAGAGCACACTCTTGCAGGCATCCTATTAATGGAAGCTGCACCAGCACCAATTGTAATCTAGTGTGGTTGCAGACCTCCATTTACAGGAGTAAATGTATTTCCAAGTCTTCTTTGTATCATAAAATCCTGTTTAGTGCTCTGAGGACGGAGGAACTAAAGACCTTGGTCACTGCAGATAAATCCAGACATATCAGTTGGCCTCTGAAGAATCACTTACAGCAGCTGGCACCTCAACTTAGCAACGATTTACGTCATTGCTTTACATCTACAAGGGGATCTCCAAACCTTTAAAACCCCTCCGGCTCCACAGGGTGCTGAAGGTCACCACTGAACACAGTTCCTGGCTGCTGTGATAATGCTCTTGCACTAACCCCTCCAACAGTTCCTATTTATTTCATACACCATATGAGTATTTCTATACATGCATGTGTATGCACGTATGCTTGCCAAGAAAAGCCATGGCTCTGAATTTATTTGTCAAGGACTGGCAAACAATTACAATAATTAATCTGCAGGGAAATAAAAGTAGCAGCAACAAATTGTCTCTGGCTCCTCCACGGGCTGCAGTGAGATCCAAACTGCTGGTCTAAGAGAATGTTCAATACCTACAGAACCCTCCATTGCATATGGGGATAATTCTGCCTTCTAGGGAATAAGACATTTGGAAGGGAAAGATTCCAAAAGACTGCCGTTTCCTTTTCTCCTTCCACCAGACATCTCTATCCACCTCTGTGGGCAAGCACATGAACAGATGAATTAGTGTGTGTGTATGGTAAGGAACCTCCAAAATGAGATGTTCTGTCAGCAGAGAAAGTTTCTCTTCTGCTAAGATCCCCATCACCACCACCACCCTAACCACTGCCCTTTGCTCTCTTTACCCTTCCATCACATCAAACACTGCATCATTTGCATGCCACTCCAAGGGGACACAGACCAACAGAGTGAGGACAGGAGTGAGTGTCTGGAGCAGAATAGGAACTTCTTAAAATAGTACTAATGAAGTAAAGCAGCTGGCATTTGTAATAATAATAAACTTTACTGTTTGAACAGTCCCGCTAAGTCCTGCTTTGAAGATCACAAATTAATGCAGCTTTTTACTGCCATGTCTTTCCATCTACAACAAGCATATTCCAGATCTCATCTGCTCATAAGTTTCTGATGCATTTGCAGTTAAACAAATGAGTCACAAACCAATATTCTCCAACACTCAATTACGTGCAGCACTTAAAAATAGCACTTTTCTTCTTCCAAGCACATTACAAACATCTTTTCCTCATCCTTAAACAGTTAGGTCTTAACCTTACTCTGCAGAAGGGAAGCAGGCACAAAGGTGAAGCAACTTGCCTAAACAGAGCAGAGGGTGAGTCAGTGACTCCAGTATAGCATCTCCATCCAACTGCAGGCCCTCATCCCTATACCCATATTCACGAATCAAGCAGTGGAGCTACTGTGATTATATTCAGTGAATGCCAACAGACATTATGCAGCATGATGGGATTTATGCTTTTCAAGCAGATACATCATTCAAGCACGATAAACAGAATCTGCATTTTAATGAATCGGGATGAAGTGGTACAAAGCAGAAGTCAGAAAGGTGTCCTGGTTCAAAGGCAGCAGTTACCTAAGCTTTTACAGACAAGAACTGAAACCCTCCTGCAAAAAGCAAAGCTGAGTGACTTCCTAGAATGGTTACATAGCACTGGTCTGCTTTGAGAAAGTCACTTTCTTTATACTATATCGTAATTTAAATATCCAACACGCCCCATATCTGTCCATTTAAAAAGTTCAACCAGCACAGTATGTCTTTACAGATCAATTAATTTGATAATGTACAGAGAGAAGCAGAAAACAGAGTCACGACAGTGCTCAAACCACCTTCCTGCTCCTTCCTGCCTGTCTACGGTAACCAAACCCCTTAATGCAGCATTGAGATTGTTCCTGAGCTTGGTAGCCTGCCCGCTGGAAACTGTTCTATCATATTACCCTCGACTCCTATTGATGAATAGCCGGCAGTGTTTAACTGGAATCTCGGCAATGACTTTCTCAGCTTCTCTTTCTGCTTTTTGGGTGTGCAGGAGGAGGGCACCCTGCACTTCTATGCAGTGTCCAAGTACTAACAAGATGAATGGGAAAAGACGAGGTCATAAACTTGACGGAGTTTATCAACTGAAAGGGGAAAAAAATAAGGTAGTGCTGTGTTGAAGCATTTCTGTCTCAAAGGAACCACTTTCCATCCCCTTCTATTTCACCTGCCCAGATTCTCTGCTGTGAAAAAACCCCAATCCCTCCAAAATCACTTTACCCTGGATCTGAGTTTCTTGATTTCTGACTGGAAGGTTTAATACGTCACTCGTCTCACTGCTAATTCCATCCCCCGTTAATGAGGCTCCCGCTCCGTTGTGCTTGAACACACTCCAGCTGTTGAGTCATGGCCCTGCTCAGCTCTCGGGCTCCTCTCCCCCCGAATGGCACGTGTCTGGGGTCCGACCACACACACAACAGGAGAAAGCTCATGTTATGTGCCTGCTCCAAGCAGCCCCGCTGCCAAGGGCAGCCAGAGAGGAGCTTTGGTACCCTTCGAGCCCTACTGGGCTAGGGAGGCCACAGCCACCTCGTTCCCTGGCAGCTCCACCAGCCCCAGCAAAACAGTGCTGCCTGCCAGTTTGCTGACAGAAAGCTAAATCTGGTGAGGAAAGAACTGCAGATTTTAAACAACAGTAGATTAAGAGGCACAAGGGAAGGCAGATAAATCAGCTTACGTGCTTGTGGATGAAGAAACTAGGCTGCTTAGGGAGAAAGCCAGCAAGTCAAAGCCCGATGTCCACCGAAGCCATAGTCAAACGGTCACTTTCCACTTGGTTCAAATGAACTCCAGAAATTAAGTCAAAAAACACACACATGCTGGTGAATTCCACCAACCTAACCCAACAGCAAACTATTTACTTTAAAGTCAAAGTGAAAGTTCAGGGTTTTACAGAGCTCAGTCACAGCAGACTTTCCAGTTGCGGGGTAACCAGTATACGGGAGGCTTTGGAGATGGGAAATAACCCCTGTCAGCTTCTGGCCCTCCTGGTGATGTTTTTGTCACTACAGCACAGCCCAATAGCAGGCAGGCTCCAGCAGCAGGGATGGGCAATTCCACTGTTCAACCTGCCTAGTGATCATATCAAACAAACTGAAAACAGGCTTGACAAAAACCAAACCCAAAACTTTAGATTACAGTACCTTTTCTTTCCTTCACGTGAAAACCTAAACCTTCCATCTTCTCTCACTCTGGTCGTCTTCACACACAGAACGCCTACAGCTTTAGAGGTGACAAAGCCTTAGAAAGGGTTATAGTTCATTTTCCAGCTTGAACTGACTCTTGTGGGTTGTTAGAAAGAGCAGAGTCTAAAAATCTTATCCCACAAATGGTTCACTTTTCAAAGGCCATGTGGGTCTCTGCTGGATGCACATATTTAAAAGCTATCAGATTAAAAATAACAGCAGACATCTCTCCCCATGTCATAATGAAGCTATTGTGCACATTTTTAATCAACCGCTCCTGCCATTTCTGCCACGAGCCCTTTGAAGGCAGAGGTGACTTATGTAATGAGTTACACAACGATGCCCATTAAAATGGCATTTGTTCCCTTGGGCTCAGCTCCATCATTTGCGGAAGACAAAAGGCAAGTTGCAAGGCTCCAGCTAAACCTTCACTGACAGGGACTTTAAAAGAGTTCTGAAGCAAAAGGAAAACAATAATAAGTGATAGCTCAAAATGATCTTTCTGTTGAGGGTGTCTGCTTGGTGCTGCGATGCGGTACCCAGCGAGAGGCTACAGGGCTGGGACTGTGGATCTGGCTCCTCAAGACACAATTCTGCTGTCAAACACAGCAGAACAGGCGATTCAGGATGGGCAGATGGGCATATGAGAGCTTCCCACATGCCACAAAGAACAGATCTTTAAAGGTTTTATATGACTATTGGTAGAATTCCCAACTGTCTTCCTTGCACCCTGAAGGGTAGGGCTGTATCTGCTGCATACCTGTAAATATGCACACACATCTGTGGGGCCTCTGCCCTGGCTAAAGCTTTTGGGTTCTCCTGTAATGCAAACATTAAATAATAGTGATTAACAGAAAATTGAGGCCTTTGAGCTTTGCAGAAATGCTGCTCGAACCTGAAACTCAAACCTCCCTCAGCAGCTGAGAACCTCTGCAGAAGCACTGGCAGAGCTGACACATTAAGGCACAATGTGAACCCTCACCAGTGAGCTATGAGAGAAAACTACCAGGAAACTGAAAGCTGCCACAGAAACAGAAAGCTACCACTGGTAAAAGTAATGGTCAATAATCCTGTGGTGGAGGGCATCTCTTTCCTTGCAATAAACCAGTCAAGCCTGCCAGTGGGTAGCTATAAGGATGGAGAGGAAGAACTAGGCTGTCAAGGAAGGTTGAAGAAACAGATGAGGAGAACCCCAGATATGTTCTCAGCCCTTTCACACCTGCAATGTATAACTGTGCTCAACAGCCTCCTGCTACATTTCACGCCCTCTTTCTCCAGAAGTCCTGGGGATGTTTAGAAGTCTAAAAATGCTGATACGCAGCGCTTGTGCGGTGCTGGGTGTTCTCAAAGGGATGAACTGGGATCCTAAATATAGAAAAGACAAAATGTGACAGAACAGAATTAAAATACCCCTCTTAAATGGATAAGCATAGCACTGCTGCCTGTTGGACACGCTACAGAAGCCTCAGGCCTACCACTTCCCTCTCCATTAGTTTACTTTTCTCAACATTGCCATTACCCCCAGAGACTGAAGCAAAGAGAGTTTATTCAGAAACAAAAAAAGACCTGGTTGGGGATCCAGAAGGGAAAGAAAAGGGAGGCTCCAGTGTCAATGAGGAAGTTTGCCCACCCTAACCTTTGTACCTTAGGTGGAGCTGTTTGTAAGCTGCTCCAAGTCCCTCTCCAGGGAATCCGACTGCCAGGACAGCGGCCAGCTTTGAGAGGAAAACGGTGGAGGAAGGGCTGCTTGGGAATCAAACAATCGCTCTTGAGCACTACAGAAACTTTTCCTTTAACATCACGTCACCTTGGAAGCAGCCTGCTTTTGGGAGCAGAAAGCCCGACTGCCCTTCTCTTTTGGCAACATTGCAGTGAATGAGCATAACCCAGCGAGCACTAATGATGCGCAATGACAGCACACAAACTCCTATGGAAAAGGGAGGCTCAGTTCCCTCTCAGCTGGCCAGGCAACGCTCACTGACTCACAGCCTTCATTATTTTTCACGCCACCCTCTGGGGCCTCCAGAGGAAGCAAAACATTTTGATTTGTCGGAGAGCACATTTCTATTTTGATTTTTTTCTCCCTCGCAGCCATGAATGAGGCATCTCCAGCTGCAGCAACCTCGAGTGGAAAGAGCTCACAGTGTTTGCAAGGGAAAGGGGAGGCACAGAGGGCAACTTATGCATTCAGCCACAGCTCCCGACTGCAGTGAAAAGGATGGGGGTCAGTCAGCCCCATTCATTTTACAGTGCACTAGTACTACAGCTCCTCTTCCTTCCAGTTTCGTATTTAGAAGTAAAGCTTCAGGTTGTGAGGAAAGGAAGATGCACCAGACCAAGCAGCAAGTTCAAAGCAGCTGGCCAGGTTCCCTCCAAGTCCTCTTTTAGCCTTAAAGGCTTCAAAAAGAGAGAAATCTCCTTGCATGCAGACACATAAACCAGGAATCCTTCAGCTGCTGACAACTGCAGTAATGGCACCCAACTGATTTACTGGGGATAGGAAAAAGGTCCAATTGATTGAATAAAGGGGGATTTAAGTGAGCAGGACTTCACTGCCCAAGCTCAGCTTCCTCCAGCACACCAAAGCTGGCTTGGACACTCCTTTTTGAAACGGATGCTGTAATGTATTGATAAGGAGCAGACAAGACTTCAGCTCCGTTGTATGTGAATGAAAACCACTGCTGCAGACTGGTCCTTATCAACTCACAAGCAGAAAGGCTGCCATTTACCAAATCACTAGCAAACCTCTGTGCAGCGTCTGGTGAGTCTCTGGTAATTTCCCATTTAAGTACTGATTTTGCACAGCCCTGCAAACCCGAAAGAACTGATGGGATTACAACACTGGTAACATGACTCGTAACTCCCTCTGTGCCAGCACCAGTAAAACAACAAGAGAGTCAAGTAGCCTCCAACATCAACAGGACTGCTGTAGTCCATGCTCTTTTCTTTACACATAAAACCCACCAAGGCTGTTAACATTTAATTTTTAATGGAGAAAAATAACCCAACTACAAGGCATAACCTCTGCATTACTGCAGCAAACTGCTTTGACACAAGAATTGCAATGGTTGGGAGACAATCTACTGAATTTCTCTGCTCACCAAACATGACTTAATATGGGGTCCATGGGCATCCCCACTCATCTAGTGGCTTTATGAGGATATAGTCATGACAGTGATTCAGACATCTAAAAATAAAGCCCTGCAGGCACAAGTATGCATGCACACTACCTGAGTCACCCTGGGCTGTAGGGAGCATATGAGCCAAAGCCAATTTGTTTCATTCACACTACTGCCATGGCCAAGCAAAAAGCCTTGTCACTGAGCTCCACTTAAACTCTTTCTCCCCTCCTCTCGTTTTACTCGAGCACATTTGGACTCTCTCCACGTTGAAAACCCTTTGTAGGCTTGGGTTTCAGTCATACGGCTGTCAGCTTTGAAAGTCAGACCTGAAAGATTATAACCTAATGTTGCTGAAGCTGTTTATCCATCTCCAAGGTGACAGAATGTCGTCACTGGCACTCTATAGGACTGCAAGCAGAAACACATTATTTCAGATGCTTTAGGGAAAAGCCTAATTGCTTGCAACCTGCCCACAGGTTCAACAGCTGAAAAACAAGGTTGTAAATGAGAGTCTTGACTTTGCATCTGCCCCACTGCACCAGTTCTGAATGGGAAAAACTCAGCCTTCTTTCATCCTTAGAGAGTAACCTCAGCTCTCATTCATTAGGCGATGGAAAAAAAGAAGAGAAGCTGGCTCGGATCTGCCTGACACAATTTCCAGTTGCTTTGGACATTACTAATTATAGTCATCTTTATTTTTGACCTCTGATTACAGATTCTTTGCACATTCAGTCTGACTCGCAAAGCTAACATCTCTTTTCCAGCGGGCCTGGGAGGAACCTTATACCCTGCCCAAAAGCCACCACCCACACTCATATGAGCTGAGCACAAGAAATAAGATCAAAACATGGAAAGCATTTGCTTAAACATGCTCAATTTTATTTCCTTCTTTAGCAAGTGGCACAGATTAAGGGCAAGAGTCCAGGTGAGAGTGTGATGTAAGCTCTTTTCCATGCATGTTAAGAGATGAGCTAACTGTTCTGTAAGGAAGCCTCATTTCTCATTGTTCTGACTAGCACTGTATCCTCAGGGTTCAGATGCTGAAAAGCAGATATTCGGTTCAGTAAGATTAAACATGCCTGCACAACTCCAGTGCACCATGCTGGGGGCTCACATCTCTGCAAGAGAAAGGAAAATGAATTTGAGGAACCAGGCCAGCTCTGTCTCCTAGAGGCACTGCAAGAGCAGTGTAAACTTCTCTGATACTGCTTACTCAATAAAAGAAGGCATCACAGGAGGGCTATGCAAATCTCTGAACTTTGAAGTACCACTGTGCTGTTGCCCCAAAGGACCAGCTCTCTATCTCCACATATACAGACAAGCATGTGTGCAAAGAGATACAGCAGCACTGCAGGTGTGAAATTCCTGATGTAATCAGGTCAGAAGCTGCTGTTACATGATTGTCGTGCTCCTTGCACAAAGGGTTAATGAGCTGTAGGCCCTATCCTCAGTTCCATACCCTGTTCTATACCTGATAGGATCTGCAACCAAACCACCAGTTTTATTGCCTGCCTACAGGCAGGAGGAAATTTTAGTCTCCTATAAGCACAATTTGAAACATCAGCGCCTCCAGCAAGGGGAAACCGAGATGTTAATTGAACTGAGCAGCCCAGGAGGGAGCTCCCTCTTTGTTAGCTGTAGGATTAGCACATCCCTAGACCATCATGGCAGGAAACCCGAGGTAGCTTACGGAGTCTAAGTGGGATGTCTGCCTTTCATTCTACTGCACATAAACATTAAAGGTTACTTTAGCAGTAAACAATTATTTGTGACGACTCTGTTTTATCCCACCTTCTCACGCCTGAATGAAAATCTCCTGGTTACATTGCTCCTCCGCACACCAGGTTCAAGGAGAAGGCAACTGCTACAAACACCTGCAGTTCTCCGCAGTCTTCTCAGCAAATCCTGACTTTAAAACAATCAAATCTTTTAAAATTATACAGAAAAAAGAACTTCTACAGAAGAAAACCCCAGCAGATCTGTACAAGCATCAGCAGGAACACAGGGGGTTTATGAAAGAATGCAACAGCATCAGTAACACAACTGAGCCTAGCATGGAAACAGTCCCTAGAATTTTACTTGTTAATTTAATGCTGAAGAAAAAGCAGCTATTCCTTGGCTATTTTGGAATATGATGTAGCCTAATGCAGTAGTAAGTTTGGAAACCCACTTAACAAGGGGATAGTGAAGCCTTCTTTCTTTGGAGCTTAACTCTTTGCCGTCATGCAATGTCATCTCTTGTATCACCCAGGCTGTCTGTATTTAAACAGGTAGCTATCTTTAATGGAAATTAACAAATGTGGGCTCTACTAAGAATCAGTTCCTATTTTCAGTGAGCTTCCACTTTGTTGATACAGGAAGCACTTCAAGAAGAAACACCTTCAACACTGACATACAACAACAGGGCAAGACCTAAAGTGAACTAAGCTGAGACTGTATTTTACCAGAAATAAAGTTGAACCTTATCTCAGCATCTCTTTGCAGTCCTGCTGAAACAATTCTTTTATTGCTGAATAAATCTTGGTGAATTAACAGCTACATGAATGTGGTTTTTACTTATGGTTCATTCCCTTATATCCCATCCAATGCAGAGCATGCCATCACCATCAGGTTTCAAAAGTGAGATTCTCTTCAAGAGCCATACCTGCCAGGGACACACTGGGTGCCATATAAATCCATGGGAAAAAAGCATGTTTTAAACCCCAGTGCCCAGAGAAGCTGTGGCTGCCCCATCCCTGGCAGTGTTCAAGGCCAAGTTGGACAGGGCTTGCAACCTGTAGTGGAAGGCGTTCACAAACTGGATGAGTTTTATGGCCCCTTCCAACCCAAACCATTCTATGATTCTATAATTCTGTGGCAGAGAGACCTCAAGTTTCTATAAATAAATAATTTTGTACAGCATTTATATTTAATTTGGTTTTGACAAAGCAGCAAAACCACAACCACCAAAGCTATTTAAGTCTCTGCAACACAATACGCGATTGCACGGCGAGCCTCCCATACAGCTCTGAAAGGTGAATCAATACTCATTCGAGCTCGTGGTGCACTGAGCAATACTTTGGGAGCTCAGGGGGTCCGTGTGGAAAACAGCAGCTAGTCTGTAACAAGAAACTTCAGCTTCACAAGGCCTCAAGCTGCATGGTGCTGGTCTGGCAGCCCCAAGAGGGCTGAGGGTCAGGTCAGGGTATGCTCCATCACGTCCAGGGAGCTCTGCCTCCTCGCTCAGGCTAAGCCTGGTGCTTTGTCAAAGCTTCAGTGTGATTAACTTTATGCTCTGTGGAAAACCATTCAATAACCTACTGATTCCTGCAGCATATTTAGTATGTCACAGCAGTTGGGCTCACAAAGGTGTACAGAGATGTTTATAAAAATACCTCTGGTACCATTATTAGGAGGGTAAACACCTCCCAGACCTTCTGCGCTTGGTATTAAGAACTGGTAACACACAACCACCCTGCACAATCTTCATCCCTGTCGGCTTTTGAAGCATCAGCTGGGTGCAGCCAATGAGGCAAAAAATGACACCAGGGTAAAGCAATGATAAACACTGTAAACCATCTTTCAGCTAATCATGAACCACCTTTAATGCTGCAAACATGAAACTGACTTTGTATGTACAATCTGTGTTTATTATTTTGCAGTATAAGCTAGTACTAAGCTTTGTGTCAGCCTAGTTAAAAACCATGGCTTTGTATCACAAGAGACTATGTGTCTAGGACCTGGCAATAAGAAAAAAAGGGGGGCAGAGAGTAGTGCCAAAAATACAAAAGTAGACTTTACTATTTTATCTGCTCTTATCTGAAAAGTCATGGGAGGGAGAAGGAAGGAGGAAATAAAAGGAGGAAGAAGAGGAGCTGGGGTGCTGCTTGGCAAGAAATACCCATGTGTGTTGTGGGAGGGGGTTGAGAGGAGTTGAACACTGCAGCCATTGACTGCTGGACCTGAGCAAACATCTGCTCCCCACAAGGAGCACAGCTCCCTGCACGACTTCACAATGAGACTTCCAAATTGAGCTTGGACTTCATTTATTTGAGCAGCGTTTTAGGGAAGCTTCCCTTTCCTTTCTACCCTGTTTACAGATTTACTCAGCAAACTCACGGTGCCTCCCTCCCCAAACAAACAAATACATTCTGCCTTTTTGATCCTCTGTGTGCTCATGGACTCTACTCTGAGCTCAGCAAATAAACTCTCCGCTACACCTACTTCTAAAGTGCTGATTCCTGTAAAAGAATGACAGATGGAAGATCTCTCTCCTGCTTCATTTTTGGCAACTCTGCAGTCAGGAAAGCACTCTAAATGCGCTCTCCTTCTTCATTAACCTGAAAACCAGCTGTGTATCTCTTGCTAAGAGTGCAAAACTAAAGATGTCTCAAACAAATCATAGAAAAGGCATTTGATTTGGGAAAACCTGCTTCATTAAATGTGTTGTGAGTCTCTAGTTCCTCTGCAGAAGGCTCCTACACTCTGTATGACTTTAAACAATACCATTTCCATGTCTATCCCGATAGTACAAACAAGCCATAGGTACAAAACAGCCATAATGGTCTGAGTGCTGTTATTTGATAAAACCCCAACACTATATATAGCAGTCACAATGTTAAATTATGAAACTGAACCCATTCATATGGAAACTTTGACAGAGGCCTCTCACAGAAGGCATTTTCAACAGGGATCCAAATCACCTATAAAAGAGAATTAAAAATATATAGAAAATACTTCAAGTACAGTCAAGTTAATGTGATATTTGTTGGCTGAGAACAGAGCAGGTGAAGAGCTGAGCTGTTTTTTTGGCAGCTGTATGAATCCATACATAAGGGAGATCGCCTGAAACTATATAAGCTAGTCTTTATCATGATAAAATGTACCAACATGCAAAGCCACAAGAACCCTACAGCTCAGAATCTACAATGAGGACTGTTCCATCCATGAAACTTAATTCAAATCAAGGTGAAGGCTGGAAACTCACACCCCTTATTCCCACAGAACTCCCTACACAGTTTTGCTTCGGAATAAGACTGGCCAATCGTGAAGTAGATTTGGCAAATCTAAAGCCAAATTAGAAATAAAGAACAATATTTGGGGATAATGCTCATACCGATGGGAAGCTGCTTCTCAAAGATAAAATAGATGACAAACTCCTTGAAGGAGATGACAAATCTTCATCTTTTTCTTGTAGGCACTCTCCCTACAATCCAGTGGCCTGTTCTCGAAATGGTTTGTGTCTTTTGTCCCAGTTGGTAGGAGTGATGGTATTTTGTCATTTTTATTTATTTAAAGGACACTCCAATGGAACCACAGGAATCAGGAAAACAGAGGAACTAAACCTGTTCCTCCAACGTTTTTCATTGTAAAGCAAAAATTCCTGATTTGTGCTCTCCTGTTAAGAATTGGGTCTCCATTTGCAAAACAACCCAACAAAGAAGTGCCAGCTCCACTGAACTACTTTGTCATTCACAACCCAGTGGAAGGGAAGTCAACTGTAGGCCTAACGGCAAAGCTCTAGGCTTACATTCAGACAATAGCCTAAACAAAGCCTCACCTAGCACCAGACAGGCATCTAGTTTTTACATGGGAATTTGCAGAATGTTAATTTTGCCCCTTTAATATCAAAACTGCCATCTCTGTGGCTCTGAAATGACTGCGTGATGGGCTTTCATTTTACACAGCCAGAAATTCATGGCACAAATGGGTAAGAGGTGGGGATCCAGAGCAAGTGACACTTGCCATCAGTCACATGAAAATCTAATGCAGAACAGATGCAAATCCGCGTCAATATTGGCAGAGGACCTACCTGGATGACAGCAGCTCAATTCTTAATGTCACCGTGAGTGGCATTAAAGGACAAATGGACTAACTGTGATCCTGAAGCCACATAATATTCCTATAATCAGCTTAAAGCACACTGCCAGTCAACAGCCAGCAGATAGTAAACAGTTTGGCAAAGCTCTTCAAGCAATAATCAGGTTACTGGGAAAGAAATGACCAATATTCACAGCAAATGACCCGGCATAACCCATCTCACGATCCCTAACAAGCTCTCCAGATTTAACAGTATGGATGCTTACTGTTGCTTTCAACATTTCAAACCAAAGAAACCACTGCCTCATAGTCTTAATTGCCTCCCTCAGCAAGGCAGAAAGGGATTTGGAGTCTCCATAAATTCTTACTAGTAAAGAAATCAGCCCATTAATTTTCTAACATTCAGTCTACCAGGCTTATTTTACACCATTATTAGCCAAACCAGAGTCCAATAATGAGATGATCTCTTTGGAAATAATATTTTGCTTGGAGGAAAAGAAAACCCATCATTTTCATCTATAATAGCCATAAATCACTTTATTTACGGACTACAGCTTGGGGACTCAGGGCCAGGCTAGTGATAGGATTTCTCTTCTATTTGCACCATGTCAGCATCTGCTCTCTTCATGCGAAAACAAAAAGCTGCCCAAAGACATTATAGCACTTTCAAATCCTGAACCACCCATATCCCAAAGAGTCTGCCTAGTTCAGTTAGTTATAATCACACTACATTTTGCATATCCCAGCATTTTAGTATGGAAAGTGTTTAGGTGAATATATGACAACACTGACTGGCAGAGCAGCTCTTGTCCAACTCCAAGTATTACACACTTCCTTATTTGAAATGCTGAAGTCAAACGCTCCAAGGCTTCTGTTACAAAGCGATCATGCAGCAAAATGATGGGTATACAAGGTGAACACCAGTAAATACAGTCAAAAGTATCCTCCTCTCCCTAGACATGTTCTTCTGTTCAATTATACTGTGGTAGATACGGTTTGTTAAGGGATTTTCACACGCCTGAGGAGCCAAGTCTGGTAGGGATTTTTGTATTTTAAAGAAACATTTTACTCCTATATATTCATAGTGCCTTTAAAGAGAAGCTCTGATTGTGCTGAATTACTGCATCAAGAAACAATCATCTCCAAGGTAAAAGATAACAGAAAAAACACAACAGGAAGAAGAGAAATTACATTCCAGATATGAGAGCAAACAACACTGCTTTCAAAGCGTGCTGGGGGCTATACAGAGCCCACTTACTGCAGATAAGAATTCAGATTGGATTTTGGAGGTCTAATCTGAAATAAAGTCATAATATTCCTGGGGGTAAACAGCTCCAGAGAGCATCACTGTTATAGAAAGAGGCTGCTTTGACCAAATTACCATCGCTCTTACTTGAAGTCACATCTTTTGGTTGTGTATTAACCCAATAATCCTGTATGATCTTCACCTCACTCTATCATTTTCCCTCCACAGTCGCACAGGCCAGAAAGGGGATTCCAGAGTTCAAGCCCATTCTCTTTCTGGATTATAAAAATCACAGCGTAACCATATCACACAAAAGCTCATCCATTGGGACTTGATGCAAAACAAGGAGAACCAACACAAGGAAAGCAAACAAGGAAAGCAAACAAACAAGGAAAATCCTTAAACAAAGAAGGAAAATCTTTGAAATCATCAGTCCATTCACTTTAGTGCTGTTAATTCACAATGATACTGATTCTTAGAGCACGTTCTAAATTTTCAACAAATAAGTGTCATTTTATATGAAAAATACGACCTGCATTTGAATTTCTGAAGAGGAGCACAGATGTACACAACACTTTGCATGTTAAATATGTGCTTTGAGAGTGGCTTCAATTTCACACGTGCCCATATTTTCAATGGCAAATCTGTTCTGACATTGCTTATTGTACCAGGATCTAAAAAATTCAGAGCCATAGAGTTCTGATAGCAAACAGGCTGTCTACAGAGAGGCTCAACAGTGAGAGAAGGAAAAAGAGGCTGCTCGGTCGTCAGTCAGACTCTTTTTAATCAGGTTGAAATGCTTTGCTGCAGAGAGGGGGGTTCAGTCTCTCCAAGCCACATTCCCATCCCTCATGCTGCTTTCTTAATTAGGAGCAAGTGGACAACAGCTGTCAGTAGCCTGAAGGCCAGAAAGTTATCAGCAAAAGGGGCATGTGTAAAGGAGAGAGACACAGGGGCAGCCACAGAACAGATCTGTTAAATGCATGAGTGGTCAATGCACGCAGGAGATCCTGCCCCAGCCGAAGTGGCATAGTAACACATGGCCTCATACACTGACATGGAGAGGATGCTCTTCCTGCTGGCTTTAGTCTGGTTGCTTTAACATACGACTAATAACAGGAAAATTTAAACGGAGAATAGAAGGAAATGCGAAGAACACCCTAATGTCTCGATGGAAATACATGGGGGTCAATTCAAAGGCACAGTGTAATAAAGTCTTCAAGATTGTTCCTGAGGTTTCAAGCACAAAAGTTGAAGCATGGAGGGGGGGGGGGAGAAAAGATATTTTACTTAAAACAGCAGAGAGAAACTCTGGCAGAAGATATGAACTTAACCAGAGGCAACTAGAAGCCATAACCTCAAACAGTACAAAAGAAAACTCTACTCAGTCATTATTCCTGTATTAAATCCTACAAGCCCACGTCATTGGTTATGACCTTCCTGCACTACATATTAGACTAATATGGATCAAAATGAAATTTCTGCCCTAAAAAGATGATACCCTCTGGTCAAGCCATGTGCTTATCTGGCAACACAATACCCTTGCCCTGGATGATCAAGGAATAAAGTAATTGCTTCCCTGTTGGATGCATTGATTACTGTCATTTGTGGCAATGGGGAACTCAGTGCAAGTGTTAGCAATAAATGCAGTATTAAAATTTCCCACTGCCTATTTGTTAATGAAAAATTGCCATCATCCTAACTTCAGCTCTTTCAAAAAAGCCAGGCCTTTGATTTTGGCTTTAACCTTCTCAGAAAGCAGAGATTTGGAACAAATTTCAGAGGCCTGTCTGGCAGGCTGCAGTTCTGCCAGTTCTAAATATATACCAGCTTTCTGAGCATGAACCTCCACAAGGGAAGCTGGGCTGAAGATGGAAGCATTTCCCTGAGCTGCCAGTAGTCTAGCAACACATCTACAAACCCTCATCAAATTAAGTGCTTAATTACAACTCAGACTTTGAGACTCTGGAAATTAGGATAATCTTCTGGGAAATTTATTAGTCTCCCACAAAAGAAATTGCAACATACAAGCCAAAAAAAGCACAGAGCTTGGAGAGTGTTAGCCCATCAAATCACACCTTGTACTAGATTCCTCACCCTAATTCCCGGAGAATATGAGGTGAGATCCGCAACTCCATTTCAGATTCTTGAGCCTCTGTGAAAGATTAGCATCAACATAACCAAGAGGTTAAACCATGAACAGTAGTCTCTTGTAAACAGTTGCAAAATGTCTGAGAAGAGGTGATGGAAAGCTAACTGTGCACAGACCTTCTCACACATTACTTGGGGAATGTAATAGAGGCAGGGCTGCAAAGGGCACTGCTTGGAGAAGGTCTCAACACAGCCACTCGTCACACACCACCTAAATTTTGCCAGCAAATCATGGCTACAGCCCTGCTCTGCTCCTCTAGGTGGCATGCTCTGTGCACACAATATAACCTGCATCTTCTCACAAATGGAGATGCCACCACTACACAGCACATCTTCCCTTGCTACTACCGAATGAGATCTGAAATGCCTTAAAAACATGAGCTAACAACTCACTCACACAGGGTATACAGCTCCAGTGATAAACTGAAAAGCCCATAGAAGCTTATGAAGAAGTGGACATTGTCTGACCAACAGTTCTATCTTACTAGTAAATGAAACGCAGGCAGAAGTTGTACTCACTATTCTCACCTCACTACAGACAGTACTCTCCATCACCACCCATCATGAAATAAATGCTTGCACAATGCTCTAAAAATGTAAACTCTAGATAAACTAAGCATTACACATTTCCCTCTTTGATTCATGAAATTACTGCATCAAAGGAAACTGAATCTTGTTCTCAAAATAAGCCAGAACATCCCACATTTTCCATTACTACCACTCTCATAAGACATGACCTGAGGAGCATATTCAGCAGAAGGAGAAGCTCTACTACATGGATGTGTATGTTTCTTTGCTGTGACACATGCACCACTATTTGCTGGCACACCCCTATACATCTCCAGGACAACCCCACTGAATCAAAACCTTGTGACACAGGCTTAGACATGTGCACAACCACCAAAGCCAGGGCATGCCTCAAAAACCTGTAAACTAAGAGAAACAAAGGGCAGTGGAAGGTGACAAAGAAGAAATCACATCCTGGTATCAAGGACAACAAAGAACAATAGAAAATGAAAAGCGGTTCAAACACAGAGCTCAAAGGCAGAGTGAAGGAAGTTGGGTTGGAAGTATCTCAGAAGCTGAGCTAGGAAGTGATTACACTGGGTTTACTTGTACAATACATCAGCTATGGATGAACAGGTTTTCCTCTTCAGTAGCACATCTCTGCCTACCCAGCTTCCAGGCAGGTTCACATTTGGAGCACAGTACTTCTCATTTACTCTTTTTCTTGAAGCTATGGAAATCTATGTATGGGTTTTGACAGAAGTCAGCTCTGTGATTTTAAACAGAGAATATAACAAAAAGGTCCAAATTTTCACTGATGAGGACATGACTCCATTTCAGCTGTGTCCCCTGTTTAATACAGGGCTTGGCAGAAACCCAGCCTAAGTAACACTGGTGCTACAAGGCTAGGAAATGCTAAAAGCCACAAGATGCATACTTTCAGAGACAGAAACTACTACATTTACTCAAAATGCGATAAATCAAATGAATTTGTATCCTGGAGCAAGAGTCTTGGGAGTGTCCAGACAAGCCCTTACAGATAGTACCTAGCCTGAAGTTAAACATTTCTCTGTAAACTACCCTACAGACTGTGATACCGTAAGAACTAGAAAGTCTTCCCAATATAAAATTCCAAGTGAGTGAAACTCCAAAAGCAGTTCTTGACACAGTTTAACCACGCGTTGGTGCTGATCATTTAAGCTCTCACTGCTTCCTACTGATATTAAGGCTTTCACAGGATTTTTCATATGGCTTACTCATAATGAACAGCTGCTCTGGCAACTGCTGCAGTCAGCATGTACTTCCTGCCTTGGAAAAGAAGTCATCAATACATCTCCGTACAGAAAATTGTACTCTCTTTAAAACAATTCATGATAGGGTTTAGATATCAACTGGCTATAAGCCACCGACACTCCCTTCAACAATGGTTACACCCTCTATACAGCTAAAAATGAAATAGCTGAAAAGGAAGACGTTTTATACAAGTTCCCAGGGTAAAACACATCTGAGAGGCACTGGTCTGGGACTCACATTGTTCTACTGAAAGAATAAATATCTGAGTCCAAATTGTACTTCCTTCACCACCTTCCCAGACTTGCACAAGAAGAAAATCCAGCTGAGCTTTCCTTTTACACTTCTGGTGCTCTCCAACAGAATGAAATCCCAGCATTTTATAGAACTGTTAAATGAGTAAGAAATGCTGCAGCTTATGATTTACCCTTTTGTTAGCATTGCTTGTAGCACCAGTGAGACTGGAGAGCTCTGAAACTCTCTCAGTGTTGACTTTATGCTGAATACAAACGTTGAGTGATCTGCCCATACAGTGAGTCCTCAACCACAGAGATCAACTCGCAGCAATGCTGCTTACAATGCCGCCAGTGAGACAGGGTGTCAAGACAAACATCATTGTATTAATTGCATCTGTTGATTAAGCAGGCCAAGAACAGCCTTGTTTCAATCACAGGCTTTATAAGCCAGTACTGAAACGTTACTGTAAGTGTTGAGACGGATGAGTCAACAGATAGAATACAAAAACCTTTGTAAAGAGACTCTTGCTGGAGTAATTTGATAAGCTGCACAGCTACACAAAATGATAGTCTTTATTGACATAGCTTGCTCATATAGTCCTTAACTTGGTTTTCTGTTTCAGTCTTGTTTTTTGCAAGCTTTCAAGTCAAAGCTAGGCAAACACACACATACTGTTACCTTTATAAAGGTGAAAGATGGGTAAAGCTGTGTAACCTATATGAAAATAGTTTAAAACACTGTATTAGATACTAATCCTGCATTTGGGGAGCTTACAGTAGCTCTTGTCTCTATTTTGGATGCTTTCCTTGACCTTGTGGAGTGAAAGACCTTTCAAATCACCAGATAAATATAATACTGGAGGCTCAAGGGTCAAACCAAGGCAGGAAGCACTGGCCACACACCACGGACAAGCCTCTCCTTCCATTCTTACTCGTCTGACATGATCCCTGCAATGCCACTTAAGGTCACCAGATTCAGGTTACTGAAAGCATGACATTTTAAACCTGATCTCTCTCTCTCATCCAAACCCATCTGCAATTCATCTTTTAAGGCTGAGATTATTCATTCTGGGGGAATTATCCACTAATCAGTTTTTATCTCCCAACTAGCTCCTCATGCTTGCAGCTAGCCAAGAGCTCAGTCTGGCAGAGGAGGCCATGGTAACACAAAATAGTCTCCCACAGGACATGCTTTTAAATATATTTAATGGCAACTCTATGACCAAAGGTTAAGGAAACTGACCAATTTAGCAGCCAACACTTCATGTAGCCAGGGTACAGAGGCACAAAGCGAAGCTTCAAGTTATGAATTGCTTTTCCTGCGCTGAGCACCAGTTCTTTACATCTTCTTGCAAAGGGAACTGCCCTGTGTGGTTTTGCCCCACCATGATTTTTTGAAGCAGGATGAAAACTAGGGAAAACCAGAATGCCCCACAGGAAAAGGAGGTAAGGACTCCAGTACTTCTGCCAAAGCACACATGCACAGAAAGAGGTCAGCACTGCTTTTTGGCTCTTACGCACATTTGCTCACTAGGCAGGCTGTTATTCTGTTCAGTATTTGTCAGTCAAGTGTGAAACTCAAGAGAAGTATGTGGTCAAGTGAGTCAATACACTGGGTTCCTCAAGTCCTTCTCCCCTACTTATTATAGCTCATCCTTTGCTACAGCCCTGCCCCATTCCGGGAAAGCATTTTGTATTGAATGCTCATTTGCTATGAAAATGGTTTGCTTCACTCACTCACACATAGCATGCACCAGCACAACATTCATTTACATCTCTATCTCCCACAGCAGATATCCCCACTCTGCAGGGGCATCACAGTAAGATGTGTCCTTCATTTGCAAGTATCATGCAAAAAAAACCCCAAATCCAGGCAGATAAGTTCCCTCCTATATCTCACCCAGAAGCCAAGGCAATTACTGCACAACTTCCAGTTTGCACCAGGAAACTCAGCAAGGTAATGACTTTGGTTTATGTAATTTTCAACTCTGAGGACTGTGTAAAAACAAAACCAAACAGAACTCATCCGGATTTCTCCTGAGAAGCAAATTGCTGAACTGGCCAAAAATCCTATTTTACCCCCTGAAAAAGAGAAATTCTGGAGATTCTTCAGCTGGAATGATCGAGGATAAAGGGCATTTTACAGATGTACAGTCAGAGTATTCTGGGAAAGAGAGATGCTTTTAATTCCCTCTGGTTCATTTAATAAAATTTAAACATCATAGCTTAAAATAATCCTGGCAGACAGAACAGGCCAGACCTTCGGATCCAATACCCAATCCATCAAAACTGTTCTCTACCCTCTCCTTGGGTAAAATAGCAGGGATGGAGAAAAAGAATCCATTTACGCAGAAGAGCAGAAACCTCCCTACCCAGACCCATTTGTTTTACTCTGCAAATATTGACAGATGAGTAATGAAAACTGCTGCAGACACCGGCTCCTCTTCAAGGCAGCATCAGTTAATAAACCACAACCACAGCTGCAAAAATATTAAGGAATTTAACTAAATGACTCGTTCAAGGGCACAGGATTGCAGGAGGAGCCAGTTTCTGTGCTTTGTTATCATCCCAAAGGTTAAGATTAACACAAATTTTCTGGATTGAAGAGCTTTGAATAACAATTTCATTAATGTGTCCAACCAAGTATTAATATTTCTAGCATGACTTTTTTCTCCCATATGATAACATTAGAACCTTAGTGTCCTATGTTGCCAAAGCTCTTAGATGTGAAGTACCTCATCTGAGAAGTATTACATGACAAAAACAAATGGATAGTAACAATTAAACCCACATCCTGTTAGCTTTCCCCACAGGACAAGCCACAGCACTGATAGCATTGACAGGAACGGTGTTTTGCATGAGTTGGGAACTTTGGATGCCAGACTCTGATCAGGACCTCGACCAACTGCCATGTTAACAGCACGTGTGTGCTGGGAGTGACTTCAGGATCAGTTCTGCTTTCATTTGATGGGGGATATTTATTTTGGACATTGTATATTTGGAGCTCCAACAGACCAGATGGCCAATGGTTGTAACCTCAGATGCTATTATTTATACTAGCCCTAAATACTTACAGAACTTGAGAAGTATCAAAACAAAGACATAAGCTAACAACAACCTTCCAGCATCCTTTTTGTTGTTACTAACACTCTTACACACCTTGTTGCCAGTGACTCTCAGAATTTATAGATCAACTTATCTGCTCAGCTGCCAGAAATTATCCCTTAGATGTTTCCTTAATTTTCCCTTCTCTATCATATTAACAGAACACAAAGTGCAAAATGCACATTGAGGTGGCAACCCTGAGTGCAGACAACTGCGGTCAACATCCAGGTAAGCATTTTTAACTTATGCACATAGTAAAAAGCCACAATAATCCCAACAACCCCAGGCAAAGACATGGCTTTCACCAGTGTCTGGTCCAAATGATGGTTTAGACCCCTTGGACCTTGGCACTCCCCAGGCGTTCAGCCAAATGGAAGCTCAGAGTTCTCCTGTGTATCACTTGCGGTATTCCTGATGTCTCCAGGGAGTCCTAGAAGTGAAACGTACACCTCAGGTTTGAGGTCTAATGAACAAGGCTGTAATTCAGGATAAAACTGGAGAGTAAAAGCTGCCAAAGCAGAATTTATACAAGTGCTTTCACCCGAGACAGACGGGAACAAACCCATCTTTAAAGACTACCTGGAAATGTACACAGATATAATGAGAGCCAAATTCTCTCTTTGCATGGTTTTAAAGGGTTCATTTGCCCTGCCATTTTTACCAGGATACTCTGGCTTTTAACAGCAACCCCCACCCCATCCACTGGCTCCTCTGACGTGATTTTGCTTTTCCTTGGCATTCCCTGTTCCTGGCCAACCAGTTCACAATTCAAGGAGTCTTTGTTCTAGCAGCAAAGGAAAACATTATTTTTCTACCAGTGCTTTTACCTTTCAGCCTGATGCCAGATCATGGGCTGATGGAATGCAATACATCGTGTCTCCCTGGGCTGAGCAGCACCAGGGGAAGCAACATTAAAAGGTCTAGTATCTATTTCATCCCTGGGAACCAACAGTGAATTAGATAAAACATTACCAGCTCACAGACCCACCACCAGCATCAGGGTTAACATGAAGCGAGCTCCTGCAGGCAGCCCCTTTGTGATACATTAGGTTCTTCCATCAGTTCTCCCAGCAGTGACCTGCATGTGAGATGGGATTTTTTTGGAGGGAAGGGGTCTTCTTCTAACCTGTTTCCTCCCTCAAGAGTCATGTTGTCTGAGGGGTGCACACCATGACCTAACAGCACGTTTGCTTCAGGGCTATGAGAAACAGGCATGACAAAGTGAAGATGACAGTGAAGAAAAGCCTTCCGATCTCTGCCTCAACCAAAAATGCAGCAAGCCCTTTGCTAAATCAATTCATTCCACTTCACATAACTATAGTTTCAAGCAATATCTAAAATCTCAGTGAACAGCTTCCCAACAGGACAGAAAAATACCCAAGGTTGGGATTCATCTCCCCAAACTTAGCTGGGTAAATGCAAGGCGTTAGGGCCTGTGCTAGTCATGGTCACTACAGGCTTTTCCTACAGTCTCTGGTGAAAGGTGAGCACTTCTAACTCAATATAATCAGTATTAAATCTGCTGGAACTAGAAATTTTTAGAATGAAAATCATACATAAATAAAAAAAAAAGTATCTTAGACTTGGTATACCCCAAATAGTACCTGTTTCAGTACAGGTGCAATTTTGAGCCAGCTTCACAAAACTAATTCTAAGCAAAGGTATTCTCAAATCACCATAAATCTCTCTTTCATGAAGTTATCTTACCTTTGTCACTACAATAGACCAGACTGACAGAGCAGGAGACAGAAGTACCACTGTTTCCAGTGCCAAAGAGCCAACAGCTATTCATGGAGGAAACAGAAAGACTAAGCTGAAAACAGAGAAAATCCCCACCTGTTTCTGTCAGTTAGGCTCTCTGAGGTATTGCTCATAAAGAAACAAGATGTGACTTTCAGATGCATAATGGTTTTGGTACAGCAGCCCTGGAGAAACAATTCCAAGCAGCAGCAAAGTGAACTCAACCCCTGTACCACTCATACCATGCTCCATGAAAAATCTGGCATCAGACTTGACGTATCATTTCATGTGACCTTTGTAGGGATATTTATACAGAGAAAGCACCTCCTGCACAAACCAGTGCTCTGCATTTTCCTTTAAGTCCCTGTAAATTCATAGATGAGCTCTAACTAAATGTGTTGTAGTCCTCCATAGCTCCTCAAACTTATTATTCCTGAATATAATGCAGTTTAAAGCTTCTTCTAATGAGAAAAGCAGAAAACATATACTTCATAAACATCAGGGTAGAAACATACATATAACCAGGGATATCTAATTTCTCTGTACACAGAAGTTGTAGCACACGTCACTCCCAACAAAGAAATGCAAGGTTGCATTATTAATCAAAAAGTGGATGGGAACCACCTGCACTTTACCCCCCATATTCAAGTTAACTAACTTAAGTTCATAGAGCACAAAAATGAAAGGTCAATATATCACCCAAGGAAAAGGGTGTTTCAAACAGTATTGTCCTGCTAACTGAACCCCACCACTGGATGGATTCACTGAGCGCTGCTATCTAGAATTGATTGGAATGTACTATACAACCAGAACAAAAACATTGATTTCCCTGGGTGCCCTTTACTGATGTTGGGTTTGTAAAGGAAACTTTCTAAATATGGAATTAATTCTTGAGGCAATTTTAGCACCTTGTTCAGTATGGACAGGACAGATTGGTAAACTGAGAAGCACAATAAAAACATCAAAAGGAGGGGATAAAACAACGTATGCTGGACACTGTGAACATGCTCCTTTTGCTCCCATTTTAATTGTTAAAGACTACCTGCAAACTAAAGTGTAACAGCTACAGAACCACATATTTGGTCTCTTGGTAAAATTCAACCAAGTTGCAGCATCTGCTTACTCTGACTCCACCAGCTGTGAGTACCTATCATTTTATTTTAACCTCTACTGATTTTTTCTTTCTTTCCAGAAGCCTAAAAAGAAAATTCTCCTCTGTTTTCTTTCAAAACCCAAGATTTTTGTACATGTGAGGGATGAAATTAAAGATCTTGTTTAGACTATAAATAGGACTGGTTCAGTGAATGTTATATACGCAACAAAATGCATCCCCACATGAAAGCTTGAGAGAAAGAATGACAGCACAAGAATGCTCTCCCTCAGCAGAATAATGAATTGTTATTTCCTTAGAGGCACTGATGTCCACACCAAGATGTATCACCAAATGCACAGTATTTTCATGACACCTGAAAAGCTCTACACAAAGCAGCAGAGCCCATCACCCAGGTAGTGTAAGCTAACGCAAAACATGCATTTGCTTATTTCAAAGAACCTCAGCCCCATAATTAAATTTCTTCTTTGGGTGCCACCCACATAACCCTATCAATGGTATAAAAGGGGACCAAAAAAAAAAACCAAAAACGTGTAAACCCAAAATGCTATCCAAGGCTTAGAATTGCCATACAGATCTTGTCAATTCCCAAATCTCTTAGATTACTTTCCTAAATATGGTAAAATAGAAAGCAAGTACAGGAGAACCCATTCTCCCAAATCTTCACAACACTAAGTGAGTGAATGCTCTGATACAGACCTCCTTTTTTTGTACTTGTTTCTATTGACTTTTTCCTTGCTCTCAACATGAAAACATCATCTTGCAAACCCCAGAGAAAGTAAGCTATGGCAGCAGCTAGAACAGCAAACAGATTTACCATCAAGAGACTGTTTCAAAGCTGGAGAGCTTTAACTGGAATATGCAACACAAATACCAATAATCTGATCCACCAGCTTTCTCAGGTTGCTTCACAGAATATGAAGGGACATCGTTTCTCTCCCACGCAGATGAAATTGTTTGCTCTATCAGGGTCACACACCATAAGAACAGACTGGAAATGTATTTTTAAGAGTGGATGCTGTGGGTCAGGTAATATAAATATAGCTGTGAATTTGTCGGGCTGCAGTAACGTGGATAGCAGAACTGCAGAACATTCCTTTGGCAGCACGTCCCAACCTGCAGGATTCCTGCAGCTTTTCCGGATTGCTGACATTTATCTTCTGTCTCTTTGCCTTGGAACAGACCTTGTGAAAGCTGCCGGGAGCCTCCTCCTTGCCCGCTTTCCCTTTCTGTTATCCGTCTTTTCCTCTCTGTCCTACTTGCCCACCATTCCCTTCTCTTCTACCATCTGTGGGCTGCACATCCTCTCATCTCCTTTCTGTCCTATCCAATCATTCCATCAACAGCTCCACTTGTGATGTCCCTTTTTCCTACTCTAGTCACCTTTTCATACACCTTGGAGTTCTGGGGCTGCAAATTCACCCTTATGAAGGTAAATAAATCTAGCTTTTCCTCCAACCAGCTCTCCCTTTTCCTCTAATCTCTACTAAAGCACTGATAACAACACACGGTTCTCCATTACCATGCCTCATCCCATTTTGTTTTGTTTGTTTTAGACAAAACTGACAAATAGTAAAGCTAATATTCTTGCAAGAGCTGTATGATTTTAACACTCCTTTTGTATTGCTTCCATGACGATGGCTGAATCCTACAGTTTGCTAATGTTAATAAAGAAAAAAAGACAGAGGTAACACCAAAGCAGAAATTTACCAAATATTGAGGAACTTACAGCACAATAAATTGCTTTCAGAGAGAAAAGCCTATTCTGTCACATATTTGAGAAGCTGAAGGATCCTTCTCCATGCACAGGGTGTTCTCCAGATAATGTAAAGTCTCCACAATATGAATATAGGCTGGAAGGATTCATTTCACTGCCAAGCAACAGTTCACAGAGGTCAATAGCTTTACAAACTGGCAAAAGACCCCAAAACTCCAGGTCTCTAATTTCAGCAGAAAAATGGAACTGGTTCCATTTTTTCCTAATGGAACCAGTTATATCCTCTACATGTACCCAAACCATGCAAAATGATGGGTGTGGTGAGGGGGAGAGAGGAAGGCAGCTATTATATTACCATACCTGTAGCTCTGACATGTAATTTGTTGGTTTTAATACACTACATCTGGCCCAAAGACAGGAGATGCTTTCTACCATCTTTTCTTTGCTGGGGTTCAAGAATCTTTCAAAACTGATGCTATGGTAACAACCAATTACAGCTATCAGCTCTCAGTAGCCCATCTGACAGCTACCTAGACATCTCCTGCAATACATGTAATGATTGAGTGCTCAAGCTGAATCTGATTAGCCATCAATACCCCTGCCAAGAAGGCAGGAGTTTCTTTAATACAGTCTAGAAAGTTAACACTTCATGTTCCTCCACATGCAGTTAAGATGCTGTAAGCTTATGAATTGAATGCTCTCCTTTTGAAGGATTTCTAAGTCAACAGCAAAGCTCATTTTGTCAATTCCACTAAAAGGTCCCAACTTTGGAATAAATAATGTGTTAATGTCTGTATTTGTAAAAGACCCACACCTTTGCATCAGAGTCTATCTGAAAGCAGTTACAGATTGACTACCTTCCCTAGAAACAGACACCCAGGTTTCTTCCACTCATGCAACATAGGGCAACAAGTAAAAGCCACACAGACAGCCTGCAGGTCCCTTACATATAGGAAATGTTCTCTGCAAGTGAAGCAACAGACCTTTGTGAGGGACATCTGTGTACAATATTGACTGACAGTGACCTTCCACTCATCTCTGTTTGCCAGGAGGTCAGCAAGAGCCAGCAAGAGTTACCACCACATAAAAATCCCACCAATAGATATATTTAGTCATTGTGGTTCAAGGAAAACGACTGCTTGCGCTGAAAATAAATTTAGCAATTGTTTCCAGTTTCTGCTTCTTCACTGACTAAGGCACAGCCCAGCTGCTTCACATTCCAGAGGACTTCAGCTGTCTTTTTTCTCCACTCCTTGTCCACTTCCTTCTTACAACTGCTCAGACCATCTCAGTCTTGCAGCAGTTATCCCACAGGCTACATTTCTGAACACTCCAATCTTGAAGCTCTGCAACAGAACACCTGCCAAGCCTATGATAACATACTAAAAATGCAAAATTCTGCTCTTTGTGCCATTCAGTGATCATCTTGTACCTGCATTTTGCCTCTCCATGAAACTAGACTGAACTGCTGATGCTTTTTAAACAGGTTAAAACACAACACACATGCTGAGCGACATATACATGCAGTAGGTGCTGATATCCCAAGTAAGGAAGACTTGGAACTGAACTGCCTTTATGGCTGTGAAGTGAGTCTTTAGAAGAGATTAATTTTCATATTCAAGACACTTCACTGACAATTTTTACTTTACTTGAAAAGCACCAGTAAAGCATCACTTACACTGGTCAAGTGTGAAACTTAACTGGAAAACCCTCGCTTGTACTGGAGAACACAGTACAGTGGTGAAAGAGCTCTGCCCAGTAACTCACCTGAGCATAACTGACACAAAGGGAAACTGAAGAAAACTGTACAGGTGTAAAAAAAACTATGCAGGATAATGACCTTTCATAGAATGATCCAAGAGACAATGACAGGTCAAAATACATCCTTTCCAAAAAATGAGATCCCTGGGAAACTTGATGTTAATACAGACACATTCACAGATGCATAATTCAGGATCATGCAAATTGATGCAGAGGGCTCTGGACAAACATAAAGTTCCTATAAAGATGGGAATAATCAGGCCTCCTGAATGATTTCTTCTATTTTTCCATTTTCCTTCAGAACAGAGCTCTCCTGGGATTAGATGCTTATACTACAGAATGAAACTTCAGAGGTGAACTTGCTTATCAGGCAAATGCTTATGAATAAAAGGTGAAAACAACAGCATTTTGTGTCTGTTGGGAATAAATACATCCAGTTGAGTCCTGAGCAGAATAGAGATGACTGACAGTGTGCCAGGTAGCTAGCACTTCAAATAGTTATCTCAAACAAACTTCAGCAGACAGCTATTGAAAAAGCAAGCTTACAAGGGATATGAACACCCTGAAAGAAATTACAAGATTAAGACTTAAAACATCAAGTAGAATAAATCTTCAAAGTATGGCACCCATATATTCCTTGGTTTTAACAAAGGTATTTTTGACTGGACCTGCTTCATGGAAGAGCTTGTTTTAGACCTGATGGTATCTAACTGCTCCCTTATCCTCCCTGAATGATGCCGAATAGTTCAATTCCCTGGAGCACATAATCCATCAGGTAAATAAATAGAGAAATTCATGTATTGCCATGACAACAGAAAACCCAAGCACCATATGTGACTTTCTCCACTCTTTCTTGGCATCCTTATTTGGGATTTTAGATCAAAACTATAAGACTAACTAGGGTGAGAACAAATATTTTCTGACAGTGAAGATGAAACATCACAGTTCTAGAGTAAAGAAGAACCAGCACTGGATGCCATTCCTTCTCCTCAAGTCAGTAAGGGTTTTGCTTTGAAAAAGTGTTTAGAAGTCTACTGGCTGGAGCCTAACATAGCAGGAGGCCCAAAACTAGTCAAAACAAAATATACCATCTTATTCTACATGACCAGATGACTCCCCTGCACTCCAAAGCAGTGCTGTGAATTGCTGCTCTATGGTGACCTTTCTGCTGATGAAACAGCAGTACTGAAAGGCTCCAGAGGGAGTCTCATCTGCTCCTCCTTGGTGGACAGGATGGTAGCTGTTATCATTCATTCTTGGTTTTTATTAAGTGCCAACAAGGTGTTTCATTTAAGGATTCAGGCAGCAGATGTATGAAAGATCTCAAGGGATCTAGCCCTGCAGGGTAACACTTCTTTCCCCAGCAGCCTGACTGGCTAGATATGAGCGTCAAACCAAACCCCAAGCCCATTCTGAAGTTTGTCAGAGCTTGTTATCAGGCAAGAACCTATTTTATTTACCACATAATGGGGTTTGCCTGTATTTCCCTTCCCATAAGAAAAAAACAAATCCAAATGTACACAAATACACAGACCTTAGACCTCAGCACAATTGTTTCATGACTCTGTATCCTTTGTTCTGCTACTGTACACATTTTGACAACTATCCCAAAATTACTGTGGTATTACAGCCTGTGTTTATTTCGTGACACTATTAACCAAACTGTTTGTGTCAATCAGAAGTTCAAACACTCAGAACCAGTGATCAACGCTGTACTGCACTGAAACTGTTGGCTTCCAGCCCTCCTTCCCAGTCTCTTCTTCTCCAGTTTATATTTAGATTGGATGTTATTATTTTATTTTAAATGCCCTTCTAAAGAAACCAAAGTACAAGCAGTTGAAAGAGGACAATTTCCCAGACTTACAGTTTCTCTCGTTCAGCAAAGTGTCACTGCAAGACACAGGTATTAGAAAGAATGCTTCCAACACAAAGGCTTCACCCACTGCATCCTCAACACTGTGGTTACAGCACTGACCTGGGGATGGATCCTGCATGATGTCTTGAGTCCTTCAGCGGGAGGTCAGTGTGTTGCAAGGTCGGGTCTCTAGGCTGCACAGCGTATGATTTTTGTATGGTATCTTTTGGCCTTTCTACTCTATTGTTTATGGAACCGTGCTGCGTTTGTGTGTGTCTACAGTCATCATCCTGCTTTTGAACTCTTCACACTGTGTCTCTGGTGTGGAGTTATATTTACTATCCTCACAGGGTTATTTACTGCACGTGAATAAACAAAACCTGATCACTTACTTATACATCTGTAATTACTGTATACAGCACTGTCAGCATTGACTCCAAGAACTCCAAGCCAAATTCACCTCTAGCATAAACAAGTGGCAATTATTTTAGAGCTGGCCCCATGTCTATATATGCTGGTAACACGTTCCTGACTCAGTTCTCCACTTCCCAGACAAACAGTTGCAGCAATATGCCAGTAAGCATTGAAAAGACATAGCCAGAATCCCAAAACAAAGTGCTGTGCTGTGATCCTATGTAAGGGATCGTGCAAAAGATTAACCTATGATATTTCTGGAATAACATTTGTCCCATGATGTGATACACACTTGTGAGACAGTAACTTAGCACTAAGAACTGGAAACATGCCTATGTATTTCACTTAAAAGCCGGCTGCTAGGCAGCCAGTCTGCTCATCCCTGGAGGCCGCTCCAGAACCTGTATCATGGGAGAACACATTTGTATACAGCACAGCACAGAAGCCAGAACAAACCCGGAATGAATGATCAAAACCAGAGAGAGCACTGCTACCAACTTTACTCCTTTGAAACAGGAATCTTTCCTGAATCAGTGGCTGCTGTCCTGGAAAGCCTGAAGCTGCACTCACACATCCCAACTCAGGCTGCTACCCTACGTTCCCCAGTAGGAAACTGCCAAGCTATTCCTTACAATAAAAAATACAAACCAGCATTGATTTTTCTCTGCTAATTAAATGCAGCATAATTAAACTAAGTAACTCCGCGGCTTGATTTGCAAAACACTAATTGAATCTTTAAAAATACTACTCCCGCTACACGGAAAAACGGGGGCATTCAACCATCTAAAGTGACAACTGAGAACCAGGCACGACTCCAGCAGCACAGAGAGACAATATTAGCCGTGCTTGAGCGTTTCCTTGTGAGAGCAGGGGCAGTCTCAGCAGCCTTTCCCCATCCCTGGCACCTCAAGCTGAGGGGAGAGCTTTGAAAGAGGGAGGAAAAAATGAGCAAGTTCCCTCCTGACATTTGCCCACGGACTCATCTTTCCTCATCTTGCACAAACACCAGAAGAGGAAAGTTGGAGAAGTTGCAATTAATCATTGCATGTAGGCCCCAAAGCGTTGCAGCGCCCCGGCTTTACTGATGCTTTGCTCTATGGAAAGGACCGCAGAGGTGCGGGGAAACGGGAGAGGAGGAATAAAGGGGTGAGGGAAACAAAAAGGACAAGGCGGAGGAGAAGACACAAAGCCTGACCCACACGGCACCCGGAGCAGCGCCGGCAGCACCCTCCGGGCAGAGCATTCCCGGCCGCCCCGGGCCCAGCCCCGGCCCCGGCCCCAGCACGGGCCCTGACAGCCGCCTCGGGCCGGCCCGGGCCGCCGGTACCCCCCGAGCCCCACCGGGCCGCGCCAGGCCCACAGCCGTCAGCGGCGGGCGGCGGCGCTGAGGGGAAGGCGGCGAGCGCGGCCGGCCCCGCCGGGCTCCCGCTGGCCCTCCCGGCCCCGCTCACCTGCTTTCTCGATCTTGCCGGACATGTCGGAGCCGGGCTCGGCGCTCAGGCCCTGCCGCGCAGGTAACCGGCTGAGCGGCCCGCGGGGCTCTGCCGGCCGCCGCCGCCCGCTGCTACCGGCCGCGATCCGGGGCTGCGGGACCCGGCGGGGCTGTGGGGCTCCGGCGGCGGCGGCAGCGCCCGCCCCCCGCCCGCTGCGCCGGGCCGCGAGGGGAAGAGGCGGCCCGGGGGCTCCCGCCGCACACGCGCCGCCCCGGGCCGCAGCGCCCCCTGCCGGCCGCCGCCACACCGCGCCGGGCGGGGCCAGCAGCGGGGCCTGCCCGGGACCACGGAGCCGGGGGCGGGGGTAGGGGCCGGGCAGCGGCCTCAGGGCTGCCGTCGGTGCTGGACACGGAGGCTGTGGAGCTCCGGGCCCCGCTCCGCTGAGGGGGTGGGGGAACCTGAAGGGAGGAGCCGGCCCTGGGGGTGGTTTCCCCCTCCAAATGCGATGCCCTAAGCGGGGGTTTGTTCAGGGCAGGGACCCGCCGGTCTGCGCTGGCCTCCAGGCACTCTCCAGGCCTCCAAGGCGCGCTGCGTTTATCCGAATAGGCTGTAACGGCGGAATGTTCCTCTTGGAATGCTCTTGGGAAGCTAAATTACCATTAACCCAAGGGAAATGAAGGTGGGATTGTGCACACCCTGACCCAGTTGTTGCCTCCAGCGGGCACAGAGCATCCTCACAGCATCCTATGAAGCACCTCGCACCCAGCAGCATTGGCCAATGCGAACCCAGGCTGCCCAGCTCCACTGCTGGCATTCCCACGGGAAGGCACTGGGATTCAGCTTCCATACACCAACAGCTCCATCCTGGCCCCCCTGACCTCAGCACTCGGTTTAGTTTGAGCCCAGGAAGCAGTGGCAGGAGAAGGGAGTTCCCTCCGGCAGGATGACAGCAGAGCCAGTGGGATAACCCTGGGCGACAGTAAATGGCTTATGGTCCTATTTGAGATCTGACTCATTTCTATGACTTAATTAAGGACAAACTTCATAGTAACACCTTGACTTGCAGGTAATGCCCTGTGCTGTGGACCAATAAAGCCTGGTGAGCCATCAGCCGCTGTTTACTTCCTCCTGAACCAAATAAATCATTCACAAGGCTGCTATTTTTGCAAGCTTTACACACAACTTTGAAACAAGCTGACTTCATCAACTTGTTTAAACATCTCACACACCTGGGGCTGGGCACAAGCTGCAGGAGGAAGTCTCCAACAGGGAGAAGTATGCTCTCATTAATGGTGCTGTTTGAGAGGCTTGTGGAGAGCTCCTGAGTGTATTTTCTTAATAAATCTAAACCGAATAAAGGAAGATTTAGGGGCAGATTTCCCTCTTGCTGACACAGATGTAAAGAGTGGCTTGTCTTGAAGCCACGCTGAGCTGTGCTGACTCACTCGTATTAGTGAGTGATAGTAACTAGGAACCGTAGTGGGTGATGCTAATGCGAGCAGACCCGACTGCGAGTACACACAGGAAGCAGACAGATGAAGTAAGAAGCTGCTATTCTTACACCCTCCGCTTTCAGTCTTGGGCAAGGAAGAAGGAGCATGTGTGCAATAACGTGCGATACGAGCAGAACAGCTACTAAATTGGAAGGTCTTTTCATAGGCTCTGATATAAAAAGCCCCATTCTGCCCATGATGTGTTATTGCCTCCGGGGGATGCTGGAGTTTCTCTTGAGTTTTCTGCATTAACGTGTAACTCACATCGCTGGGAAAACCTGATGATCCTAAATATCCCATTGAGTTGGCTGAGGAAAAACACCCCAGAGCTGACTGTGTTGGTGTGAATGTGTTATGGACAGAGTTGGGACCAGGAGAGCTGTGAATGGTTTCCTATGCACAAGATGCATGGAGATGTTGCAACTGGATGAACTTCAGGTCCTTTCCAACCCAAACTGTTCTATGATTCTATGATATTTCTTGCTGCAGGCTGGGGAGAGAGGAAAGAGGAGGACTGTAATTGTTACCTTCAAATGGGAGCAATACTGAAGCATCCTGCAATGAACCAATTTTTCAGGTGCTGATGCTACATCAGGAAAAGAAGACTACGTTGTATCTTTGTACCAGTGTGGATACCTGCTTTGATGAGAGTGCAGTGCTAAAGGTCATCTTGCAGAGTCAAGCAAGAGGGCTCCAAGAAGTGGAGCCTCCTTCCATAGATATTTCTTCACTGGGATAAACCACCTGGACGCAAACCTCTGCAGATGGTCTGTCTCCACATGCAAACCCCTCTGATGTACTCGGCTTCATCCTTGTTCACCTACACTGCCAGCAGCTAGGGAAAGGCCAACAGACAGAAACTGCAGCCGCGCAGGGTGATCTCCTGCACTGAGTCACTGGACTTACAACTGACCCACTGAACAGGGGAAATTGTGCAAGAAATACCAAGAGATAGAGACTTGCAATTAGAGAAGAGCTCTCCTGCCCTCTAGTGCTCTTCCCCTCTCCGGGCAGCTTCCTCCCACCCCAGCCCCTGCTCTCCTCTGGCTTACGGGGCCAGGGCTGCGGTGATGCGGTGTCTGTCCCTGTAGAAATGCGAGGAGATAGCGGCTGTTCACCCCAAACACAGCTGTCCAAGTGGGTTTCAGTAGCAGGGAATGCTGGGATTACACGGGGAAATGTGATTTATCCAGATGCCTTCTTGCACGGTGGCTTCTGAACCGACGTTGGCCTTGATAACATTGCTGCTCAGTGTGGTTAAGACACAACCAGCTCTCTGTAAAGACCTTATTCAATACTCACAAGGATCCCCAAGCGACAGATACACCGCAGCGACCCAATGTGCTCCTGCTACCGCACACGCTCAGCCCTCAGGGTGGAAAGCTTTGCAACTGGGAAGAGGTGGAAAAAAGATGGGGTGGAAGCAACTAAAGCAAAAGGGCAAGATTCCCACCTCCTGTTAATGGATGCAACTCCTCTGAGGTCTTCAGTGGGGGCAAAAATAGTAGTGAGGTGCCAGTATGTGGAGGAGGAGAGGAATTGTTCAGGGAAGGAGAAGATGGCATGGGTGCAGGGAACAGGCTCTGGGTGAGAGGCTCAGAGAAGCGATGCAGAAGGGGACAGAGCTGGGAGCTGAAGTACGTGAGGGCAGAGCTTCTGTATTAGCCCCCTGGGGAAAAAAGTATGTATATACACACAATGTGGACTGCATCAAACTTCATATAAGCAAAAGAGCACAAATGGGAGACCTTGATTTTGGGTACATCCCCATTTCTAACCTCCTCGAGGCAGCCCCCGTGTTTCGCAGGGTTTCTCATACCTGGCTGGTGGTCCCACTGTGGGCAGACCCTGTGTTCTGTGCCTGAGCCGCACTGACACATGATTGACAGGGCTTTACACCAGCTTTTTCCTTTGAAAAAAGGAAGTTTGGGTGCTGACTCTAGAGGGCAGCATATGCCGGCACATGGGGCTGAGGGGGGCCGCCGAGCTGAGCCCCCCCCCGAGCCCAAGCAAAGTCTCCGGTGCAAGGAGAAAGAAAAGAATCCCGGCGCTGGTTATCCGGAGGAAGCAGCCCTGAGGATGCTCCCCAAAGGCCACGCTGTTCTCTGAGCATCCGGGCACAGAAAAGAGGGATCAGGACACAGGGAGAATGGATTTATCCCTGTCTGCAGGTGGGACATACCAACCTTGAAAAAACCTTGGAACCTTGGTCACTTCCCTGCTTGGCCAAAACTGAACACGGAAAATCAAATCCCCTTCACACTGCTTCCCATGAACTAAGCCCCACGAGTCCTGCCCCAGACTCATCTCTGGCCTCAAAGACCAACAGATCCTTTGGCTGCTTGAAATGTGTCACTCACCTTTTCAGGGCTCCCCATCTGTAAAGCATAGCCAGTCCCACAGGCAGGAGGGCAGAGACCCAACAATGCCCAGGCCACTGGGGCTGGGTGGTTTAACAAAAGATAAAGGTGTACTTTCAGATCTGTTAAAGTCCTTTAGTGTCCTTTTCTTAGTCTTTTATGAAAGGAAGTAAATGGGAGAACGTTTTTTGGCCTCACACTACTACAGGAGGATGAGATGGATGGAGAGGAAGGCTGAGAAGAACTCCAGGCCCTGGGATTACTAAAAAGAAAAACACAGAGAGAGAGATTAACAACTTTTGATGACCCCCTTGTACATTTAAAGTAATTAGGAAGGCGAGTGTGGAAGGAGAAAAGGCTGTTCAGGTTCTTTCTCTGGCCTAATCTTATCCCTCTACTGGGGGCTATATTTCACAGTGGAGAAATGAAGCATGTGAATCACCACAAAGATACATACTGGCTAACACTGAAGGGAGAGGCTAACAAACTGTCTGGTACCCAAGGTGTTTCTGTCAGCACCTCCCTGGTGGTCTGATGTCCTCTCACCTCACCACAGGATCAATAGCTCATGAAGATCAGAGGAGCTTCACATCTAGACCTGCTCCATTGCAGTGCAGCTCACACCCACCTCCATGAAGGACCTCCTGGAAAGGGAAACGAGCCACCACGTAGCCTGATGGTGTTCAGGAAGGATAGGATGGAGGGCCCCATTCAGGGCATCAGAAAGCAAACCCAGCCCATACAAAGTGTTCTTTAAAATCTTGCTTTTCTTCCAGGTCCTTTTCCATGGATAAGTGACCCTTCCTGCTTCACACTCCAGAGCAAACAGAAGCTGAAGGTGACCCAAGTCACTCCCTACAGGAAAGAGTGAAACCAAAATGAACCCAAAAAGAAAATCAAAATCAATATTCCAAAGTCAAACAATAAAAATTGTGTTATGGAAACAGAGGTCACCCAGAGAATAATGTAATTGGATGTGACATCCTGGATTTCCTCTCCCTGCTAATCCCAAGCGGGGAGACCTTGTGCCCAAGCCAGAGTGTCACTAGCCCATTTAACTGAAGGATCATATAGTTCATACAGCTCACAGCAGATGCACATAAGTGGAAGGATGTGGAAAGAGAAACCTGAGGGAGCTGGATGAAAGAGGGTCATGGTTTGGAACAGTGAAGGCACAGAGAACATGCATGGGAGAAAGGGAACATGTTTGCTTGTGGAAAGGCATCACATCCAGTGTAGAAAGCTATCTTGGGGTGGGCAGGCCTCTCTGTGCCTCAGTTTCCCCTTTTGTAGAAGAGCCCTTTCACCTTTGCCATTAGACAAGACAGACCCAGACTCCTTTAGACCTCATTATAAGAGCAGCAGCCAGCATGAAGATGAAACAATGCTTCTCACCCAGCCCTTCCGAGGTCCCTGCGCGGGCTGATGAGTTGCAATATCTCGTGCAAGGATCTAGTTTGGCTCTTCCATCCCTGAAGGAGGGACTGTCCCACCCCCATTCTGCTTCCATTACTCCTCTTGCATACACTGCAGACAGCATTGTAAATGTGGGGCACGTAGCTCTGATAATGATGCGAACTTCAAACCATTATTTCTCAGCCCAGAGCGCTTCTCCTCGCTGTCAAGCCACTGCTGATGGGTTGTTTAGAGTAGTTTTTTCCTCCTACCTTTTTTTCCTCTTTTTTTTTCAGACTTGACCTCTTGATTCTGCCTGGGAATTTAGGTTGGATCCTTTTTATTATTGCTTTTTATGATTATTGTATTTTTGCACAAAGTTAGCAGCAGGGAGATAAAACTTCCCATGAAGTCCATTTGCCAGCGACGCTTTCTTTAGCAGAACAGACAATAGAAAAGCAAAACTAATGCTCTGGCTGGACACGACATTTCCAGCACCATGGTGACTGTGGTGACCCCCCATTGCTGGTCCAAGGGTGACCTTCAGCTCCATGGAACACTGATTTCCTTGTCAGCTGTGTGCCTGCCTACCTGGGCTGAGGGGTCCCACTGCAGGAGCTGGAGCTTCTCCATTCTTTGGCAGCCCCATCTCAGGAATTGCCTCTTCAGTGGCTGTTACCAGCTCGTTGTTTTGCTGCTTTTTGGTGCTGAGGTTCCCTGCATGCTGGGGTGTTTGGGGGATGTCTCCTGTATATTTGAAAGTGGTTGGATTTAATGAAAGAATAAGGAGTGGAAGTAAGAAGTGTGGTGTGATGGAAGAGTCAGAGTCCTGTCTCTGCTGACCAAAGCTCCATGGCACTCAGGAGAAGGCACAGAGCTCACAAAATTCAATCCTCTCCCCATCTGTCTCTGCACATCTAACTGGAATGCCTCAAAGCAGCCCAAGGAGCTGTGATCAGCCCCAGTCTCTGTGTCCCTGTGTCCCCTGGGCTGGGGTATTGAGTGGTGGTGTGGTCCATCAGAGAGCTGATGGGTGGGTACAGCCTGAGTGCTCCTGGATCTCTTGCCTAGAAGAGGCACAGATGAGCTCCTCTGCTAGCACAAACCCTGCACTACTGCAGGTCATTCAACCTCCGTTACTATTACCATGGGACCAAAGCCTATTTTCTCCCCAGCTTAAAGGTTGACAGAGTTTAGCTCCATTTCTGATAAAACCCAGCTGTGGTCTGCATGGCAGAAAACCCAGTGTGCAGCACATTTCAGATGGACATTAAGACTCATTTCCTTGCGGCTGTGATAGGAAGAAAATAAACCTCCCATTAGTAGCCCCCCCTCAGCAAGCTGGAAAAGCAGTAAAAGCCAAACTCCAACCTGAAGGAGACCCAAGGGATAAAATCAAGGAATCAGTCACCTTTCAATAACAAAACAAAGGAACTGATTAAACTATAAAAGAATCAAGGTTAGGAGGACAAAAGGGGACATCCTTTTGCCCTCCTGAGACACCCCAACAGCAGGACACACAGTGCAGGCAGTGGGGACAGCTGCCTGCCACCCTCTGGGCTTGAAAGATCTCACAATGACCCAAAAACTGGGGTACCTCCCCAGTTAAATGGGAACCTATGCCCTGCCTTCATCCCTCCCCGTGGGTCTGGATTTTGCTGCTGAGGCTGTGGATGTGTTGGGAGAGAGCTGGAGCTCAGTGGAGATTGGGTGGGAGGAAGATGAGGAAGGGGAATGTGATTGCTCCTTGTTATGCGGGGATGCTTCTAAGACACCATGTGGAGGAGCAGCATCACTTCTGTGTCCAGAGGGTTCAGAGAGGCTCTGGACTGCACAGCAGCAAAATCGAGGTGGGGGGAAACACTTCAAAAATAGCTGAGTGCCAGTGATGGCTGAGCAATGAGAACTCAAAAATAGAGCAGGGCAGCACGACTGCAGATCTCAACTACTGTGACAACTCCTATGCAAGCACAAAGAGAAAAACACAGGTCCTGCTGGTGCATGGGGTTTGCTCTCTGGGAAGCAGGCTGGGTATTGCTGTAGGCAGGTCCAGGAGCATGCAATGCAGTGGGCAAAAGCAGCCCCTTCCCCGAAACCAGTGGATTTGGGCAATGCAGGGAGGTGGCAAACCTGCAGACATTGTTGTGACTTTAGAAACTCCACCTTGAGCAGGAGTCCGCCCTCATCATCCCAGCATCTCAGCAAAGATAGAGCAGAAATGGAAAAGATCCAAAGAAGTGCAACAAATAGTATCAATAATCCATGAGAAGAGATTAAAAAGATTTAGGGTTGTTTAATTTAAGAAGAGGAGGGATGGAATAGAGGTGAAGATAAAGAGGGCATGGCAGAGGCATACAGAGCAATGGCTAATGTAGAGGAGGTGCCTGGGAGCATGAATTTGCCCCTGCAGCACCCAAACAGGAGATATTCAATGTGATTAGAGGACGATACCTTTCAAATGAAGAGGAGGCAGAACTGCAGAACTCCCTGCCACGAGGTTTTGTGGGAATGTGATGCTCAGCAGGATCCGCAATGCCAGTGGGCATAAACCACATGAACACTGGTGTTTGCCAGGATTCAATTGAATAAGATAGAAATTGTTCTGTCCAGGATTTTGTACCTTTAAGATTTCCTGCATAGTCTCTACTGAAGGCAGGACAGTAAGGTGGACACATAAACTTGCAGGGGTAATTCCTACCCCTCCAACAGCGTCACGTTAAATAGCCTGAGGACAGGCCCCAAGCTACTGATGGGGAAACAGGAGCTGGATTTCAGCATCTGCCTGGAATAGATCCCATAAGCATCCTTGGGGGACTTGGCCGTGAGATGAGAGAAATACATTTGAGGACCTATATAAAAAGCAACAGTGAATAATAGTACTTGGCATCCATGGTGTGTGCCCTTCATCCCTGGATCTCAAAATGAGTGTCTGCGCCTTGAGAAACTGAGGCACGATGAAACATGGGCACATGAACAGCACGTCATCCAAGAGCCCACGGCTCCTGCACACACGCAATGCACTGACAGCTTTGCCTCCCTAGAGCTGCACATCTACTTGGCAGCAAGGTGTATGAATGTGAGTGCTACAGAAAAAGGAAAGCAGGTTATAAGTTGATGGCCAGGATGGCTGCTCAAGGAGGGCTCAGGGATGGAGGGAAGGGTGCTGGCATGCTGGGGACTCCAATAGCATCGGCTGCATTGGCCTGCCCCACTGCCAAGCAGCCAACAGCATCCCCAGGGCAATGCTGGCAGTGGGGTCTGCAGCCAAAGCAGTTCAGATGCCTCCTGCATAGGAGGTGGAAGGTGGTACCCGTGGGAGAAAGGACAGGTCATGCCTGGGTTTGGATGATGCGATGACAGCAGTGAGGACCACCTGCACCACCTGGTCTATGCACAGCATTTTGCTGTAAGAGGCCAAATAAAAGGATTAGACAGGAGCCTGTCAGGAGGCCAATGACATTTAAGAAGTATTAATCCCTGCAGTGTGCCACTCGCCAGCGTGTTTGATGGTGGCTCTGTGCTGGCTGCTGTGGTCTCTCACCTCTCTGCTGCTCAGGAGTGGTTTTGCTTCAGGGACTTGATGCATATTGTTTTACCTTCTGCTGTAGGAATTCTCCTGTCCCACAGCCTGTCTCCTCGTGGATTCACTGTGTGGTTTGCTTTGATCCTTCCCTCCTACCGAGGTCCCCAACCTCTTTCCTCCCCAGCCACAATCCCCATTGCCACCTCAGCCCTATTTCACCCTTAAACGAGGTTTAAAAGACTCTTTACGGGGGTAATGGGGGAGAAACATATTCTTCCTCCATACCTAGGCTGTCACCCTGAGCCGATTCCCCAACAGCCCAGCCCAGAGGCACCCGGCTGTGCTGGGGCTCAGGGAGCATGGCACAATGTGACACCCCAGTGACACCTTCTGTTGCTCGACCACCCTCAGGGAAGAGAAAATGAGCAACTGTAGCTTTAAACCAAAGATTAGATGCATTTTCCCCCCCTCCTCTCTCCCTCCCTTTCTCTCTCCTGTTTTAAAGGGAACTTGTCAAGGTTTCCATCAATAATAGATAATGGTGCATCACTCTGGCAGGTTACACCCTCCGGCTGTTTTGATATTTTCCAGAGAATTTGTCAGCAATCTTACAGCAAAGGAGGGTTGGGAGGGGGGGAGAGGCCTCATTAATTTTTTGTCATTTGCATTCCCACTGTTAAATAATGTATTGATTGCTCTTTCTCTCTCTCCCTCTTTAATTCTCTCTCTTCTGCAGCGTCTTGCAGCCGATGGCCCTCACTCTGTGACAGATGAGTTTGTCAGAGGCACCAGACAGCTTGAGCTCTCCAGGACAGGGCTGGGACAGCTCAATGTGACCCCAGTGCTGGCTCCAGCATCATCACCCAAGTCACAGCTACAGTGGCACCAGCTCCTCATAGGGGGACACTAAGGTCACCCTCAAACCAGTTGCTAAGACATCCCAAACAGTGACTTGGTGATTCACCTCCATACCCAGCTCCTGCAGTTTGGGAGGTCAAGAACAGGGCATACCATCATGGGTATCATCAAAGGAGGAACTGCCAAGTTGGAGGAATGGTAGTGATGCACAGCAAGAAGGGACCACTACAAAAGCCAACATGGACAGCTCTTACCTTGGAAGGGCAGGGTTATGGAAATGCTGAAGGGATTTTGCTAGTTCTAACTTCATCATGTCCTTTCCCATCCTTCTGAGAGACCTGAGCCCAAGGGCCCTGGGAAGCCAGCTACCAGGTCCATTGAGTTGCAGCTGAGCTAAACAAGAATTTGCACATGATTAGAGCTTTGCTCAGCTTAATGTGACTTGGCTTCCTTTTTAATTAATAAATACTTAATTACATAGTTAATATTTTAATATTTCCTTTTAAAAACATCTGATTTAATGGAGTTACTGCCAGCTATTTGTTTTGTATGACTTTTATGTTGATCTTCCTCTTTCATTTCTCCTTTTGCCCTCCACCCATTTCTCTTATCCCCGAAGCTCCCAGCTGATCTTTGCTACTGGATATTGGCAGCTGGGCTTTCAGCTGAAATGGAATCTGCTCTTTGGTGCTGACATCCATCAGCCAGAGGTGCTAATGTGAGTTATTAGCACTTGGATACTTCACTGCATATATGCCAACCCCTGGGGACCGGAGATGATAGTGCTGGATGTGGGGAGGTGATGAGCAGGTACAGTGCTGGGGCTATCCTCAATGTCATCCCCAAAGATGGGGAGAGCCCTGAGCCTGTGTTTCCCCTCCAGCCAAACCCTACCCACATGCACAGCCTCTCTCAGGAGCAGCACACCTGCAACAAGATGAGGATGGAGAAGGACCCCAAGCAATGAGGGTGAAAAAGAGATGGATGTGACCTCTTAGAAGCTCCACACCTCCTCTTCTAAGCCTTTGGCTGTTCCAGGGTGGTGTCCACTCTGCACACAGGCATGGGGATGCGTTGAGAAAGGCACTGAATTTAAGCAGCTCTGGCTTCCTATACCCATCCCCTTCCCAGGCAGCTTCAAAGCATCATTCCTATGGTGGGTCTGTGCCTCACCTGGGTGAGATATCTCCTCCAGCCTCTCCAGGGACTCATACAATGTTTTCACAGTAATCTCTATGAGCAGCCTGTTGGGATAATAAAACAAATAAACAGAAGAGTTATAGCCGAGGCACTCGGGGCACCATAAAACAGGCTAAAAGCAAATACAGTGTCGTTAATCCATCATAAAATAACAGCCTCTTACAATCCCGAATGCATCAAAATGAACAGGAGAGCATCAGGGTCGCAATTCAACCAGGGATGTGTTGAATGTGAAGAAGGGCTGTAAGCAGCAGGGTGGAAACAAACACCAACTCGCCGGGTACCAGGTAAATCAGGACTCCAGGAACACAGACATTCCTGCCCACTGGGGTTTAAACCCAGTAGCACCAGTTCAGGCCAGGAAGAGAGGTGTGCTACATGCACCTTGGTCTGCCTGTTGTCTGAGAATTGGGATATTCCCAGCAGGGATAGCACTAGCAAAGGCCAGACAGCTCAATACACATCTGCTGATGAGAGACAGGAACACAGCCCTAACTGTGGGGCTGGAGACATCATTGGAGTCCCTTTGGCTAAGCAGAGGGTGACCCAAGTCACCAGCAGGACATGAGCAGCACTGTGGTGCTGTGGGGATGCTGGGTCCTACATCCCTATGGCTGTGACAGGGCCTCTCTCTGCCAGCAAAGCCAGAGGAGACAGGGCAGCATGTCAGGAAAGGAGGAGATGAAACAAGTTGGGATGGAAACTTAACAGGACTCTAAAGTGCTTCGTCTTCCCCACTAATGAGGGCTTTGCATGTGCGAGGGCAGCAGAAGATAAGACACTGTGTTCTAATAAAGCCCTGTGACTGGAGGCATCGGCACTAATGAATTCACCAGAGAGTTGGGATTCCTTTGGCAGCTCTAAGGAAACAACAATGAAAACATCAAATCCAGGCACCAATGTGACATTCCCAGGTGCAGCCGATCCCTCCGGTTTGCCCACTGCCTACAGGGCCCAGCTGGGCAATGGGAATGGGGATGGAATGAGCTATTTGAGGGATGGAGTGCCTGCACACCCCAGCATCAGGCCCTCACTAGGGAAAACCTGAGCCCTGGGGCCACGAGTGATGAAATGCATGGAGAGAAGGGCAGGAGCAGACAGACGGACAGATACCACATTTGGTTTCAAAGCATTTCATCCATGCCATATGCACAGTCAGTGCAGATGACACAGAGCCACCTTTGGAGAAAACAGCCAGCAAGGGCTGGTTGATAACCCTGCAGGTTGAAGATTGTTTTCTGAAAGCAAACATATACAGACATATATTTAACTATACACCTTAAATATATCAGTGTGCTTATATTTAACACATTAATATTAAATAATAACCCTAAATATATCCCACCCATCTATAATATAAGCTATGGGGCTTAGTCTGGCACCGACAGCAGTGGCTTTGGCAGAGACTATTTTTGGAAGCCTCACAAATACCCACTGGGCCCCCATTTCTCACTGCAGCATCTTTTATTTGAGCAGAGACATCAAGAAGGAGCTGCTTTGCTGTCTGGGAGCCGCTGGTGCCCACCTGTCCTCACTGTCACCTCGCTGGGCATTGAGGAGCGGATGGATGCCCCTCAGGGTCCTTTGGTGCCTCTTCTTAATTAGAAACCTCATCTCCAAGTCTTAGATGCCCTTCTGCAGCGTTAGTGGCTCTCACCTGCTTGATCCTGGGAGATTATTTTCTGGTCTCTTCAAAAATAACCTCACCACCTCAAACCCTTCAAGTCCTCTTTCAATTCTTTTCATTTCACCTCCTGTAATTCCTCACCAGCTTAATGACTCGGTAGTAATGAACAAGATGAAAATTAGGGCTTAATAAGTGTTAAGGAAAAGACAGTTTTTCTTGCAGATGAATAGAATGCACTGGTGGGAAAGTAGAGGCTGAGGAGAGCACAGAGATAACCCCAGAGCTCTTCCTGACCTTGAGAAGGGTGATACCAACACTGGTGACAAGTGACAGGCTGCAGCAGGGACCAAAGACACATCAGTCCCAGGACAAGGATGCTGGAGGGAAGTGGGACGGACATGAGGAGGGGCTGTCACAGGAGGCTGCTGGATGGGAGGTGGCAGTGCCCAGCTCAGCACCCCAAACACCCCATTGCTTTCTGGCCAGGGTAGGGGCTGAGCCCAGCAAGACAGCAGTAAATCCATCCCCATGTTACTGCTGCAACATCACCACACAAGACACTGACCTGCCATTGAGTTTGCCTGCATGGGGCAAAGCCTGGACTGGGCACCTCTGTGCTGATGTTACACTGGGATCAGAGTCTGGCCATAGATGGCATCAAACTGGCAGAAACACATTACTGCACCCACTGCTGCATCTGCCAGGGAGGTGCCTGTGGGTGCTCCATCTCCTATGCAATCTTCCCTAGGGCACCGCATGGTACCAGTGGGATGGTGCTGACTCAGCTGGAGTGAAGAACCTACTGACTCAGCAGAGGCAGTGCTGACAGGGGATGCTGCTGTGTAACACTGACAGGACCCGGAGAAGCTGATGGTCACTGGTACCTGAGCACCAGAGGCATGAGTGAGATCAGTGCTGGCGAGGATGCCAGGATATGTCATCAGGTCAACCCTGGCCTCTACCACAAGCACAGCTAATGACAAACCCGCTGGCCGTTCACTCTGCATTAACTGGCTCTGGATGTAGGCTCTAATCAATGATAATATTGGGACTGACAGATAGATCCGGGGAAGAAAGGTGCAGAACTAATTGACCTGCCAGGAAACGTGACCAACAAGATTCACAGCACCCTGCTGCACACCCAGCCCCGAAGATGAGGCAAACACCATTGGTGAGTCCGAGCACCGGCCCCACTGTGAGCAATACTGATGGCTTCCTATGGGCCCTGAGAGCCTCCCATCCCTTGCTGCTGGATGTGTTATTCAAGCGAGCAGCTCCTCAATCATCCCATTTGTGGGACCCCTCATCTGTCTCCTGCTCCCAATCTCTTTTTGGTGCCTCCAGCACTTTTTCCTACCAGAGACTGGTTTGCTCCTTCAGCTCCCAAGCTCTGTCACTTCAGAGATGATGGTCATTCTTGAAGTGCATTTTATCTTCTTTCCATTCTTATTTTACTTCCCTTGGAATAACTGGACATGAGTGAGAATACTGGGTCCAAGCCCCTCTTTACTCTTCTGGATGGGTCTGCAGAGGGCTTCATTTGGGGATGTTTTGGAGAGAGGGTTTACAGCCCAAAGTGAAAGCTTCAATCTCAGTACCTCCAGTGAGCCCAAGGAGCATGCTACATGGCAATGCTGGCAATGGGGCTGAGGAATGAGCCTAGCTTGGCTGAGTGGGGCTGTGCCAAGAAGGGGGCATCACCATGAGCCCATGGAGGAGCAGTTTGGGTTCAGTGTAAGAGCATTTCCCATTAAAGGACCAGGCTGGATGCACATCTGTACACCCACACTGGGACCAGGTGACCTTGCACACATGCAACTTTAATTCCAGCCATTCCAGATGCAACGAGACACTGAAACCCTGCAACTGTAAAGCATGAGCAGGGTTTGCAGGCAGCAGAGCTGCCCTCCCATCACCTCCTCCTCCAGGTACAGAGGGGAGGCTTCAGGCAGCACAGTGGGATTTTAATTCCCCTTTGCAAGGAAGAATTCCCCTTGCCCAGTACAAGAACTAGACATGGGTTTTCCCACTGGGGTCTTCTGAGCCGCTGAAATCCTCAGCCAAGGGTGATGCAGGTGATAAGAAACCTCATATAGGCTGAGGACGAGAGTGGATGAGTAGCTCAAAACGAGGGGGGCAAAGTACACCTGGCCCAGGAAATTCCCTAAGCCAAAACCAGTTGACTAAAAAAGCTGTTAGAGGACTCAATATTATGGAGGATCAACCACCATGGCCCATTCCTGCTCTCTCTTGTACCTCTGTTTATAGCTACAATGGGAGACAGGAGACCTGAAAATCACTGAAAAGCCACTGTTTTGTAGCAGGCACCTCCAGCAAATCCCACTGGGGATGAGCACTAGAGGGTAGGAAATGACACTATAGAAGAGGCTTTGCTACTCACCTTCGTGCCTGTGTAGCAGAGCCCATAATGGAGCTCTTCCCATTGCTTGATACACAGTGGTGCAGACAGTGGTGATGTGAAAGCTTCTGAAAGCTCCATGCTGGCAAAGGCACCCCTGTAGCAGGGAGGGTTGGGACCTTGTTAATGGCTCAAAGAGGAGCAGGGAGGAGCCTTCCCCCTCTCCTGGGGTCTGGGTGCTGCAGCATCCTCATCCCCTCCACCTGGACCAGACCCACTGCTGCCAATGAGCTTTATTCATGACCAGAAAGCAGTACTGGGATTCCAAAGGATGCTCCAAACCCCAAACCCTCTTTATCTATTTACGTTTTAATTATTTTTTTAATTATAAGGCTTATAAATCTCCCCCAAGTCCAGTCCTGCTGTGGCAAGTGGCTTCAAAGGGCCCCTCCACATTGAAATCAGATGCTGCTCCTGCACAGCCCAAGATCAGGAAGACCTGCAGTGGGAATCAATCGCCTGATTAGGGAGAATTGATTGCCCTGGCCTCATTAGTATATCGTTAGTGCTGACCCCAGGGCTGGCCCTGCTCAAGCAGGCTGTGACCTGGATGGATTAAAAGGTGCCATGTGCCAAGAGGGATGGGAAATCACTAAACAGGAGAGGGGGAGGCAAAACCCCTGTCAATAGCATCCACCTCATTACCTCACTGAGGCTTCAAGTGCTCAACACCCTGGGAGCATCCCAGGGGATGCAGCTCCTGGGGCATGTGGCAGGATGCTCTATGGGGACCCTGGAGGGTTTCTCTGGGAGCTCCAGCCCTTGTGAATGTTGACTAATGGGTTTTTTTTTAGTGCTGTGAGTCAGGAGCCCCATATAGGGCTCCCATCTGCGCTGTGTGAGGCCTCGCCAGACTGTGTTTTAGGCCCCCGTCCAAATAAAGCTGAAGAAGTGGTTGGGTTTGATTTGTTGGGGTTGTTTTTATCTTTCTCAGTTTTGCACACAAAAGAAGGGGAGAGGAGCCCAGGCTGTTCCCAAGGCCCCATCCAGCCTCAGTCTCCCCAGGTCTCATTTTGGGAATGACTTACCAGAGGTCAGGAGGCATCCTGCAGCAGTGAGTCTGGTCCAGCTTGATGGGTCACACTGAGGGGATGGAAAGCTCCCAGAACCTGGCTTTGCAGAATCACCTTTGTCCTGAAGACATAGGCTGCAGCACGTCATGGCTTTGCTCTCAGCATCTGCAGGGACACAGAAATCATTGCAGTGTGATCAAAGGACCAAACTGAGCCTCTGGGAGTGAATGGAGGAAGCAGCTTCATCCAGAGACCTGAGGTAGCTGCTGCCTAATGCTCCAGGGTGATGTTCACCCCGAGGCAAACTCCAGCCCCATCCCTGGAAGCACCTTAGTCCTTTCTGGGACTTTCAGGCTCTTTCCTGGAACAACTGGTGCAGGAGCCCCTGAGCATCCTCTGCTTTCAGGCAGAGGAGTGATTCCCAGCCCCAGACAGGGCAGGAGCACCACAAAGAAGCATACAGCATCAGCCCTAATATTTGACTGCAAGATAATGAAATCCTGGCATTGGACAGGAGCAGACCAGGCATTTTTCCAAAGCCCCATTAAGTGCCCAGGGCCATGCAGGAGGAATCAGTGCCAGCAGCAGGAGCCCCAGAGAGGTCATGGACATGGAGCAGGGTTATAGGAGAAGTCTGTTCTCAGACACCCTCTGACCATCCAGGAGCAGATCTCTCCTTTGTTTTGCTTCAAAAATCTGATGTGCAGTGAGAGTAATGAGGGAGCAAACGGGGTCCCCCTGTGCTTGCTGCTCTGGGGGGATGTGGGTATCCCACCTTAACCACCACATCTTTCCAGGATGGAGATGCCCATGTCCAACTGACAGCAGCACCATGGGTGTTGCTCAGATTTATGATCCCTTTTCAAAGTAAAGCACAGGACCATAAATTAAATCCTGATTTTCCAAATAATCAGCACAGATTTGGTGAAACAAAAAAAGAAAAAAAGGGATTTCCTTGTTTCCTCACTGCTGTTTGGGACATTGCTGCGGCAAAGCTGACTGCTCTTGCCTTGGATGCTGTGGTATTCCCACATGGGATGCAGTCCTTCACATCGGTGCTGTCCATCAGCTCTCATTACAGTTCATTTTCTGTGCTGGGTGAATTATTGCAGGCGGCTCCTCGCCGACAACCCATGTTCAGCCCCTTGCCAGATAGTGTAACACAGCCAATTAATTAGCAGCGATGTGATAACTGCCTGCGAATCTCATAACTGTAATTGCACCGCAGCCAGGAGCATTTGATCTCCTATCGATTAACGGAACAGGCTTCCCCCTTTCACAGGTTGTCTCATTTCCCCCTGGATTTCATGCCACCATGTCTGAAGAGGGATAACTTGGGCAAGGACAAGCACAGGAATTGCAGCTGCCTGTGGGATGGATGCAGCAGCCGGTGGACATAGGATCACAGAATGGTTTGGATTGGAAAGGACCTTAAGATCATCCAGTTCCAACCCTCTGACATGGGCAGGGGCACCACACACTAAACCATGGCACCCAAAGCTCCATCCAGCTTGGCCTTGAGCACTGCCAGGGATACATCATCCTGCTTGCAGCAGTGCTGGGCAGAGAGGAATGACCCAGGGACCGCAGCATCCCACAGCATCTCCCATCTCCTACAGGGATCCCAGGAAACACGGGACAGAACCCTGCTCCCTCCTGGCTTTGGCTATGGAGAGGGCACCTCCAAGGCATCCTGGTCACACAGCTGGCATGGAGGTAGTGCAGAGTGACTCTGTAGATATATCTCCAAGATGAGGTGCTTGCTTCAACCCCTGCAGTTTCTCTGCTCTTCATCTGATCAACAGAGACCATGTTTCAAGCAGCTTTTCCCACGAAAAATCCTTCCGGATCTTTCCCTGTTTTTCCAACTGGAAGAAATGCAGATGCCCCAGCTCCCTTCCATCACTGGAGGAGCCTCATCCCATTTGGCACTGGGCTCCATCACCCCTGAAATGGAAATGAGTGAACAGGATTCATCTGAATTACAGTGACCCTCCCAACCCCAGCGCTTTACAGGAATGATTACACATGACGTGATGAATAAGTAATGTCTCACCACACACTTCCACCTGTTCTGAGTGTCTCCCTGTGATCTCTGTGGCTTTCACAAAGGGACCTGGAAACAGGAACCTATCTGCAGGCAGCAGAGATGTTTGAAGCCCCCTTCATGCTTTGTTTCAAGTGTTTATCTCCTCTCAGAGCAGCTGTGCCTCCTCCATGGCAGGTGGGTGCGAGGAGCAGATCAGGTTTGTGCTGCTGCAGGTCCAGCTCCTGGTCCAAAGGAAAAGTTGTCATGAGCATCATTAAGGCATCATTAAGAGAGACTAGAAACCCAGTGAAATTAGGCTGGCAGCTGGATCCCGGAGTCTGATTCATTAAGTAGCTGATTAACATCCATGTGTCCAACGTGGGTGGCTTCAACATTGCTTTGTTCACTGGCAAGGGGAACATGGGGTCTGCAGGCAGCGGATGCAGGCAGGGGATGCAGAATGGGGATGCAGGACAGGGATGCAGGCAGAGGATACAGGACAGGGATGCAGGCAGAGGATGCAGGACAGGGTGGCAGATGTGATCGCTGCACTGCAGAGGGCAAGGCAGAAAAGCCCTCGTGCTCATCATGGTGGAGATAACTTTACTGTTGTTTAAACATCTTCTTTCTCTATGAAACAGTCCGAGATTTACATAGCAAATACTGATTTACTGTGCCCTACACCCACCTGGGCAAAGGCAGGGTTGTACACACTGCCCTGGCCTTTGGAAACAAACCAACCAATCACCCACCCCCCAAGCTCCCCCTTCCCTTGACAAATAAGCAAATGAAAACACTAGGATGTTTCAGCCCCAAGCCTGATGTCTCAGGCTGCTGAGCTCTTCCCCCTCCTCATGACATTAGTGTTGGCTAAATTTAGTTATTTTCACATCGTTTCAAAACAAAGAGTCAAGATACTCCATTTTTTAAGTATTATGAAGAAACATTCTGACACGAAACCCAACCCCCCATTCATCAACTCCTTGTCTAATTCAGCACAAGCTCATGAATAATTTCCATCAGCCTCAAACTGTTTATCATGGATGAGACTTAGCCCAAAGTGCCTGCATCAACCTGGGGATCCTCTCCCCTTGCCCAGCTGCTAACCCAGCTCCCCAGGAAGGGCTCAGACAGCAGCGCTGGGGGTGATTTGAGGGGTCTGAAGGCAGAGAGCTCCTGTATCACCTCTCTTCTCTCCATCGCAGGCTCCATTGGTGCCCGCTGCCCTCATGGGCTTTCAGAGGGCTTCACATGCACCTCAGCAGTGCAGGGGCTGCCTCTTGTTCTCATTTGCCTAAATCAGCTCTGTACAGAAAAGCCTTTTCCACACCAATTTGTATTACCATTAGTGGGTCCCCCGCATATTCCTCCCTGCATTGCCTGCCTCTGCAAAGGACCTGGCTGTAAACTGATGCAGGAGTCTGAGCCCACGACTTCTGCCCGACTTGCTGCAGGATATTGTTATCATGAATTTTGCCTTGTGTTATCTTCTGAACCACCTTTTCCCTTCCTGGGGTCTCCTGGAGCCAGCACACGAGTGTTCAGTGCGGTTTTACAGCATCCAGCTTTGCAATGACTGGGGTTAAGCTGGAAGGAAGCTCTTCTCTCCTTATGACACTGGCAGCTTTGCGCATTAGAATTGAAGCTGAGGGTTAAGATCCAGCTGAGGTCCCAGCTAAGAGATGCTACCAGGTAACCTGGGAAACACCAAATGCTGGTTAAAGCTCCCATATGCTGCTGCAGGGGCAGCTTTGGCAGCCCAGGCTGGCCCACTGAGCAGAACCCAGAAGTTCAGGGCTTTGTGGTCCAGCTCTCCAAGCATCACATCCCTGCCCCATTCCCAAACACCACCAAGGAATGATCCTCAGCCTCCTCTGAGCCTCCCCAGGCATTTCTTGCCCACAGCCCCAACCACCCCCTCTCCCATCCTTGTTTTCCAAAGGGATCCATGTGCTGCCCACTGGGAGTACTTGGCAGCAGAGGAGCTGTGGAGAGGCAGAAACCAAGGAGTAATTCAACCTCCCCTGAACTTCAGGGCTTGGAGCAGCTCAGGCTCTGCAGATGCCAGAGATCAGAGGGGGATCTGAAGTGTTCCATGGGTACCTGTGAGCCAGGGATGGATGCCCTTGGGTAGAGGTTATAGCTCACCCAGCACTAAGACATCAGAGCGTGCCCTGACTCAGACTGTGGAGCATCCACTTACGGTGGGATGCTGCCTCTGCCACAGCCACCCGCTGAGAGCTGCAGGAGCAGAACAGACCTGTGAGGGGGAAGGAATTAAAAGAAAACAAAGAAAAAGAACAAGAAGATTAGAAATGATAAACAGGAACAACACCAAGAGGCAGCTTTCTCCTCAAACTGTTCCTTTAGTCCCAACAGCGTCTGCTCCGCAGCGCTCGCATCGCAGCATCCACAGCTGCTCAGAGAACTCAGAAAAGCTCATGAATTATTTATGCCTGCTCAGATCAATCCTTCAGTGTGCTGTCAGTGAGGAATCAGAGCCCCAACAAGGCAGGCAGGGGAGGGAGCAGCTTCCACCTTCCCCAATGGCCGGTGGGTCCATTGGTTTGTGTGCTGCTCTTTGCCTGTTTCCCTCCCCATCCTGACCCCATCTCCATCCCTATCCCTCTTCCCATTCCCATCCCTGTCCCCGTGCAGCTGCAGTGTCCCCCCACACACCCCACTTCTGAGCTCCTTCCAAGATCCTGCATATTAATAATGGATGGCAAAAGCTTATTTTAAGGCACTAAGTCACCTTGCTCCCAGAGAGGCTTCTTCCCCATGCCCCCATATCCAGCCTGTTTCCACCAGCACACAAACTCAGCAGTGCTCTGTTCCCTTGCCCACAGTGACTCCATCTCCTGCCTGTAGCTCTTAAACTCCTGGACCTCCGGCTGCAGCCAGAACCTGGCTCCCCACAGCCTCTTTCCCCCTGCAAAGTGCCAGGTAAGTTAACAAAGAGGGATTGCAGCAGCCAAGGGAAGGACCAGCCCCATCCCCAACAGCCCCTGGCTCTTGAGTGCTCTGCAGGTGTCTTTCATGGAGCTGCAGATGTGGAGGAGAGCAGAAGACAGAGGCAATGCTTGTCCCCCCTGTCTGCTATGGAACAGGGTTGGAACTGGGATGAGAGAGGGGAAACATTTCAGCTGCTTCTTCTCTTTGCTTTTCAGAGCTAAAATCCAGCCCTGCACAGAGATGGGCAATGTCCCTGCACGCAGGGATGCTCCAGGCTCTGAATCATGCCCAGGAGAGCTGCCAGGCTCTTCCCCATCACACCACTGGGACATTTCACATCTCTACTGACAGCAGCAGAGCTCAGCACAGGATCTGCTCCCAAACTGCTCCCTTTCCTGCTAACCCTAACCCAAACCAGCCTGACTTACCTGGGGGTCCCCAGAATGCTGCCCTATTCCCACAGTGGGGTCCTCTCCTGAAAGTGCTGGGATTGGTCTCTGTCTTCCTCACCCCATCATTGTGCTGACAGAGCTCTGTTGCAACCTCCTTCCTACAGCATCTCCCCTCCTGGAGCCTCTCCATCTCCCCATGCGGATGAGATGCTGCTTAATGAGCACTGGGTCCATCATTAATGACCTCCTGCTCTCAGTCCCCAGTGATGCTCCTGCAGCTCTGCTCTGCAAAGCCCATCCACAGCCCTGCAGTCAGAAGGAAAGGCAGGTGAATGGAGGAGGTGGCTGCACTCAGCCCTTACCATGCCTGGGGTCCTGCATGAGTTTGTCACTGCCAAAACCCAGACAAACCCCGTATCCCACTGCCTCAACCCTCTGAGTGAGGTGCAGCAGGGGCACAGGGCTCTTGTGCTGCTGCTGTCCCCAGCATAGAATCACAGAATGGTTTGGGTTGGAAAGGACCTTAAGATCACCCAGTTCCAACCCCTGCCATGGGCAGGGACACCTCCCATTAGACCATATCACCCAAGCCCTGCCCAGCCTGGCCTTGAACACCACCAGGGATGGAGCATTTACTCCTCTAAGCAGCCTATTCCAGTGCCTCACCCCTGCGGGATGCTCTGGGAAAGCCTCCAAGCACAGCCCTGAATTCCAGCAGCACCTTCCCCGGTGCAAAGCCATTCATCACCACACAAACAGCTCCCTCGCTAAAGGCCACGCCGTGACAAAATGCCAATAGGTGTATTTCCATTCAATACATCCCACTAACCTGGCCTTCAGAAAGCATCTGCTGAACCTGTCCCTTCCCCGGCCTCACCTCCTTCATCAGCCTCTCCTTACTGATCACGGATTGATTTCAGTTCCAGCAGACAATAGGTTTTCCTTTTAATTTCCAGCATCACGTTTAATTAAAGTGAGGTGGGGCCGACCCCGTCAGATCCGATCAGAGGCTGTGGAAACCCCTGGGGAGTGAAAACACCAGCCATAAATGATTGATTAATCTTTGTTCTGATTCATCAATCACTGCCTTTCCCTGGGCAGCACAAGGATGGAGCTCCCGGGGTGTTTGCCTTGGGGCTGCTGTTCTGGGGCTGCTCAGGACACTGTGATGTCCTCAGGCAGGGAGGCAGAGGAGCATCACATCCTTCATCCCCTTCTCCCAACAAATCCCAGCCCAGGGATGCAGTGGATGGAGGCTTCACCCTATGGAATGTTGTTGAGCTTCCATACTTGTTATCCTCTGGGGGAAGGATGCAAACCACAGTGAGAAGCGAGACTGAATAATCCATCTCTGCACAAAGCCCAGATTAAAGGCCCTTGGGCTGGAAGAACAAGTGGGTTTTCCCATATGGGAGGCCCTGAAGGGTTGGTGGGAGCAATGCTTGGGGCAGGGAAGCCCTGCTCAGGCATTGACACAGGAACCACCACAGAGCTCGTACCTGGAGGGGGTTTAATGTCAGGAGATGAGGACCAACAAGAGGAGGCTGTGATGGGGAGAGAGCCCCCAGCAATGAAGGGAAGCGCTCGGCCATCAGCACTGATGGGGTTTGCCCTGGGTGAGCAGCACCAGCCCCAAGCTGGGCAGGATTTAGGTTTGGGCATGAACCGGAGCTCAGGAATGATCCAGGGATGCTGGAAAGCAGCAGAGCCTCAGAGCGCCCACAGCTCCTCCAGCACTGCAGCAACCCCAGCCCAGAGAGCAAACACGGGTTCAGATAATGAATAAAGATGGATCCGAGGCGCTCCTGCCGACAGCGGCATTCCGGCCGGAATACCAATGGCTGAGACCACTCCACAGCACATCTGGAACCAGGGTCTGGAAGTGGCAATGGGGTATTTGCACCATTCAGGGAGAGGGGAAAACAAGAGGGTTTGTTGGATCCAGGAAACTTCTGTTCTTGGAATGAACTTTGGATGCTGCCAAAGGCTGAGAGGGGTGAAGGGCTGGATGGAAATAGCTGGAGCCTGGGGAAGCATTGCCAGCAGCATCACATCAGCTCGTGAGTCAGCAGCATTAGCTCTCACCTCAACAAGCAATCTGCAAATGGTGCAAATCTGCTTTTCACAGTTCACTGAACCTGCTAAATGGGCTCAGATTCACGGCTTGGGTGCTCAGGCTCAGAAATGACGGCGTTAATGAAGAAGCAGAAGGGGGGGGATGAAAACAAACACAAAGTGAAGGATGCAGCTGTCCTGTGTGGGGTTAATGCCATGGGATGCTCAGCTGAGCTCCTCACAATCACAGCCCCACAAACACACCTGGAACCAGTCCTGAGCTGCGGCCTCCCTTTTCCCTCCCTGTTCTGCCCCTGTCTGAAGCCTTTGCTGTGTGTGTGGGGGGGTTCTTTGATCAGGTAAAGATTTCCAATCCTCCTGGATTAAAACCCTCCCATCATCAAACGCCAGCAGGACAAGGGGATCTGAACACGGGAGGAGATGAAAGGGGCTGCGTGTTCCCCTCCCTTTGTAAAGGGGTGAGATCAATGCCACGTTTCCACCGGGATGAAAGAACTGTCTCGGCTGTGGGGGAATTGCCTGGGAAGGAGGAGCAGGAGGGGGGGAGCTGCTGAAGGAGACACCCCAGGGGTTACCTTTAATGTATGTTCAGCACCGAGATCAGGAGCAAAAGCTGCAGCCGAACAGTTCAGAGCAGGACAAGGAGCAGAGTTACCTTTGTTGAGGGGTCCTCAGAGCAGGGCTGAGAAGCAGGGAAGGAGCCAAGAAGGTTGCAGTGAACTCGGCTGCTGCTTGTGCTGGGAGCATGTGAGAGGCTGAAAGCATCTCCTGGACTCTCACCCTTTGGCTTCTAGATCCTGAAGAGGAAACCATCAGCTCTTCACACAGGGCTGGGGTGGGAAGGGACCTGTTGGCCTCAGGTGTTGAGACCTCAGTGCTCACACAACCAGGGGTGATGCTGTTGGTAATCTCCAGCATCTCACGGAGCTGTGCTACCATTTGTCCCTCCGATGCCATCCTCACCCCAATACTGAGCCTACTGCAGGCCAGGTTAATGCCAGTTTATGCACCAGGGGCTTTTCCACAGGTGCAGGCAGTCAGTGTTTTCCCACAGGAAGTGGGAATGTCAATCCCATTACAATCCTTAATTCAAATGCTGTTTGCTCTCTTTCCAGATAATGTCATCTTAATGTTCTCCAACTGGCTACTATTAATCTTGCACCATGGATGGACAGATCATTATGGATGGGGGGACAAGGGGGCTCTGCAGCACAGCTTGATCAAGCACGTTACAGAAAAGAGCTGTGATTTATGTCTGTATTACACCACGTATTCAGATGGTTCTATAAGCTGGTCCCTGAGCAAATACAAGTACATGCCCCACACACAGTGGCATTATTTGTTTAACTAGGTGTGTAAACACAACATGGAGACATTTAATGGGATATGATTAAATCCTGGTGGGAGAAACACCTTCATACAAACACAGATGGAAAAGAGGAGGGCCCAGTACCCCCCTAGCCTGTTCTGGGGACCTGGCACCTCCTCAGCCCAGTGCTATCTGTGGGGCAATGCAAGGTCTCCTACCCCATCAATACCAGGCTTCATTTCCTCTTCCCACACAATGCATCTCTGGGAGGAGCATCAAACAGTTCATCCCTTCTCATCCAGCATCCCCAACCCCAGAGCCACCCCTTGGAGCACATCACCCCTCCAGCATCCCCCAGGTTCCATGCACTCTCCTTATGCCAAGCCACTGTCCTCCAGCACATCCTGCACCCAGAGACTGCAGATAACATCCTTGGAGGAGTTACTGAATCCCAGTGGGATCCAGGATCTTTGCCCAGACCCTTCTCCAACCTCTTTCTGCTGCAGGGGCTCACAGATGCCAACCCAAAAGCTACCTCTGTTTCATTCAGCCTCACGAAGCATCCCAGAGCATCACCTCATGAGGTTTAACAGCTGCTGCATTCCCTCACTGAGATTGTTGCATTGCTGCACCTTGGGACCAGTCCAAGATCTATTGAAGCCGGTGGAAAACTCCCATTGACATCAATGAATCCGAGACTGAAGGTGGGTTTGTGAAGGCCGTGGCACCTCAGGGATGAAAGGTAAAAACAGGGATATTTGTCAAAATTTACATTTTAAAGAAATCTGGTTTTCTGTGGCCAATAAAACACCCCCAGCACTGCCCATTGGGATGAAAGCAGGCGATGGATCCCATCCTGCAGACATTGAGGGCAGGGGGAAGTCTGCTGAAGTCTCAGCACAACCTTGGAGGAGGGAGAGGAGCCAAAACCCAGCCCTGCGCTCACATCCGGGAATGCCACAAACCAGGATTCAGCCCCAATGGCCTTTGAGTGCAATAAGAAAGAACAGAAAATAAACTGAAATAGGAAGTAATGGAGGAAAAGGACAAACCTCCAGGTATCCACGTGTGGAAGTTATCTCTGGAATAAGGGCCTAAAAAGGAGCTGGATCTGAAGCTGAACAGAACGTAAATGGTGCTAAAGCAGAGCAAGAGCACATTGCCCTGTGCTAACAGCCTGACAAGAGGAGGTCTTGGTTGGCAGCATCAGTTTTAAGAGCAGTTTACAGATCAGTATCTTGGAGGTGAGGTTTTGATTCTGGTTGTGGTTTACTTCATCACTTTGCTTCCTGAGTGCCCTTTAAAAGCTTCACCTTTGCCGTGTTGCCTATGGAGCAATATCCCCACAGGGCTCATGCAGAGCTCTGGAAGCACCATAACTGGGGAAAAAGAGAGTGAATCCAGGGCTGAAGTGATGCTTTTTGTTCATATCATCACTATTTAATGACAAATACTCTCAGTGCTTCTGATAACCTGGGTGAGGGTGCATCTATTCCTCTACCTGGTGCTTTTGGTTTGTATTAAGGAAGAGACGACTCAGCTCTTTTCCAGTTTGGAGCCTGCTAGGAAAGGGCTCATGCTTGGCTGTTGCTTAAGTCATGGTGAATCATAGAATCACAGAATGGGTTGGGTTGGAAAAGACCTTAAGATCATCCAATTCCAGACCCCCTGCCATGGGCAGGGACACCTCACACTAAACCATGGCACCCAAGGCTCTGTCCAACCTGGCCTTGAACACTGCCAGGGATGGAGCATTCACAACCTCCCTGGGCAACCCATTCCAGTGCCTCAGCACCCTCACAGTAAAGAATTTCTTCCTTATATCCAATCTAAACCTCCCCTGTTTAAGTTTGAACCCGTTACCCCTTGTCCTATCACTACAATCCCTAATGAAGAGTCCGTCCCCAGCATCCCTGTAGGCCCCTTCAGATATTCCCATTGCCAAGAAAACCCTTTTAAAAGGTTCTGAGGTAAAAAAGAAATCCTGACTTTCCTGTTACATTCCTAACATTAAAACAACCAAAAGAATTAAGACCAGGAGCAAACGAATAGCTCTGGATAACAAGATGCCAACCTTGGGACTGCACCCAAGCATCAGAGCTCAGTATGTGTATAGAATGAACAGCCTGAAAGCCTTAGAGCAAGTGTGGGGATTTCTTCCTTGCAGAGGGCAATATCCCCCTGCAGACTCTGCAGGTATCAGGTGTAATATCCAAGAGCTCACCTCTCACTTCCCAATAGAGCTCACAGTCACCAGCAGAGATTGAGCAGGACTCTTCTTCCTTACGGATCACCCACTGCTCCTTTAAGGATGGGAAAATGTCTTCTCACAATAGCTTTAAATGTTTCCTAGCACATCTTCTCCGCTCTCACATCAGCAGCTTTAATTCCATGGGTGTCTGTGGCTACGTGAGGACAGCAAAGGTGCAATGTGGAAACAAACAGGAAATGGGAAGAGCTGAGCAGCTTCACCTTCTGTTGAATGCTCTCGGTTTAATTTCCTCGTGGCTTTCATTGGAGAGAAGTGTTTAATACAAAGGACCCAATTCAACTGTAATCTTCCGTTGCTGATGCCCCAGAACCACGTGCAGTGGTAGGAATGGGATTGAGCAGGAGGGTAAGATCCTGAGCACATCCTGCATCAGCATCAGTCACTTCTCTCTGTAGCTATAGAGCTCCAAACCTCAGAGGTGAATCCACACAGTGCCTGAGCAGAACAGATCCTTATGTGAAGGACTGGGATGGGTTTCTCTCTGTCCTCTTACCTGGGAGCACATCTGAGTCAGAAAAGCAGCGTTTGGGCATTTGGGAAGAGGGTTTTGGATGCACATGGGCAGAGTCACCTCCTCAGAAGGAATTTATCACAAGAGCAGGATTTATATGAGAGCTGGGGGCAAACTCAGAGAAACACAAACATAATCAAACCTCCTGTTCAGGCCCTGTTTTAGTGATAAAGCATTTGGGACCTCACCTCACCTGCTGGCAGGGGCTGGGCTGCTCCTTCAAGCCCTGGGACCATCCTTCCTTCTGCAGCGGGATGCAGGCAGCATCCAGCCCCTGGGCAGAGCATCCCTGAGCTGCCTTTCTCATCTGACATTTTGCTTTCCTTCATATTCCCTGATGGGTTCCAGCCTCTTCAGCCATAGGAACCCATGACCTTTCTCATCGGGAAGCAAGCAAACAGTGTCCCCAGGTCACCTCTCCCCATAGCTGCTCTATAGATTGCTGCGAGCCAAAGGGAAGCCTCAGCCCCATTGTCATCCTTGGGCCGATGGGGCTTCAGGGCCTTTCACAATGAAAAGCTCCTGCTTTCTTAGCATTTTAAAGGGGGGTCATCAAGAGAAGTGAGGCTATAAGGAAAAGGGCTAAAAATACCTTCATAAAACCCAAATGCATGCAGGAGGTGCAGATGGTGAGAGGCAAGGGCATAGCAGCGCTGCACGAGCACAGCCTGCCTCTCCCTGCTACCCATGTTATTTTTATCCCAAGGCCATGGTGAAACTTCCTGCCTGTAACTCCTCACCTGGGGATGCTGAACAAGCAGCTTCTTGTGAAAACTCCAGAGCTGAGATGTTGACAACCACGGGTTCATTGTAACCGGGTACATCAACCCCAGCCCGCGCTCCTGTTTCAGGTTCACTCTCATCATCACACTCTGGATGTGGATATTTGCTCTCATGGATCTGAAGTGATTTCACCACTGAGGTTTGTCCATGTATTTGTTGTATCCCAGAACTATTCCTCAGCTGATTTGCAGGAACCCCTTGGAGATGTTGCACAAGGACAGACCCAGGGTGTGGGGCTGCTCTAAACCCCAAATGACAAATCTCAGCCCCTGAATAACCAAACGCCTCCATCCTTGAGCCCAGACCATGGTTTTCAGAGCAACTTTCTCATCAGCACAAACCCTTCCATTACCAAGTACAAGAACTCTCATTTTGAGTCGGTCTCCTTATTAAGATAAAAGCATAAATAAATGAGAACTGCTCAGCTGTCCCTGGGTTATCACAATACAATAAAAGGTCATTTCCATTCCTATGCATTTTTTAATCCCCTTTCATTTCCCCGACACAAACCTGGTAATCAGGCACTAGTGCCCCCATTGAACCTTACAGCTCCAGATAACTCCCCTTGTTGTTCCAGAGGCTCATGCTCCGACCTCCCACAGGGTTCATGGCCCTCCTGGTGCTAACAAGGAGCACATCTGGAGTTGTCTCTTACTTTGATCCCTTGGGTTTAAATGGAAATAAAAAGGATGACCTCAAAAGTTCTAACAAGTCCATGACTCATCTTTTCCTACACTTGGTCTTCATAGCAATTAATTATCTGATATTGAAATCAGGGTCCCTCAGAGACCTCAAAGAGGTGACACAGACCCCAATGACTTCAAGACAGCTTTGTTTCAGGGTTGTTGCTCACAGAAGAGCCAATCCCACCTGTATCCCCTGCTCCTGACCAACAGAGGTCCATGGGGAAAGCAGCCAGCTTCTAATGGCAAGAAACCCACCTGAAGCTGGCACTTCCCCCTTTTACTTGTCCTTCTGAAGGACACCAGGTGAGGTCAGAACAAATCCTGCCCAGCCATGCTGTGCTCATGATAAACCGAGGCAATTGGAGGCTTTGCTATGGGGCTGTGAGGTTCAAACCTAAGGGAGAAGCTGGTTCCCATGGATTAAGGTGCTGAACTCAGTGATGAAACCTGCAGGAAGAGCCGGCTGTGAGGCTGATCTGTCCCCTCTCACATGTACCTGCACTGAATCCATCACAGGAGCCTGTACCCAGGTCCCACTGGCAGAGGTGCAGGCAGCAATAAGAACATCTGATGTTTCCATGCAGTGATGGGTACAGGTTACTGAATCACAGCCAAGCCTCCTGCTTACCCACCCTGCTGGGAGCAACATCTCCCACCTCCAGGCTCACTGGGACAGAGCAAGGAGGGACTGATTCCCACCTGAACACTGATAGAAACACAATGACAGGGCAGTCACAGAGGTGTAAAGACACCAGGTCCTGGCTCTGCCTTTATGCAAACCCTCCATCAGCAGTGGCCCAGCTCCTTAGGGAGGTTTTGCTCATCTTTGGCACTCACATGCCTAGAACCAGACCAAGCATTGGAGCCAGTGCTCAGAATTCATCTCCAATTCACCATTTGTGCTCTCACAGCTCAGTGCTACCCACAGGACCAAGCACCCAAGGCAGGACTGCAGCATCACTGCACAGTACAGAGCTCTAAGGCTTCCAGTGAGAGACAAACACCCTGATATTTAATCTGCATTTTTACCTTGAAAAGCCATTTGCAAACCCACAGAACAGTGCTGAGAAGCCTCACTGAGACCACGGACACTGAGTTTGCGTGAAAGATGCTTTCACTCACCTGCCAGCCCTGGGATTCAGGTCAGATGCATCTCACCATCATGGCTTAAAGATGCCCTACAGGAGGACCTGGGTCTCACCTCTGCCTGCAGGAACACTTCAGGTTTCCAGAGCACACAGGCAGGTGTGTGCAGGAGACCTGGTGAGGCTTTGATAGGTTTAGCTGAGAACACTCATTTGTGGCCCAAGAACTTGCATAGGCACAGGCTGGTACCTGGAGCGTGAGGGCTGTAAGGTACGACCAAGGATGCTGTCCTGCTGTGGGGACTGCTTCTCACTAAACCTTAAGGATACTGGGAGAGACCAAAGGGAAAAGGCAAACACCCCAAGTCCTCTTAAAGCCCTTCTCCAAGAGCTGGGGCAGGAATAATCCTGGCTTGAACCAGCACTTTCCCCTCTCTCTCTCCTTGCATTCCCTGGGTTCGTATTTCACTGTGGATTGCGCTCAGTGATGCAGAGCTCCCAATTAACCCAGGGACTAATTCCAAATACGTATTTGTTTCCAAGCAGGCATTAAAAACTTCGCGGGAAGGTAAATATACAATCGAGGGAAGCAAACGGGAAGGCTTTGGTTAGAAAATTAAAGTTGTTTGCCATGGCTTGATGGCTTCATCAGTCGATCAATATTGTTCCCAGGGCAGGCGGGGAGGGAGCCACGAGCTGCCATGAAAAATGCATGAGGGGACAACAGAGACCTGGGAGCAGAAAATTAAAAAGTCAGCCTGTTACATTTGTCCAATATTGGCAGAGAAATTAAAGTGGTTTTGGAAGGGGGGGGGGGTGCTGGGAGCTGGCTGCAGCCTGCACTGCGCTGCTGCTGCTGCTGCTGCTGCTGCTGGTCCTGGTTCCCTTCACCACAGAATCTTTCCCATTAATTAAGTTGCTTTCTTAGCAAAAAGATGGATTTTGTAACCTTTAGTACTGGGACATGGGAGAATGAAACCAGCTCCCTTCACACCAGGGGTGAGACAGCAGAGTGTGCGCAGGGAGCAGGGCAAGTGATAACCAAGGGGATGCTGAGTGGGGTGAGGCAATGCGCTTTTCCTGCACTATTAGGTGAGATTAATGCATCATTGTAGTGTAAAACAACCACGATGCTGCTCTGACATACAGAGCCTGAGCCACTGGAAGCAGCACTGTTGTTTCTGCATGTGGATTGGTTTCCTTTTCTCTCTCGTTAGATTTGGCTGCTACTGCTTCGGCAGCAGCTCTTGCCTTGCAGAGACAGGCATCAAGAGAAATGCAGTCTAGGATCGTAGAATGGTTTGGGTTGGAAGGGACCTTAAAGATCACCTTGTTCCATAGGGATTAGAAGAGGCTGTAGAAGAGGTGAGAGACAAACACTCTTTACAGATCACAGCCCTCGCTGTTTGCCTTAAAGAGCAGAGCTGTTTTAAAAGCTGCAACAAACTCCAACGATTAAAAGCAGCAAAGTTGCTCATCCTGCAACTAAACTGCTCTTTGTCACCCATCCCTGTTAACTAAGGGTGAAATAATAATGCACATTACCCAAGCTACAAAGTGGGGGAGGAACACCACAATGCCTTGTGGTGGGAATGGCTTTTTTTGTTAGGAGCAATCTCCCACCTTCTATTCGTCACATTCTGAACTCAAAATGAGCCTCTGCTCGCTTGGAAATCCCCATCCCAGCAATAACCCAGCGCTGGTTAACGCTGGGCACTTGGACCTCAGGGCAGTGAGCAGAGCCAAGCACACGCTGCAGTTCATAAGCTTTAGATGAGTTTAGGGTTGAATTCTACTCTCCAAGATGGAAATACCTCAACCTGTTGCACTTGAAGGCTTGCAGGGATGGAGATTGCCGTTTCTTCCAGGGCCTCTATGAGAGGAAGGAACGTGACCAACAGGTTTGCACGTCTCTAAGACAATTATTTTTGTGCTGAGGTACCAACAGTGAATTTTATGCCTTTCCATCAGGCTCACCAATTACAGGTTTACAATACCAGGCTCAATTAACACAGACTGGCTGATGTCATTCCCTGCAGCTAATTAAAAGTACCAAGACATGAGTCCACACACAATAGTGAACGTCAGGGTTTGCTTTCTGCACCATTATTTCGGTACAAACAGGATGGAGCGGTGCCTGAAGCAGGTTGGACACCACATTATGACCTTTATATTAACAAAAAAAGGCTTCCACTCTCAGAAGCCCAAAGCTTCTAATTAGTGCAGTAATGGGGCAGAGAGCAGGGAGGCCTATTTACAAGGTGCTCTCTCACCTAAGATGCACACATTGCTTTGTCTTGGGTGATCTTTGTAACAAGAAGGCTACTTGGGTCAAACAATAGCAGGAAAAGCTGCCATTAGGTAATTCAACTGCAAGTGGATTTGAAATGGCCTTTATCCCATATGGCAATGGTTGTGTTTGGTGATTGGGAATAATTAATAATAAGAAGTTAAAAGGAATCAGATCTCACTTACCAACATCCTCAAACACATACATGCTCACTCTTCTTCACTCGTGCCTCTGAAGTCACACTTTTTCCTCTGTTTTACAGAGCCAGCCTTGCACAGATTGGTGTAACTAGAAAGCTGAAATTCCCACATTGCACAGTCCTTGCAGGAAGGAGTTGCTGTCTTTGGGAGCTCAGTCTTTCATGTTACCAGCAACTACAGTTAATTTAGTACCACACAAGTACAGGGTGATACTGAAGCTCCTTCATTTTTCAGTTTTCACAGCTATAAAATGGACTTTCATAAATGCTGTAGGTTCAAATGATACTAAACAAGGTTAAAATTTTTGAGCACCTTATTTCAATTTGCTTCTTTCCCTTCCTGCCCTGTTTTTGTGTCTCCTTCATCCCCTTCTTTTTCTTAAATGTGATTAGCTTCACTTCACGCTCCTTGCTAAGAACCAAACCCAGTTTTGCCACCACCAAAGCCCCTGAGGACATCTTTTCTTTCTGCAACAGCTTTTATAAGCAGAAGGAACCTTACAACTCAGTCTGTAGCATAAAACCTTAATGTCAATTTACCTGAAAATTAACTGAGTGACAAAGCTTCAGACCTCCCTTACCAGCTCCCAAAAGGAAGTGTGTTACCACAGCCTCTGTGGCTTGTAAAGGAAACAGGAGTGCACCAGTGGGAATCACAGTGGAATTAATCAAAGTGGCCATCAGGAGACGACAGATGAAATGACAGTCCTGAGGAAAATCCAAGAGAAGACACAATCTGTTGGAGTTCCAGTCAGGACCAAGGACCTTCCCCATCTTTGGGTGAAGATGAAATGGCTGAGGCTGGTCAGAGCTGAGTAGTCCAAGGGCAGTTATTACCAGGAGAGATCATACTCTTACCTGGCATGTTGCAGGTAAATTTTAGATCCCATAGGAAACATGCTGCATGTGTCTGCCCTGCAGAAGCTGTGCTTTAGGGATGAATTCTTTCACTGCTTCCAGTCCTAAACCATGACACGCTGTCACTGCTCATCACACATGTTCCAGCCACTTAATACATGCAAATTATGCCAATGTTTTTCATTACAATCTTAGCAAAGGGAAACATCTGTTGCCCCCACCTTAGACAGTACGTTGCATCTTCCAAGCTGCCACATGCCTTTGAAATTCTATGTTTGATCAACACCATAATCTCTTCCACACAGACCCCCCCCCAACTATCAGCATTCAGATAAGCAGCCTTGCAACAACCACCCCCCATTCTATCTGCAGTTATCTTTAAATGTTTCCAGTTATTCTAAAGAAAAGAGTAGCACTGAAAATTCCCCACCAAACTCAAGGATTCTGTTGATCAAATTAAAAAAAAAATCACAAATTCTGGAATATAAAATTTATTTCAAACTTGTAAAAGTCTTCAACATTGCAAATTCTGTCACAAAACACAAACTGTACACAGGTATTTTCATTAAGGTTCAGAATAACGACTTATTACTGTCAGATCGCCCCAGACATTTCATTTCACCTCAGAAGTATCAAGTGATCACACACAGCTTCTTACCATCCTCTTCAAAATCCTTTAGTCTCACATGTGCCTTGCAGAGTGTTGGCTTTTAGAGTCAAATGTATTAGTGCAACCTAACTCTACGGAGAAGAGGGTGAAAGGTTCAGAAACAGATTCACCTATCAAACCATCAGCTCTCTTCCAAGCCCCACAGATTGTCCAGTCCTCACATTGTCAGGGTCTGGGCTTCTACTGCCTGCAAGTGTCATGAAAAGCTTCAAGTGTTCGGAAATCCCTCCAAGTGGGTGGCAGGCCATCCTGCAGAAACTTTCCGCAGCGCTGGCATGGAGCCTGGAACAGCTTTATGTAACTTCTTAACCAGGTCTAAAAAGAAAAGGGAGAGAAATTAGGAAAACTGGATAGATGTTCCCCTTTGTCATCATTCTTGTCAAACAGCGATAGCAAGGACAGAGAATGTACTTTGGCGAGGCCCCAGTGAGGTATACAGTGATTTTATAAACAGAAACATGCCCAAGATTACAAGGTCACCGTATAGCTGAATTCCCACTTTATTAATCATGTTGCGCTTTCAGTCACTTAAGCAAATCTGTTAATAGAAATTCATGCACTCTGAGCAGGAGGTATCTGTAGCTAGAGAAACTACATTGATGGAAGGCAAGTATTGTAATGTCCCTCATATTTTTACTGGAATATAATTGTTCCTGATGGGTACCTTCTTCAAGTGAATATTGGTTTGTCTCTTCCTATGATCATCTATCACACCCCTGCTGCAATCACACTGCAGCAGTCTCAACTCTTCCTAGCTGAAGATATAAGGACTTTCACAACAAGCTAACTTCCTCTCTAATGTGATTTTAAGATCAATATTCATCAGTCATAAAAATACAGTACCATTTTAAATCTGATTACACTGATAAATATATATATATATGAAAGGCTAGTGCAGAACAACACAGTAAGTTTAGGTGTTCCTAGGTACAGTTCCTGCCTCTAGAATGGATTGTTTCCATCATCATACATAGCAATGAGCATTACATAACTCAATTCTCAACTCAAGGAGATACACAACTAAAAAGCACCTAGGCCAGCAGATTTATACTGTGAAGAATGCACATGAATCTTGTCATTTAAAGTCCTATTGAACAGCATCGATAAGAGAAAACTGTTCTCTGAAGAAGAGGTCAGCTGAGTTTATTGAAACAAATCCTTCCATCTTCATCAGAGCCTTCTCTATAGCAACCAAACCTTTGGACGTCAATAACTGTCCTCCAAGAGAACTAGATCTTCTCTGGGTTTAGCAGTGAATACAAGGACAAGGGCAACAGAACACTACAAGTAAATTGCTGTTATTTACTTGAGTTTGGATGGGCTTTGCTCGCAATACAGAGAAATCAAATCTTCTGAGCCATAATACAAAATAGGTAAATGAAGTTAAATTGTGCACTTGAGACATCTGTTGACCGCAAGGATTAAAAGAAGGGTTCTTCATTCCCATCAAAAAATAAGGACATCATTATATCCTGTCATGTGGATCGCACAACTGATGTGAAAGGACCAGCACTTCTGGTGTACATCTGGTTTTGCTTTCTTAAAAGTTTCAAGAGTTTTATCAAATTGGGAAGGCAGCTCCATGGCTTAACCAAAGGTGCTACTCATCCTATTAAATACGAGTTTTCAGAAGTGTGTTAAACATGAATTTGACCAGTAAGAGCTGCTCTGAAAAGCATCTCAAAATTAGATCAAGATGCACTCCAAGAGAAAAGACCTTTGCAAACCTCTCATCTTAGTGGCTGTTTTATTAAATAAAGAAACCAGCACAGCAGGTAAGGGAGCCTGACTGTTCTGAAATTACACAGCTGAAATTAAAGATGCAAAGATATAATAGAACCAATGCTACTGTATACACTCAAGGATTGTGAATGGCAAAATTAGATGGCACCAACTGGGAATCTCCTCTTACCAGAGAACTTCCAGCAGAGCAGACTTAACTACATTTAGAACTCAACTTCTTGCACAATATGAACAGCATGAAAGGGCTGGGCCATAAAGAAGCATTTTGTTGAGTTTTTCCTACTATCTTTCTAGCTGGTCCTATCCAGACCAACTCTGCAAACAGGAATCATCAAGCTAATATTGAGACCTGTGACAGAAGAACCATACACAGGTCAGTCTTCCAACACCAATTAACCCAGGGTAGGGAGAATGAGCTCTTCATTCAGGTATGAGAAACAAGAATTGCAATCTCTACTGTCTAACTTGTTTAAACAGGGGAAATTACAACCGCATCAGAACTGTTTTATGTCAATCACTGTAAGGATGCTGAAGCCAGCCTGTACAAAAAATGTATTTTCCAATACACTTACCATGAAAGATCTGACTACCACATCTGGCATTTGAGGCAGCTGGTAGTGCAATAGAGCAGTGGTCGCGTGATCTGTCACCTGTAACAGGGAAAAGGAGAACACACCCTTATTCATCTGTACGTTAGACAGAGCAGTGTCAATCTGCAGGAAAACAGTATAAATTCCATGGGGAAGTAGCAAACCAAGGATTCCAAGACATTCTCAAGGTAATTCTGGGTAGCTTTTGCCAGTGGCCTTCCATTCCCTCTGCCAGCTTCACACAGGAATCAGTTGAAGCAATCATGATCAATAACTGTATGCATACAGTAAAGGAAGTTCATAAACATTACAAAATCTAACAGTGTTGGTAAAAGAATCTAAGCTGGTGGCTAATGTGAACCAAAGGATGAGGAAGGCAATCAACTCTGTGCCATGTGGAACAACACTAAACTAAGATGCTTTGGACTACCAGCCCAGTCATAAAAGGCTAAAAAAGCCCCAAACCTTTTGTACCAAATAAAAGCATTCATAGCAAATAATCTGCTTAACTTTCACATACCTACAGCATCAGAGCAAAATCTATGCTCCTGTGACTGTCTTTTGTGAAATCATAAGCAAAGTCACTGAACAAACCATGCCAGAAGGAAGCACTCTGGTCTTCTCTTTATATGTTTCCTTTGCTCAGTTTTTTTACAGACAATATATTCTCTTAACCTGGGTTGATCTGCTCAACAAACAAACAAACCATTGTCAGTAATGGAGTTAAATACTTCTGGAAGACCAATTTATTAGAGGTTATGACTTCCAAACAAAACCCCAAGCTTTGGTTTTGGCCTGTTTTACTAAAGAAAAACAAACAACAAAAGACCTCAATATTAAAACACATTTTAACAGAAAAGACTGAATATGCTCCTCTCCATTTCCTAAAGGGGAAGAACTACAATATTTAACTCTTGCAGTCCTGTTTCAGGTTGCTTACATTGAGCAAGGAGAAATCAAGCTCTCAGTTTCATTTCCTTTGAAAGCAGGAATCAATTAATATGCTTATGGTTTATAAATACTTGCATTACTAAATGATTTCTAATAGAAAGGTTTTTCATTTCCCAGACAGAGCCATAACAAGATCTTACATCTGGGAATTACAGCTAGGCACAGTACATACAAAATGTGTATTGTTCTGTGTATAATAACAAAAATGCTTAAAGAGAAATCAGGAAAACCAATACTTTGATAGGATTTAATTACTTTTTTAAATCACTGCCAATTTTTGCTTTTTCTGGAAGGAGGCAGTTTGACAGCTCTGATACAATTCACCCAAAGCAACTCAGCCTGTCAGCTTCTGAAGTTATTAGCACAGTCAACAACTTGCTTATTCCCACAAGTTCAAGGCTGAATGCAGAAAATACTGGCAAAGTTCTTTAGGCTGGACTATTAAAGAACTCAAGACAACACAACCATGAGAGCTCCATCATCATCTTGTAACTTCTTCTCTATCTATTAATGGTCCCCATCAGTAATATCAAAGCATCCAACAAATGACACAATTGTTCAGTTAATGATTAAATTGTATTTTCTACTTCTAAAATGGAGAAGGAGTGTTCTTCTCAAGGCTTGTCTATGTATTTCCCATGGTGTGTCTATATCCTATAGCAAATTTTGAGCAAGATGAAGAGTGAATAGAAAATACAATTGCTATTCCAATCTAAACTCCACTTGTTCCCAATCTGCAGTTAGCCAAACTTTCTCTGGAGAATGTGAGGCTCATGCTTGAAGCTATTCAGTAAGACATATTCCTGAATAAATCCATGTACAGACAAGCTCTAATTCACACCATACAAAACTTCCTCCACAGAACACTACATCAAATCAGTCTGTCCTATACCAAATCTAGTTTTAAGTTGCACTACAATTTTAGAAACAGATTCTGCTCCCCATCAGTCGTGCACAACTCGCTCCAAAAGCAGCTCCATTGAGCATGAATAGGGACATATGATTCTGACATTTAGAAGGGAAAACTTTTGGGATTGTGCACATTGCTGTTAGCTTGCAAAAGCAAGTCACAAAATAGATCTCAACCTGCTTAGACCATTTGCATATCACCATATTAAAAATAATATTAGAAATCAGGGGATTAACAGTGCATAAATAGCACAGCAGAACTCAAATCAGTGCTTTCTTTTAAACACATCTCTGCGGTGTTCAAAAATGCCTGCAATCCAAGCCCTACTGGCTATATGAATTCTTTTAAGATGGTTCTTTTATAGGATAGTACCAGACATGTCAAAGAATAGAAAGTTCTGAAGGTATTTATGAGCAACCGCCCTCCTTCTGCTGTATTTCTACTTCTAACAAACTGCCTTTTCTTTTTTCCCCCAACAACAAAGTTGCTTTCTCTTGGCAGAAGAAAGTTGCTTAAAAAAACATGCTGCTATTAACAAATTTAAATTGACTGGCCACTTTGGCACAGTCGCACATATGCTGTTCCTATTGTAATGTAAAGCTAATGAGATTCCACAGGGAGATAAAAGCCATCCCGGCATTGCTAAAACACTAATAATGTTTTCCTAGCAAAGCACAGCTGATTTCTACCATAAGCAAATGCTGATAAAATGCTTCTAAAAAAGATGAAAGTGGGTGTCAAAATTGAAGGAGTACGGGAATGACCCCCTCAACCCACCCAGCAAAGAGTGATGTCAAACAGAAAAGAGCTGGGCAAATGATACAATAGCCAGTGCAGGGGAGGAAGAATTAAACACTTCCCAAGATAACAGAGATGATGACAGAAAGCACTGACCACGAGTAAAAAAAGATGGGGAAAAAGAAAAGGGGGGAAAGAGAGGGTGTGAAGATCAATATCAGGCTTACTTAATGGCAATACTATTTCACACCAGAGCAGAGCAAAGCAAAGCAAACTGCATAGGCACCAGCTCACTTAAGGGACATGCTTTTGCTTCCAGCTAAGTTGGAATCACAAACTAATTTATTCTGGGTGCAGGATGACATTTTGTACATTTCAGGGTTTTGTTTTATCTTATTAATTTCACTTTTATTGCTCTACCTTACCTACTGCTATCTAAGTTATCAGTCACTTTCTAATTTCTCTACCTCTTTTTATATGGGCACATATTCAGAAGAGCACACATTGACTGGGATAGATGTCACTGTGGACCTTGGAATGGATTTTCAAGAGATCTTGCAGAAAAGCTCAATATTTCACAATTCATATATTGAAAAGCACTTGGAATTTTTGTCTGAAAAAAGGCAAGACAGGGCAATCTCCTGAAGCACAGTTTTGCTAAACAAAATACCTATTGTTTAAATAAGCACATGACAGAGCAAAACAGACTTCAGTTACATGGAGAAATGAAACTGGCACAGACTCAATCTGAACAAGAAAATTTCCCTTCTTGTTAATAGTTAATTATATGGCTTGAGATTTTATTTCCTTTTCTCCTTTTTGCTTCCAAATTCAAGTTGACTATAACCATGTACTTCCTAAATGTGTCTCTGCTCCATTGTCTCGGGCACTGTATACAGCAGGAATACAAAACAGACTGATACTGGATCAAATCTCATCTTCACTACGACTTTGTGCTAATTAAATCCCATGTACTTATCACTTGGTGAACAGCCAGATCTCAGCAAATGAGCAGGGGTGGTTGGGTGGCTGCATGAAACAACCTGTGGAGCGGGGAGACGTGAACTCCTGGCTCCCCTTGTGCAGCCTCCTGCTTGGTAAAGTAAGAAACTGCTCATGAGACCTACACAGGCGATGGTCAGAAAACAAAATCCCCATTACTTGGTCTCTACCAAGCCAACAGCCACCATTTCTAGAGCATTTCTACCCATTGTTCTGCTGAAATGTAGTGACACATCCAAAAAATGGCATTATTGGGCCTTCATGACACTTGTTACATACAGCATTCCCAAAGCTGAAAATTCATCAAAACCCCAAAACACTGTACAATTCACAGGTTGAGAAAGATGAACAAGTGCTTCCTCTAACTGGACTAAACAGCACAAAAGCAAGGACCTATGTTACAGTTTTGCTATACCTGGCATAAAACCTAAACGACGACAATACAAACATCACAGACTAAATTACTGAAGCTGTCTCTCTCCTAGTAGTTCATCTCACTGCCACTTAATACATGTTTCAAAAGGAGGCACAAAACTTCCTTTAAGACTCATAACTTTCCTTGCCACTCACTTATTGGTTTATTCCCTCAAGTACAGCCCTGACAACTCCATCTAATATAAAGGGATTCTCTAACTCCCCTGAAAGGTTGTTTAATTTTTTTCTAAACCCTGCTAAGTTCATGGCCTTAACAGTAACAATGAGTTCTGGAGGACGATTGCAGCACTACAAGGGAACAAAAAAAGGAAGTTATTTTATTAATGTTTAGACCTTTTATAGTGTGGAAAACCGCACGAGTGCCTTTCTTCATTTCCAAGGATTCCCATTACTCAACCTCCTCTCCAGGAACACATTGGAGTCTCTCTAGAGGGAATCTGGTGCACAGAACCCGGTGCCCGAGAGGCGCTCGGAAGGATGATAGATGGTGCCTCTATGAACAGGCACAGATGCACTCTACACAAATCCCTTTATACACCCTTCCCCACTCCCAGTACAGTAAAACACTACCAGACTTCTCTGAAGAGCAGGATTTATCACCTGTTTTCACAGCTCCCAGAGTGTTTAAGTTTTTATTTCACACATTCTGCTTGTCTGGACTGGGTCATGGGGATTTTATTTTGCCCAAGGAGGTCTTTGAACAGAGCAAGTACTGATCATGCACCAGAGCAGTCACACAGGTGACCCTGGAACAGTCCATCTCCTCTCCTTGAACAGGCATCATCAATAGCCCAATATTTGCCTCATGCATGCATTCATCCTGCATGTGATTTCATTCTGAGATTATTGACAAGAATACATCTTCATACATTACAATACTTATGTGCCCTTGTACTGGTGAAAATTGTGCTCCTGAGTTCCACCACTTTGGGATCATGCAGCTCACAAACAGCTGGATAGGCACAATCAGCTTCTCAAAGGTGAGGTGAAAACGTGCTTGGGAAGAAAGTTTAATGTTTGGCATATCAAGCCAAAACAAAACCTGTTTGTGGCATGCTAAAACTGAGAGACCATCTAGGTGAAAGTAAGAATGGACTCTGAAATCAGAATGAAATATATGGAACGAAATACCCATGTATCAGAATTAAACAGCCAAAATTATTACATTACACAGCAAAACAAGCTATGCTGCTTTTAACTGAGCAGCTTGGTAAATGAAACAGTTAATGTTTGACACCATTTCCCATTGTGATCCACTCGCAGCAGTTCACTATTCTGTATTTTCGGCTGTTTTTTGAATGTAAAGTTATGAATACTGCACCACTCTCTACAATATGTATTTTTTTTAATCCTCTGGAATTCTCCAGCCCTCATGTACGCTCTTCTTCCCACCATGACTTAAGCCCCCAAATATTTCCTTATTTCCTGTTTTGTTCCTCCGCTGGCACTAGTGGATCATGAGATGCAGGGAGGTTTAAGACAAAATAAGGAGGTTTAAGATCAAAACAGTTGCAGCTCCTGTGGAGTTTAAATGTCAGACCAACATGGAAGTCTGCAAAACCTTTTCTTAGCTCCTTGTGCTTTTGCCCTTTCAGCCTTCCCTCTCTTATTTCCCAGCTCCATTCTCTGAATCTAACCCTGCTGGTAGATTCAATGCCTATAAAGCTTATTCACCCCAGGACCAGATTCAAGGAATCTCCAGGGAACTTCGAAAATGACTGTACACTTTAACAGTAATGGCCCTCCAGGAGCCGTCCCCCATCAAATTATACACACTTGGGTATCCTGCCTAATAATAAGGAGAGAGAAAAGGCTTGCTGACACAGCCAACGTTTGCAAACAAAGAGTCAGGACAAATTTAGCATTGTTTGACAGGGTTGGATTGAAGATCAAAGGTCTCTGGTCCTTAACCCAGAAAGTCATGCTGCAACCCTGTGAGGATTTTGACAGGCCTGCAGCTACCACAGACAGGTATCTTGTGAGCTCCAGATGTTGTTATATTGTCATTGAAAACAGTTTGAGAACTTGGTCCAGCTTTTAAAGAGAAACAGCCCTGCCCTTCAGAGGGATGACTGATCTTACAGTGTTAGAGGCAGCAGAGCTGAAAGGGCTGCCCAGCCTCCTCAGCGGGAGCAGTTAACCAGCCATATTTTTCCTTCTCAGCACAGCCTTTCCACATTGTGTTACTGGTGACTGCCACGAGAAACACATTTCAAGAACATTCAGATGTGCTCTGACACATTTACTGATGACTTTTTTAATGGCATGAAAACATTTGTTCTGAAGATGCTGCGGTATGGATCCCACACTAGCAACTGAGTAAAATAAAACAGTGCTAAGGAAACTATTAATTCCCTTCATTTTGCTACTGCTAAATCACTAGTTCTGGGTATTCTAAATGGTTACAAGTGCAGGTTCAGAGAATGAAGAAAAAAAATCAAACCAAGCACAGCACCAGAGAGAGAAAACTTACTAAGCTGAACCGTGGCATTTTCTATCATCTCTTTGAAAACTTGACCTAGGTCTTAGCTTTAATTTCTTCAACTACCAGCTCAATAGTACAGAATCTATTGATTAGAAATACCATCACCTTCCATTTTTATCACATTTTTCATGCGAGAGTCAGACAGCACTATGCAACCAATTCAGCAATAGCTCCTGTGAAGTCAGCAAGTATTACCCCAGCCTAAGGGAAGCAGAAAACTGATCCAAAGACAGGTTAAGGTGCCCAAGGTAACACAGTGACAGAGTGTGGAGCAAAATGCATAAAATCACTGTAAAAAAAACGCAGGGAGCAGTTCAACTGGCTTAGAGGCAACCCCTTCTCCTGCAGTCTTTTCAAAACCTCACAGTTTATTATCATTGTGCACAAATCACAGCCATATGACTTAACCCTTGCCAGTTATTCTAAACCAAAACATCCAGGAAGAGGATCTTATGCCCAACTGAGTTTACAACCACACACAGGGTGGAACTGAAATGATGCGCGTAATTATAGAACCTTACCTTTATTCCATTGCAAAAATTACTTCAGAGCACACTGATAAACAGGTTACTGAGATAGACACTGTTTTACTTCTTGCTGTATCACCCTACTTGACACTAAATATAATATTTCTTGAGGAGCAAGCAAAAAAGGAAGAATATTTAATCCACTAATCTCTGGGGTAACGAATCAACTGCAGCAAAATTCTGCTTTAATGCTAGGCAGAGGGAGAGCAACCAACCTCCCTACAAGCTGTCCTTTGATCTCTAGCAGGTTAATACCATAGGTCAAACGTCTTCCCTTCTGACTGCATCTGAAATCTTGGAAGGAAGATGCACAAATACAGCCAATATGCCATTCTTTTGACCCTATTTTTTATGCCCTTTCAGGTCCCTAACCCCCATTTGTTACACAAACTACAGAAGCAGATGAAAGGAAGCTAGTGCACTAGCTGGAGACTCAAGCTCCTTGAACTCTAGCTTGAAGGTAAGGAAACTGGAATTTAAACCTGGATCAATCTGAACTTACAGCATTTTTGACAAGAGGCCTTCAAAGAGAACCCTTCTCTTCCCTGCCTGGAAAACAGTGAGATACAGATATTTCCAAAACACTTTAACCTTCTTAAGAGTTTTATACTTACTGCTCCCATTCTCTCATTGGTGTTTTCTTACTTTCTGGAATGGCATTCATTCTAGTAACTTACTCTTTTTGCTTACACCATCATGGGCAGAGAAGCAGGCAAAATATCATAATGGAAAAAATATCAAAACTCATTTTGAAAGGGAGTTCTGCTGATTTATTAAACCCAAGCCCTCAGGAGAGGGGGGGCCAACCAAAATCAATGAAAACAACAAAACAAAATGAACCTGAAAACAGTCCTTCCTCCCCCAAAAGATTCAAGCTCAAAAGCAAGAGTGCTTGAAGACTCCTTGAGAAATTTCAACACAAGAGTAGTATAATCTCCAATTTCCTATTCCAAACCATAGACTGGAATTGTGATGGGAAATAAATCCAAATTAAATAGCAGTAGAAGTGATCTCCTTTTCTATTTACAGTTTTCCACTATTACAAATTATTGTTTGTTATTTGCAAGTTATGGTGACAATGGAATAACTCCTGAGTTTTTTTACATAAGGGCCTAGATATTTAAAATAAACTCTGCATATTTCTCATATGCATTATGTAGAGATAAATTATGTGCCTTACCTTCTGAAAAACTTGATAGTTGGATTTAGACCATATGTCAAGCTATAGCAGGAAAGAAAAAAAAGAAGAGTTATATATTACCACACGTAAAGAAGAAGCTTTATGGAGAAAAAGAAGCTAAGCAGCTATTGAAATTAAAAGAGCAGGTAAAAGATTTATGGAGACATATTTCTTAGTTCACTGTTTTGGCCCACTGCCTTTACCTGTTGCAATCCAAGAAAGGGAATTAACAATACAAGATTTCCTTTGTATTGCAATGAAGAATGAACACGGCTCATCCCAGTTTCAATTAAAATGATCTATACAAGACCTGTTGAATTAATGTGCTCTCTTTAAAAACAGCAAAATCTTCATTTGTACGGGGCCGTGGCTGAGCTATGCAAATATCCATCAGCTTCAGTCTGTTTCTAAAATGAGGGCATTTTTACTCAGTTTATGCTTGTCTTGTGTCTGAATAAGTGATTCAGTTACAAAAGACACAAAGAACGTTTAGCTGAATTAAGCCAAAGCACTGGTCTACTGGGGCTAAGTAAAACATCCCTTAGGAAACATCATTTACATTTGCAGACAAAAATCACAATAAAACAGATTTAAGGTTGTAGACAACTGTACACATCCATGACTTAAAAGTGTTCAACTATATACAAACTAAAAGGACTAAAACTAAGTAAGGTTTTTTAGCCCTGGAAAGCAGAAGGTAAGGCTGTCCTTGTTAAACAACTAAATGGCTCACATGTTAAACAACTTCAACTGACATGTTAATGCTCTTCTAGCCCAGCCCCATGGAATATCTTGTACTCTGTCAAGGAAAAGCAGCAGGGAAAATCAAGAGGAACTTCTGTCAATCCCAGACTTGCAAATCATTGTTTTCCCTACAGATCCCACTGTACTCAACAACTCCGTATTGTCACAGGTAAGGTGTCTGATACAGCATTAACCAGAGGAACCTGTCTAGGCAAAAGAAGATAAACTTATAAGTGAATTTATGAATTTGTGAAGCAGGAATAGCTCCTGTAGTGCTTCACAACGTGGCTGGGCACATGTTTTCCCACAATGGGGGTTTATCTCCTTTACTATAAGGTACAACTCATTATTTTAATTCTGTCTTATATGCCCGTAAGTCCCAGCTGAAATTAAAAGTCTTTTTTAAAGGCCTAAAAAGAGTCTGAAATAGAGGAAATCATATGAAGTGAATAAAACACATTAGTGAGGGGTGAAAGAGGAGAGAGGGATGGATTCTGAACCCAAGTAATTAATTTACGTTGCTGAAAATGTTCAGAATGCTGAGAGTTCCCATTCTTTTAAGAGTAGCACTGTTTAGTGGCCCACTTCTAAATACTGGTTTAGAAGTGACTTGTGAATTACCAGTCCTCAGCCTAAACAGGAGGTGATGTTGAAGACAAAAAATGATTTCAGGATAGATGTTTTCTGGCTTAGTACCACTGACCTTGCCTGGAGACAATAAGCAGCTGATGTCTCAATGCCTCTTTCAAGTTAGATGAAGACAGAAGTACCCCAAGGCATGTACCTGCAAACCTTTTTACATTTACTAGCTCTTAGGGTATGATCAAGAACCTGTATAAACACCAACACCACTCACACTTGAGTCTAACAAGCAGCGCTTCAGCCTGGCTTTTGAACCTGAGCTTAAGTTACACTATAATAACAGAGCTGTGCCTGTTGGGATGGAAGCATTGCATTTCCATATTAGAAAAGTCTACATTTGCAAATAAAAATAATTAATGCATGTTTTTTTAAAAACTGTTTCATGTAACTTAAAGTTTTCTGTGACTGCAGACAGATTTGCTATAATTGGAATGTATATATGGTTTTGCTAATCTCTAGTGATCAAACCAAGTATGTGATCTTCTCTAGTTAAGACTCAGAAAAAGTCCGCTTCAGATGCTGCATTAAGATGAGTCCAGCAGGTTCTGAATGTTCATTATCTAGCAAAGATTGAAAAGCTGAAAAAATAATGAATGTCTGTCTCACAGACATGATGTTATCCAAGTTAAAAAAGAAGAAAAAGCAACCAACCCCCAGCCACATGCATACATCCTAAATGACTGCCCACCTTTCCCCCTGAAACCCAGGATTAAGGCAGAGGCAGATTAAAGAATGCATCGTTATAGGTCTATTATTCTTCAACTTTTCACTTTCAATCAAGACACACATTTGTAACTAAAAAACTGCTGAAAGCACAATTTCAGGGCATCCTCTGCATGTGAATTAAACTGGGGCTTTCTTTCCCAGTGCCCCACTCTCCCAACCCACCCCCAGCATAAGTAACAAGAGGCCATTTTCTGAAGGTCGTCTGAACGATTTCAAAGGCGATAACAAATCAGAATGTTCCCTGCATCTAATATCAAACAGGTCCAGTGCCAACACTTATTAGAGAAATCGGATTCAACCCCCCTTCACCCAAACACACACACATCCAGCTTTGAAGTGGAAAGAATGCAGGGATCAGAAATTACCCAAGAGACAGCTCTGCCCGTCTTTGAAGCTTTCCTTTGATACTACTATTTCTTTTCCTCTCTTACGCTAGGAGGCTAAAAGCTGCCTTTTCTTATTGATATGGGGTAATTAATGAAGCCATAGCATTAACATAACCCAAGTTCCTTAACATGATAATTCAACAGAGACCCTTATGTTTCTTCAGTTAAGCCTCATGGATGCAGAAGTAGGAACCTGGCTAGGCACTGATGTTAAGTACCCACTCCAAATATGCCCTGCTAAGGTGGTTCTTGGTCTCTTCATCCAAAGAAAAGCAGGGTATTATTATGCCAAAAAACCATGATATGTTTTTATTGACAGACCAGAGCTACTAATGGCTCAGCTGACAATAAGCTTGCCTTGCAAAGGTGAGCTGCATGGCTTCATTTATTCAGGAACTGGGACAATACTAGTAATTAATTAATATCCATTGTTAAATTCCAGTGCAAAATGAGCATGCCAAAGATTGAGATGAAGAGTGGCACGGCACCATCACTAGAACCATGAGGCTAATTACAATGCATCAGTGTGTGGCGGACACAATGGGCTAGTACAGTAAGCAAGAGACTGCAGAGTGATCAGCGTAGAGAACCTACAATGTGTCACAGGCTGCCAGGTCTCACCTATTGTTTTTGCAAAGTGTCACCAAAAATGTCTAAGTTATGCAGCTGGCAACTTGGCAAAGACATATTCTGCAGGGTTTATGAATAATTCAGGAGAGAAGTACATGGTGCACTTCAGAAATGCAACGATTCTTCGTCTGGATAAGCAAAGCTTGAAAATAAACCCCAGAATGTAGTTTCTTATTTTATTCACTGAAAGCTTAAGACTTCTATTTTTTTTCACCCTCATTTTCAAAGTATCTAAATCTGTAAGAGGGAGTACCCAATTTAACTCGACTTCAGTAAAGCAGAAACCATGTGAAGCTTTCATGGAAGTACCTGTCAACCTACATAGCACAATGTACAAGCACGCAGCAAGCTACAGCAACCTGGATAGTGCAATGTCAGCTTTCCTGCGTAACTGCTAGCTACACAACTCCACAACTACAAGAAACACCCCTATCTGGTTCTTTTTTTAGACTTGCCTGACTAATGGACCAGAAACTTATCAACACCTCTGCTGTTGGCATTCCTCTCTTCCCTTTTTCTTCCCAAAATCTGCTGGAAGAGTTGTACTTTCAGAGATAAATGATGACTCCCCTGATCTGCAAGCAAATTGTTGGCCTCTTCTGTGCACAGTCCATTTTTCACTTACTATCAGAGTGATCATTCAGTCCCCTGATGACAGCCACCTCTTCTTTCACTGAATACTGCTGAATACATTTTGTTGCCCCTAACCCCGCTCTACTTAAAGAACACCCACCCTTATTGAATTTTACTTTCGTTACTTAAGGTACCTTCTGCCTGGTGCAGTTTGGAGGATGACTCAACAGACCTGCATTCAGCTATTTAAATGAAAAGAAGCACAATGCCTTAACTCAGTGTCCCTTCTTCAGCATGGCTTACAGAAAAGACAGGACCTTCAAGACTGCTATATTGTATGATACCACCCCTACTTAATCTTCTTGCTGCTGTTTACAAATATTAAATGCTTCCTAGGAATACATAACCCCCAAATCATTGCTGATTTACTGTGTGAACTGCTCACTGGAAAAATGATCATCTCCTACTGTGATCCTGAGGGTTCTCTGTATTTTTGTTATTTAATAAAGATGATAGTGGTGATCTCTTTTTCTCATACCCTTTTGTGTCTCTTCTGAATGCTAGTGCATTCTCCCCTTCTATCAGGCTAGAAACCTTGAAAAGTGAAAAGCTCACTGGAGCACTTTCCCAGCAGCACCTGTTGTGACAGGGAAAGAATTGGAATGGACTATGTTTGCAATTGACTGTGATTGCTCATTCCCAGCAGGCACAGTAAGGAAGGAGGATCATTGCAAGAGCACAATCTTATTCTTAATTTTCCAATTACCAGTACAGTTAATTAGTGAAAAAAGAGGGAGCTCACTGTTTGTCAATATGCGCTCCTGTTGGCAAAACTAGCAAGCTACGCAGTTATTCAACCTCCCAAGCCAAATTTACTCATGATTTAAGTGGTTGCAACTCCAATTCTACTTAAGTCAAAGGAAATATTCCTATTTATACCTGAAACGCAGACCTTCAGGTTTGTAAAAGCCCTGGGACGGCCCAAAGGAATAGCAAACTGCCACGTAAAGGTCACAGGTTCATGCATCCTCACGGGAGCAGTCACATAGCCAAGATTTTGGACACACAAAGCTGAACTGGTAGAAAACAGACTCCCCAACAGACTGGCTTAAAGCAAGAAAACAAGCCAGGTGTTAGCAGTGATGCTCTGGAGAAGGTGAACTGCTCCCCACTGGCAGCAGACAAAGGTTAGTGCCCTGTGCCCAAAGCTGGCCTTGGCAAGTCCTATTTCCCCCTTGCAGCAAGTGATGACAGAGAAAAGGTACATGGTTCTCAGGAGAGTTAACCTTGAGCTAAACATAAGCCCAATGCCAGATGCTGAGTTTCAGAAAGGAATTCTTTTACTTAGCTTTTTAGCATATAGAGCATTATTGTATTTCAAGGGAGCTTCAAAGGAAGCTGGATTCATCAGAGAAAATGAGCACACCCAGATGAAGTGTGACACAGGAATCCATCAAGCACTCTCAGTGCTCTTTCGGCAGACTATCATTTCACTTCCGAGCAGAACTTGGGGTGAAGAGGGGCTGGTGCTATAAGTCTGTATTTATATGCTAATATACAGGGAGTATAGTGCAGCTGCTTCTGCGGCAAAGTGGTATTTAAACCTGCACATCTGAATAATGCAAATTAAAATGAGGCAATTTTTGTTTTACTACTTCTTAGGCCAATCCCCAGCCCTTCAAGTGAGAATGTCTCACCTGGGAGATGCAGCTGTACTATCTCCTTCAGCAGATCAGCTCCTTGCCTTTTCTAGAGAACAGAGGTTCAAACTCAGAGCTACTGAACTCTGGGTCAGTACACAACTTGCCTCTGCGTGCTAAAATACAGTTACCACTTTTGAAAGGGAAAAAAGTCTCACCTCATTATAACATGGCCTATGGGTGCCAAATACTCATCTTGATATAATGAACTTTTTATTTTAATAGGTTTCATAATCAGAAGAGAAAGCTCCAGAGAGAAAATGTGAAACATGGAGGTATTTAGTACTGGTAAAGGAGAGTCCTGGTGGATGTCTCTGTAAGAGAGACCATTCCACCCTGAAAACAGAAACAGGCTAAGCTGAATGCCGTCAGGTCCTGTTAACATAACCTCATGCACTAAAGAAAGCCATATGCAGTGTGTGCAGTCAGAAGAAATTTGAGTGTACAAGCAGGGTGAATTGTTCATAAAACAAATCACTCACGGAAACAGGTAACACTTGCTCTAATAGCTGCTGTTCAGGAAGTGCTAATACAGACAAGCGAATTACTAAGGACTACCTACCCCTGATGCTCACAGCTGTGTCTATCAAGTTGAACATAAAAGTAGCCCAAGGTTTCCCAAAGGCTCTCAGAAAAGAGAAATCTGAACCTTGGGCTATTGATGTGCTGGTACACTGAAGAAATGTTTCCTCAGCAGACACTATTAACGAGGCAACTGGGGTCCGAGGTGATAAATTAGAAATTCAAGCAAGGGCTTCAGAGCTTAGAAAGAAATCAGACATTTGGATATGAAAAATCCAAGCAAAGCATGATAAATTTAAACCAGAGCATTCTGCAAAGCATCCACAGAGTCTTCTGACATTTTTATCTTTCTAGCGAGTTTGTGCTAGGATTCCTGCTCTCTGTCATTTAAATACCAGGTCAAAACAGAACTGAATGTTGCTGGATATACAATAACCTACCTTGCCATCTTCAGTATAGACATTTTCATTGTACCCTTTTACTATGGTCCGGTCAATGAAGAGGCTCCGCATCACCACAATCACTTTTAGCACTTTTCCTAAGGTAACCTGTCAAGAACAGAAGGACAAAACCAAGCTAAAGGACAGCTGATGGTGTCTGAAGACCATCAAGGTAACAGCTTAAGTTGATGCAATTTCAGTTCTCAGTATTTTATAGACAGACCAAAATAAAAGACTTAAACTCAGTGCATGTTATGAGGAAGAGACAGACTATAAAGTGCAGTACAAACATTCATTTGCAACTAAAACTGTATCAATTCACAGTATTCCCTTGTGTAGACATGACACTGCCAAGTAACACTCTCAATTTTATTAACACCACAACTCAATAACTTGTCAAAAACAATGAGCAAATGTGATTATTTTCGATGCATTTGATATTCTCCAATGTAAGTCCTCTTAGAGAAAAAGAATTTGAAAGAAGAATTGGACTCTTCTAGTGCCAGCTTTTAAAAGCATGCCATGAGTTTAATGGAAAACATTTTAGGTCCAATAAAAATGTAAAATTATTTAAAAGGAAACTACTGCTAAAAAGTAAAAATGTTACATTTTCAAAGGTTTCATTTTCTCCTGTGCAAGTGGTAAAGCGTAAAGAATAAAACCAGTGTCATGGAAAACATATAGGGTCAGCCAGAGAATAACAACAGAAATAAGCCTAAATTTCGTTACTGACAAAAATGCAATAATGAAGGTATTTTAACCTAAAAATCGATTTAAATTTCAAAGATGAACTTGCACTTCAATATTGTTGTGATGTCTAACAATAATTCTATCTTTGTGTTTGGTTACACAGAGATTATTACAAAGCTTTTCCTCACCCATAAAAGCACAAAAGAGATAAAAAAAGGAAACAATTGGTTCATTTTAGTAATTCCCAACCAGCAGCAGCTCGTTTTCTATGTCTGTGTTCCAACATTTCATTCAGTATAGATGAACACCCGCTACAGCAATTGTGTTTTCATTGCTAGCCTCAGCAGACAAATCCAAACCCAAAAAAATCAGTCAATATGCATCTTTATTGATTTGTTACATGTTTTTCCTTTTTAACTTCTGCTAATGACTTCTATCTGCCACCTTGTTTCAACACCAGTAGTCTCAACCTGATGCTGACTAACAGACTAAAGGGCAAATCAACTCCGAATAATGAGACTCTTTCCTCTCCTTGAAGGAAAAACTGGCACCAATATTTCATCTCCAAGCTGATGCAAGGATCGTGCTGGAGAAAGGAAGGAGGGGAAATGGTGGTAGGAATGGGGTGACAATGCAGAACTTAGCAGAACAGTTACCCAAGCTACTGTAAAAACACTGATGTTTCATGGCCTGTGTCATGCACATATCATGAATAGCTTTTCCTGATTTTTGCCTTCTTAAAATAGGTTGGGATTTTCTGAACAGGCGTGCAACACCATAGCAGGTGCTGTGAATTTGGGTTTAAATGTCATATCTTGCTAGGATACTCTGTAGTAAGACCCAGTTAGTCTGCACATAAAGGAAACTGGCGGAGATATTTCAGCACCAACCACTGCACCAAGTAAGTTAAAAACAGACCCAGAGGTGCCTGATCTAGGATGCTGGTCATCCACTGGCATCAGAAAGTTCTGTCAAAACCGCTAAGATGCTGCTCTACCAACATTCAGATCCAGCTTTCTGCATAATATCTTCCATCACCATTGCTTTCACACACTTCCCTGGATGCTCACTTCTTTCCTCTTCCCTTACATTCTGCATTCAAGTTACCTCACATTGCTGCCAGGTAGGAAAAAAAAAAAACACTGGATGAAGTTGATCTGAAGCCTGTGTGGGATGTTTCTGATTTTTCACAGTGAACAGTGCAACATAACAAGCTGAAAAATCCCATGTTTGGCACTCCAGCTTGCTTGCATACACTTATTGTTGGCCTCAAATCTCCTCACAAGATTTACCTGCACAGATGATTCAAAATGCTTCTGCATTAGCTCATTCCTTTTTCCCAGGTCATCTGTTTTCACACCCTTCCAGTGATTCAGTCTGCGCTTTCAGAATCCATCACAGCTACCCAGTTCCCAGCTAACATCCATCATGCAATACCAAAGGTCAAATTCTGCAGACTGGTCCAGAACAGTAGCCTAAATCATGCACTTGCTTGAATGTCAAAACCAGCAGGGTTATGCTGTCTCCGCATGCGTAAGAAGCTGTATAAACCATCCTCAGATGATCTCAACTTGCCCAAAGGTCAGTGCAAGGGGGTCCTCTTGCACAGCGTAGGGGCACCCAGGCATTGTGGTGCATGAATAAACCACTGACTACATTACAACATTGCTGGGTTACTGCTAGGTTGTCTGAATTAGCTCTTACAGTGTTCTGCCACCAAAATAGAAAGCTTTCCTATCTTGTGCTGCTGTTTTGACATGGGATTCCTGCAGATTTTACACTGGCTGGAAGAGAGACAGGGACTTAGATGATTTTGGTAGGACTGAATCATTAGTTAAGTCTGACAGAAGCAGTAATTTTGTAAAACTAAGCATAGCTCAGAGAAATTATAGTTTATCATTTTAACAGCATTGAAAGAATGAGGCTAGTAGTACAAAGAATGAACAGCCTGTCACTAGACAAGAGGATGTTGTGTGATTTGGAAGCCAAAAGTATGCTCCATAGCTATTTTAAGGTTAAAGCACATTCAGTATTGTACACCATAAATGGGATACACTTTATTTTCTCCTCTAATAATCAGGTTTTCAGGACTAACATTTTTGTTCACCTCTCAATGCCTGCTCAACTTAGCCAACTGAAGTCCATGGGCAGAAAAGATCTATGTATGGAATATAATTTACACCTATAATCACGCAAGTGTATCCCTACAGATCATTTGAAAGAAGGTAATACAAAACTAATAGCTTTGGTATAAAAGTAATTTGGTGGTTCTTCTCTGAGCTCCAGTAGTGCAGGTCTCTCTTTCTGCCAATCAGGACTCACCCAGATGATCCCTATTGACAGAGCACTGAAATGTCCCTGCATTTCCACAGGTACCAACTGAAAGAAACTTCCTTCATTAGACAGAAAAGATACCTTTTAGTTATGACAAAAAAGCAACAATTTCCTGTCTAAGCCAACTTTTCCTATTAAATCTCAACTTCTTCTGTCGATATCCTGTTAAGACAGCGCTTGGCTTTATAATATTTTGCCTGAAGGATATATGCCAACTTGTCCTTGATGTTGAAAATTTTAATTCAAATCAATACATGTACAAGGTCACTTTAAAATTCAATTAATATGAATGAAAAAATATGCCCCACAGTTCTGTAAGCTGAAAATGGAACAGCTACCAGTTAAACACTTCTGTAGCTTCTGTTGTGGTCTGTGTAATAACAATGATCTTCTATCTTCCTCTTAACTAAAGTATACTAAATTCAGCCAGTTAAGTTATTCATAAATCCCCTGCTTCTTAAAATGGCAAGCTCCAGAAGAAGGTAGGCCAGGCAGCTGACTGAAAGCTGCAATATTATGCAGCTTTTCTGACAAAGATATATAAAATAAAAATCTTCTTGAAATATCCCAGTTTTAAAAATATTTTGTCTATCACCAAGCTAATTCTCAAGGAGCAGATGACAACCAGAGCATGCCAAGGAAGGGGGAGGGGGAAACAGAATAATCACTGAGAATGGCTTTGATAATTTCTCCTAAGACTGCTAAAAAAGTTCCCATTTACCAACACTTACGATTGGAAAAGAAGAAAGTCCCTCTCCAAATAAGTCAGAATCAGGGTGAAAATGAGTTTACAAAGTGAAAAGGATTAAAATTCATTTAACATAGCAGAATTCTGCCTGGAGGAAAGAGCTTGAAATTCCCCCTTTTAATTCTGCCTCCTTGCTGAAACTAATACCAAGTGAAAAGCCCTTTTATAAACAATTTTAAACATGCATTAACAAAAGTTCTGTCTCAAAATGTATTTAAAAGTTTGCTATTAGGGAAACGTGTGCTGAAAACACCAAGCTCCAACTTTGCAAAGAACTCCCAAAGCTGCAGATTTCCTCTCAGCATCCCAGGGAATTTGCTGCTGATTTGAGCTGCAGACGCTCTGCAATGCAGAGCTAAAAGACAGACATTATTTTCAGTTAACACAGGGATCTCCCTGCTTGGATTAAAAGGAGCACAGGTTTGTATGTGTTCTTTACCCACTTTAGAAAACAAAAGCACATCAAATCAGCGAAAGGCCAGATGCCTGTTCCTTGCTATACAGCCAGCCACAAGCTGGCGCATCTATTTTAGTACTCACTACATGCCTGGAAATCATATTTATTTATACTGAAAAATAAGGCTTCTTTATTAGAATTAAAAAAAAAAGGAAAAGCACCCCCAGACTTTCAACTCTATTTTTTTCCTGTCTCTCATCTGCTGCTGGTATGAATTCTGTGCTTTCCCTCACATGCTCATTATTCTTTAATGATGCCTATTTGTAAATAGCAGGATAAGATGCAATTAAGCCATTAGAGTCTAAATAAACAAACATACTAATTGGGTTCTTTACAAGGATTTCTGTTTTTCATGCCAGGGCTGGAATTTACCTTTCATTAGCCTAACCTAATTGCCATAGTGCATTCTAAAAACTCAACCTAAATGAAGGGCTTTAAATGATTTTGCCATATTAAGGATGAGCTGGTGATCCTCTCCCTCGGTAACATGCCATATTCCCATAGTAAGGTGAATAAACTGGCATAGGGTACTGCTGAAAGATTAAAAGTACAGATTTTGCCAGTGGCCAGTCACATTTTTGGAAGGGTCACACTAGTCCATTGCTACAGATGATCAAATGGATTCTGCATCTTTTTTCCATTCTTAATTGTAGCAGACCAGGAATTCTACAGGGATGATACTGATGTCTGATTTTATAGAATATAAATCTATGGGAAGACTTTTCCTCATCTTTCCCATTCTGGTATTAGACAAGCAGAGAATAATTTGCAATTTACATGGCATTTACATTCTTCTGAGTATATAACCTCAAACGCTGGCTTATTGCTTTTCAAATGCTGATTCTCAAGAGACCAACTGCGAAGCCTCCGCAGGCCCAACAGTCCCATTATGAGCTCAGAAGTGATTCCTCCTTATCTGGCACACACAAGAGATCCTGAAACATCCCAGTAGTCCCACTGAACACCAAAACCTATCAAGTGTCTCCAAGAGAGTAAATCCCTAAATGAACATTCATCCTATGTGCCTAAATTAGGTGCCTAAGCCACCAAAGGTGATCATCAGATCTATGTCCCCATCATGAACCCACCCACCTGTATCCATTACCTACTGTGCACCAGATGCCCAATGAACCACCGGAATGGTGAGGAGGAATGCCTAAACTGCTAAGCATTTCAGAAAAAGAAGTGATTTTGAAAATAACAAATTAAATTGTTTCCAATCAAGAACAACATCAACAGTAGTTTCAAATCACTTCAGAGATTTCTCCCTCTCCTCCCTGTTCCTCAACATCAGGAGCTCTAGAACACAAATCAGTTTGGTGGCCATTCTGAATGGATAAATAATACATTTCAAAATCCATTTTTACAACAAAAAATAATAAAAAATTTATGTAAAACACTGATAAACAAAAATGAGACACAAGAAATTATTCAGTTCTAGTGAACAGATGTCTAGCCTATTTGTAATTAATACAGCCCACTTCCATACAATCAGACTGTTTAAAACGCTTGGAACAAGATTTGAAAGTTCACATGCAAATGTGCCTGATTTTATGGAGAATGAATAAAACTGTATAAAAACATGTTTCAAACTTTTATATGAGAGACCCACATATACATTTTATAAATTTATAAAATTAATTTACCATCAAAAAGTTATAGATAATACAAAAAGAAATTCTTTCTGCCATGAGCTTCGGTTGGCAGAAACAATTCAATTTTTCAAATTGGCAGCTAGTTACATATGTCATTATGCTTTAGGAACAGCTCAAATTACAATTATTCATTCATCTCCAAAAACATTTACCCAGTTTTTGTAACTTGCTGTAGGAGTGCTTTTCTATAGTTTTACAAACACTGGGGATAGAGATGACTTTAAAGACAAGGTAGGTCCCAGATGAAGACAAGAAAGTAAGTTTCTATATTAGGACTAAGTAGGTGCATGACCCTGATGAAGTCATATTTATCAACTGGAAAAGTGAGGCTAATTGCTACTGTTTTCTAAATAATTTGTGATATCAATGAATTAATTGTACACAGCTATTGTTTCACATATACAGAACTCTGAATTTTGGTAAGAGGAAAAAGGTGTGTGAAGCAATCATATAATGATCACAGCATCAAATTATGTTATTAGAAAAATAATGTATGCAACTAATCATTTAAAATAAAGTAAAAATTTAGGCACTTTTCGTTAATTAAAAATCAGGTTATGTTTTCTTAACATACAAGATGAGGTTTATCTATTTACAATTCCTGGCATTTGACCAACAGAATCTCATGGAAACCTTAAGGAGTTGGCAGTTCCCTCTGCTGCTGCTGGAAATTAATTTTGCATTACACAGTTATTAAAGCAGATATAATTCTACGTTTAGTCTTTTTTTAATGCATAGTACGATTAAAAGACTAATTGAAAAATCACTAGTGAAGATTGGGATTAAATAGCACCTTGAAATGCCATGATAAACTGCTTTTAAAATCAGCTGAGGATTTCACACAGCTCAGAAAGGTTTCAATTATTTATGTGTTTGGTCTGTGTAGCATAAATCTACACTAATGAGCTACAATTGCTATGTATAAATCTAAAGCATGAAAAAACTCCTTATTGTCTGGAGAAAGCAGGAATCTCAGAGGACCAGGAGGTAGGAGCCTTTCAAGACACAGCATTCACACTCTCAGGAATAGTTTATTTTCCTTTTTGTTTATGTGAAAGCTGCACCCTGGTTAGGGAGAACCCAGCTTAACACAAAGGTTACTTGCCAGGAGTGTTTGACATAGCTGCTAATTATTCCTTTTGAAACACTGGATGAATGTTAGACAGTGAAAGACTCACCTCTAGAGCTAAGGACATAAATTGATTTCCATGTGCACATGAAGTTGTAGACTCCAGGGATGAAACATTCTTTATTAGGTCTTTTTCCTAAAGATGATTTCTTTGGCAAAGTCTCCAGCTATTCTGAAGTTTCAAAGAACCTCACCGGTGCTCCTTTCCTCTCCTTCCCATCTCCTTCCATTTGTACATTCTTAAAATATGTATAAGTGCTTACCAGTGCCTTTGAAGATGAAGGCTCTTTTTGTCTGGTAAATGGCATGATTGTGTTAAAGATGTTTTAATGTAACAACAAGACCTCTGCGTCAAAGACCGCTGTAAGTAACAGCAGGTATGACAGGAACAGTCCAAGGATGCAAATGGTTGAGATTATACAGTGAGTTAATGAACTCAGAGCAAACAGCACAGTTTGAAATATTTTTAAATGAAATAAGCATTATCTCAATTCTTTGGTATTGTGATAAACCGGCTGCTGCAAGGGAGCAACTCCAGATCTAACTTGGGATAAGTTCAGAGTGAGAAATCACAAGTACTTAAGAAACCTCCCTTCTTCTGGGGGAGGTGCTCTTCACACTGCCCATCCTGCAGCACCTTTCACTGAATGATTTGTGGCTGAAAACAGCAAAAGCTTTTGTAGCAGTCAGGGCCAGATGGAAAGTGCCATATTGGCAACATCAACTGAGACAGATGGGAAAGAGGGAAAACCTGCCTAAAAGAAAAAATGATAAACCCATCACACAATCACATACAAAAATACTTTAAAAACAATCTTTTTGATCTCTGATCCAAGGAAAATATGCATACCACTGGTTCAGTATGGGGCTGCTAGCTTGTAGCAACATAATGTCCTTGATTTAGAGAACAACTGCGACATGGAATTCACTAAATTATTACTGCTTGTAAAAAGGGCTTCTTTTACAGTTACCACCCTTCCACCCTACCTTATTACTTGTCAGTCAACATCCAAGATAACTGATCTTCTTTCCTAATGGTGCCTGAATCTTGAAAAACATCATCTATTTGTTACCCTCAACAAGTGGAAGGTACTTAATATATGCAAAGAGAAGCTGCTCTAATGCTCTAAGAAAATGGAAAGGGTTTCAAGGTAAAGAAGTAAAACCAGACATTAAATACAAAGTCAGCTTAAGAGGAAACACATAAGCTTCCAAGACTGCACCGATGAATTCAATTCTTTTCTGGAATATATTGTTCCACTTGGAAAATTCACCAATTGCAGATTAAATTTTTAATGCCAGCTCTGACTGGGTTAATCTCTTTCAAATTTGGGGCTATGCAAAGAAAGTTAATAATGGGATGTCAGAGCGTTGATTAACTAAAACTAACTATAATCACAGCTATACTTATAATAGAGAAATTAACAGAACCTTTGAAAAATACAAAGTTGTAACCATGATAGGATTTTAAAGTCAACAAACTCTAAAGCCAATATAAACTCTAAGGAGCGATTCTACCCATGACTTACATTAAGTCAACAATTTTGTTTCGACAAAATACCTGATTTTCAGATTCATTTTACTGTTTGCTTGGAAGCAAGAAAAAGACTCACATGCACATTACACTCAAGCTTTTTGTAATAGCCTTTAATAGAAAGGAAAAAATCAGAGGAAGTACCAGGAGAAATCTGAGGTAGAAAAGACTGATCCGGTCTCAGTTCTTCACCCGTGTATATAATGTATTTTCTAGTTTTATTAAAGATTTGGCAAACCTGCGACTTCTGCCTTCCACCCTGTTAGAGGAAAACCAGCATCCAACTGCCATGCTGCAGACTCCACCTCCACGTTGCTGTTTTTAAAGATTTCTCTTGCTATAAGCACAACAGCTGCTTGTGAAAATTGATGTGAACAATAGGTTGTTCTGGAATGAAATCTTGCTTGGTCAGGCAGAAAGAAGTTGAATGTATTGGACTTGTTTATCTCTAATCCAGCCTTTACCGCTCATTTACTTCAAAGGCAAATTCTTGACTTCATCATATAACAGAGATCCACTGACCCAAGACCAATTTGAGCAAATTTAAATCATATTGGTTTCCTCCTTCTTTTCTTCCTCCCACCACCCTTTTCCTTCTTAATATCATGATTAAGACTCACTCATTGCCAAGACTGCCGAAGAACACGGGAAACAGTTGAGCTTGTGCTCATATTTCTACAAACAGATTTAAAAGCGAAAAGTAACAGATCTTTCATTTAAAGGTGAAATTTGTTCTATCACTCACCTGCCTAAGAGCAAGAAAGATCCTACACTGTTGTGGTGCATGAAGAACAGTATGTTTCTGAAAAAATCTGGCTGTAATAACATGTATTTCAGGAACAGTAATTCAATGTGTTAAGAAATCCATCTTAGGCATTAATGATCCAACTTACCAGAAGCATTGCAGAGGTTCCATTTGGCCGGGACAGCTGGATAGACATTTCAGGAAACATCCTATCAATCCGATTGATCACATCATCAACGTATCTACCAAATAATCCAAAACAACAGAATTAACACACATGCTCCCTACTATCACTCCTTTTCAGCAACAGCCACAGGCCTTTCTGAATTAGTTTCTCTTTGACAACTGCATATTCCTCAAAAATGCATGCAAGTGTAATTAAAAGGTTACTGATAAGAGGAAGCAAACCAAAGCCCTGTGTAAACTGTTGTGAAAATTAATTACTCTCCTCTTAAGAACTTATACTCTTCTAATTTTTGCCATCATTTTTCTATACTCTTCCCTCAGGGGGTAAAAGGAAACACTATCAGAATCACTCTTCCAGTGTAGGCATTCATAGGATGCCACCTTCTCACTCTTTCTTTGAGAAACTAAGCAGATAGAGGTTTTATCAAAGTCTTCACACTATTTCTAGTTTGTTTGGAGGTTTTTTCCTGAATTTTTGCAATGTATTTTCATGCATGGTGACTCTAAAATTGGCTTCTACATTCCAGAAGTTTCTCTGGAGCGATCAAACACAGAGGTAAAATAATACCCTTTCTGCTGGGCTTATGCAGGCCAAAGCAAGGCAGTGTAGGGTTGTCTTGGTTCCCTGGTACCTTATTAGGAGCTGACATCCACTAACATTGAAAACTTCTTTCATAGGCCTTTCTTCCCAGACCATATAGCCCCATCCCATGGGCATGTCTGACATCCTTCAGCCATTCTTCTGGACATGTTAAAATGCACGGTATTTGCTTTAGCAGAGTTTATATCATCTGCTCACTAATCTGTCCCCTGGTACCACTGTTGGGTCTCCTGAAGTACACAGAAGAAGAGAGCAGCACTACAGCCTTGTTACCATACACATCTACAAACTCTGCAACTTGGTCAGATCCATGAATGCATTTACTGATAAAACCATTTTTATGCCAGCCCACAAATGTGCTCCGGAAAAAAAAAGATCTTGGAAAAAAAAACAGTTTTCCTGGTTAGATTTAACATTAAAACTGAAAACCTAAATACTTCCTTTTGGCCTACTTAAATAAGGTGAAAAATGCTGAATCCTTGCTCTTCAAAGTTAAATTCTAATGTTAGTTGCTAAACCTCTCCCCCTCAAAAATTAATGAGGTGCTATGCTCCAGTTGCTATTTTTGCAAGGGATTAAAAATGAGAAAAAGTAAAACAAAATCAAGAAAGCTACACTTCAATGGCTGGTGAAGTCAGCCTGCTTTGAAAAGTAACAAAAGAAGGGAATTACTTAGGACAACTTTGTACAAAAATCTTAATCCACCCTTCTTGTTGTGTTGAAAAGCTTCCCATTCACTCAAACACTCATTAGCAGTTCCCTGATAAGCAAAGTCAAACATCCACAAGCCAAGAACTTCCTTAGGAGGGTGAACAAGAAGACACCTAAGACACTGCTTCAGGGTGACAAAGTTAAACACTGACACTATGTACCTAACTAATTTTAAACATTACCAAATCCCATACTTTTGAGGGTTTATACAGGCTCTGAAAATAGCTATTACTTATGTGTGAATAGAGATGACCAATTGTGAAACAGGCAAGGAGAGATTCTGGGTTGCTTCATGAGCACATGGTTAGGGACAGATCTGACAGCCTTGCACACTAGGATGCATAACTTTTCTAGTTTTCCAAGCTTTGGGCAATAAGAAACTAGAACAAAACATAAAGTTGTATAAAACAAGACATTGACACTCTCTATGTGCACTAAGGAAGGAAAATTTACCTAATTTAAAATCATACAAACAGGAGTTGGACTTGTGCATTTAATCTGTTCAGGTCCTTCTGAAAACCCCCAGCAGACATATATTTATCCTTTGAAAATGTGATCCAGCTGGCTGGAGGGAATCAATTCTTCAACTCTTTCTTAGACACTATTATTTTTTAAGCGTAAAACTTGTCTTGACCTCATGCCTTAAAACCTGACTCAATCCCAACTGCCACCTTATACCTGACAGTACAAGGCAGAACAGAGAGCACACAGGGAGCTAGTGAAGAGTCTTTCCTTTATGTGAAACAATATACAGCAAAACAGAAATCTTCCCCAGTTTGTATTAACTAGCTTCTGAAAGAAGTTAACCAGTTACTGGGATACTTCAGGCTTAGAAACCTGTTAATTTTGAAGCACTCTTCACAGGTCAGCTGACAAAATAAAAAGAACATTAAATCACACAAAAATATAACATTTTACTTTGCCAAGGCTCAGCAACACCATCAGGCCCATCCACACATATAACCTGCTCCCTCTCCTCTCAGTCAGGAGGATGTCAGAGAAAATCCAAAGACCAGTATGATAAAAGAGCATTGATGTATGTATGATCATTTTGCCCCTTTGCCTTTCTTCAAGAAGACATCAGGGTTTCCTGAGGACTCATCAGAACAGAAGGATTCTTCAAAGATGCATGTATAATTACTGAATTAGCCTGTCTACATGGCGGCCTCAAATATAAAATGACAAACAACCTAATCTAAGGCAAAATTCTTCTATAGATATGCCCTTCAGAGAGGACATCTGGTAAAACATCTTGCAAAGGGATGGATATGATAAATCAGATGCAGCAAAGTAATGCAAAAGTGTAACTGGTGACGACTCAGAGAACATATGATAAAGACAAGATAAAGTGCACTCCTGAGGCTGTCTGCAAAGAAGGTCAGAAAAAAAGCTGCTGTCTGGAATTTACTTTGTGGAACTGAAATACATTAATGCCAAAATAAGAAGAATCACAATTTACACATCTCTGCCCAGTTTTAGGAGTTATGATATTTTTGAGCTATTTATGTTACAGAACTTCTTACGTAGCCAGGGAGAAGCGTAGCACTTAAGGATGGATAAGTCTAATTTTACCCTGCCAATGAGCACTTCTAACTTTTAACATACTTGCCACATCCCAGTTTTCTCCTACTTACAAAAGATGCTGGTTGGAACAAGCATTTACAAACCCAGAAGAAATAACGCAAAGCAGGGAAAAGCAAATGGAAATAGATCTGCTCAAGCATTTGGCATATCTTAATCTTAAGGAAGAAAAAAATCATGGAGTTCTCAGAATTAAATACAAGCTGCAGTTATCTGGTAGTAGCTTTCCTTCTTATCCTAGAACAGGCATTGTTCCACCACAGAGGGGCTGAACAGAGAGTCTAGACAAACTCCTTCCCCACAGCTTCTCTACCATGCAAAGGATGTTCAAAAAGGTCTGAAAAGAGACCACAGATGACTGCAAAAGATCATACCTAGTAACCCCCATATCCAGTTATGCACAGTATTTAAACTCTGTTTAGACAGACTTTCATCCTAATTACTCTTCTAGGCCTCCAAAGACAATATATTAACACCTTGCAACTGCAACACCCTACGTTAGTCCCGTTCTAGTCAAAAAAGCTTTAAGTAACTTCACATGCTCTCCAAAGCTGCCAACACTCTGATGGTTATTTTCATTTTAATGTAGTAGAACATTTTTTCCTACAGACATGCTCTATTGATACTGCTGTGCTTTGACTTCTGCAATCTACTTTCCTTATGAACATTAACAAACACTGAAACCAATTCAAAATATTACACTCCAAATGAAGTCTTGTTTTGAACATGCAGAAAAACCAACACTAGACTAAAGCAACAGATACTCCTTGAAGCATCTCTCTGACGTTTTGCCAATGAGTGTATATATAAATCCTTTAGTCCGTATTAGAGGAACAATGCCTGAGACAGACCAAAGACAGTTTTGAAGCCTTTTAAGGGATAATTAGTTATGCAAAATATTAAACAAGAACTGCCTTACTGAAACATCGAGTTGACAAAGCAGGAATAATTCAGGAACCATCTTTGTAGATAAACAGTCTCGTACCATCTCTTTGATTCACAGTAAGTCCCTCCCCCAAAAGATAGTAATATAGAAAAGTAATTCATTATGAATGCCTTTCAGTTCCACACTGGACAGATGGCTTAGTTCTCTAATGTGACCTCTCTTTTTTATTTATTTATTTTTACTGGATTAGATCCAGCAAGCCAACGTTAGTGTGATGTTTAACAGCTTAGACGAGATTTTAATAGCATTTATCCCACACAGTGTTTAACTTGCATGCTGTTCATTTTTTCCACTCAATACAACAATTTAAAGATTAGAAATATAGGTGTTCATGCTAATTTTCTGAGGAGGTCTTTTGGAAGAAAGAAAACGTTGCTGAATGATCCTGGGGAGAGAGAAAAAAGAGAGACTGAAAAAAATACACATATAAGGGAGCATAACCTTCCCTATGTACCCAATGGAAAATCCCACATGTAGGATGAATAGAAACTTCGTTCAGTCTGGATTCATGATATTCTGGACAGCAAGAGGGGAAACTCTCCACATGTTCTCTCACTAGCACAGTATTTACTTGCTCCAGAAATATTTTTGTTTGGCTTTCAGTTGCTATTTTCAACACAACTAATAATTTCTTTTCACATGTCTGATATTTCAGCCACATGGGCCCTGCAGACTCCCGCAGCATATGTACTGTTTGCTAATGACTGATTGGTGCAAAGAGCTTGCCTGTATTCTACCAAGACATATGAACAGTTATTTTTTGCAGAGGCAGACTCAATGTATAACTTAAAGCTTTTACTAATGACAGGATCTTAAATATTATGGGTTTTATGAAGAGACTAAACAGTTTTCAGGCAAGCTGATTAGAGAAATATTATATCTTAAAACATACGAGGCAGTCACAGTTCTCATGTGATTTATTCATCAATGAATTAAAGTTTTAATTTGATTCCACTACCTGCTGAGCAAGTCTCTGCAGGTAGCAAATTCAAGCTGATAGAAGGCTTTTCAGAAGCATCAATTAACAATAGTTATTAAAACAGTGACCTCCACCAGCTTTTGTGAGATGACACTTCCTGCTTGGATAGGCAGAGTGAAGAGTGTGAAAAGAAATTCAACAACTCTCACGCTGAGAAAGCTACTTCAAGTCTCAAGACTAAATTAGACAGCTGGCACAATCCGTGACATCTGTACAGCAACCCTGCAAGCTTCTGCCTTTTTCCCCAAATTCCACAGGTTGTGTTGGTTTTGGGTTGGTTTTTTTTGTGTTGTTAGTTCAAGCTCTTGCTCTTTTCTTCTGTAGAACCTCTATAGAATTGCTCATGTTTCCCCTCTCCAGTACTGAAAGCACTTGCTTGTTTTGACCAAGTTCTCCTCCAGCATTAAGCTTCCTTCCCAGGCTGTTTTCTCTTACAGCTGTTAATGCTGTTGTCTTGTTCCTTCAGTGATTTCCTCTCCTCACCTAATTTCCAAGTTTCTGTTAGTGGAAGACTCCATACAGTCTCTTCCTGGCTTGTGTTATTTCCTTCTCTTCCCTTCTCATCCCTTCTCATCTGCACCCTAACTTGGTCTCTGCTACTCCTGAAGTGTCGTGACTTACAAATTAGAGAGAAAAAAAAGTTATCTCTTTCAAATAACTGATTTTGAACTACAAGAAATTAAGCTGAGGGCAGAAGGGGCAAACCTGAGTCTCTCCAGCTATGCATAATTCTTCAGTTTTAAGGCTACAACATATGATCAGCATTAGGGAGTTTCAGCACTGTGTCTTAGTAATATGAATCCACAGGCGTGGAAAGAAGCAAGCCAGAATGTGCTGCTTGTAAGGTACAAATGTGCTTAGAGACCTTGAACAAAGGTCCTAAGGAACAAATCTGCTGAGATGCATGCCTAACCCCACTCTGCCCTGCAGGGGAGCAGTGACACAACACATAGCTGAAAGTGCTGAAAGATTCAGCTCCAAACCTGAAAGAAGGCAGATTTCCATTCATTCCTGCAAGTCAGCTTGTTCGCAACTTTGCTATGGATGTTATTTCGGTCATAGAGGAATTACGTTTTATTATTGAGTGGATGTAAAAGATTAAGTTATGTGCCTAAATAGTCTAGAAATGTTTACATATAAACACAGGGTGGTCTGCCTCAAAAGCATATGCACATGTAGCTGTATCAAACACTTCACCATCTGCACTTCTCACTCCCAAAAGGCCAAACCTGGTATAGCACTTAAGGATGCATGTGAAGTCGTTTGGACAGTTCTCTAGAAGGCAAGGCAGAGTGTTTGAGGGTTGGATCTACAAAGACATTTAGAAACCCGAGGCTGTGATTCAACAATTTTCAGTCTTCAGCACCAATAGTGACATAAGGCACTGACACATCCCCTCCCGCATGCTGCAGCACACAGCCCCCTCAACTGTGCTGTGCTGGAAAAGCTGGATCACACAACTGAGCTGGCTTTAAAAGAAAATGAAAAAGAAGAAAAATGTATTAGATAAAACCTAAACTGGTTTCATGATTCAGCTCCCTCTGTGGTTGTGCACACTGTGTGCCAGCACAATTCTTGCTGGGACCATGCCTCAGGGGCTATGAATACTGTACACTGGGGTCATTCTATTACAACAATAAAATATTGTTTTATGGTAAAATGTGCTACTTATAGTGTTGTTTATACAACAAGCACAATTCTGAATTCTTCAGTGCTACTGTGACTCCACTGATAAATTACACTGTGTAAACCTGCAAGGGATGTCCTCAAGGTACAAGCTGACAGCGATGCTACAAATACACACAGGTTCTCATGCTGAATGCTTATGAAATGCAAACCTGCCCCTGCACCAGTCTGTAGACATCTACACACACTAAATATGAACACCTCTTTCAACACTTTGAAAACACACACACACACATATATACACATTGTCAGTATATCATTTGGTTTTGTAAGACAGAGCAAAAGACATTTGTTCACAATACTGAATTCTAGTGCATCGCCTTAAAAAGTGTAACTTTAATAAGGAAAACTTTAAGTTACAAATAGAGACCTTGCAGTCAAACCCCCATAGATATTTTATTATATTGTTGAAATTGCTTTCTTTGTATTTATTGGAACTCTCTTCAAAATGCCTTTAATTCACAGCAGTAATCAAGAGTGGAATATGGATATTAGAATGTGTGAAAGCTGGTTAACAAAACAACCCGGCATCTACTTTACAGTCATCACCAGGATCTTGTCTGAGCCTGTTACTAGTCTGTGCTTTATGGAAAACATTAACTCCCTTATACATACCTCGAGAGGAAAAACAGCCCCCCCCAGCTATACACCATCAGTAGTAACAGAATTTCAGAAGAAATACTTCACAGCCCATATGTATTGTTTATATTTCTACTTCTTCATGAAACTACATGTTGCTCCACAGCCCAACAACTAACAACAGTAATTTCAGGGGCCTGGATGAAAATCAGAAGTGTTCAGCTACAAAGATGGTTCTTGAATTACTCCTACCTTGTCAAGCAATTTTTGCCCCACCTGTTAGCCTAAATTTGCACATGCACAGACGTGTTTTCCATAGTGTTTTCCATGTGCCAAAAGTCCTCAGGAGAAACTCAAGCCAAGAGCTCCAGACAGCCTTTTAAAACACAACAAAAACAGTTAAATGGCTTCACAAACTATGACAGTTCTCTCCCAAGGGCTTTTGGAGATGGACAGTTCTCACCCTACCCAACACCTACAGTTCAGCAGAGTTCATCTGAGGTTGCTTGGCTCTGCACTGTAAGGTGAATCCACCTCTCCTGCACTCACTAGTCAATCATGCAGCAAGGGAGAGGGGATTAAACTGTGATATGCTGATTGTGCTGATGTTCAGTAAACACCAGACGGTGTTTTGACAAAGGCCTCAAAATAATGCATCAAGTTCAGTCCTGCTTCTCAAAAAAGACAATGGGCTGGGCTGGTTTTCAGTCCACTTGCCCAGCCAGGTCCCAAACAAAGGAAACCAGGGTCCTTGAAAATGGGAAGGTCCCGTTGTACACACTGTCTGCCTGATGGGATTCCGATACTGCACATTATTCCATGCTGTCATCCTTTAATTCAGCCTTCTAAAGCTAGAATTCAGTATTTTACAACATGTTATTTTCAGCTCTGCTATTGAAGAATTACATCAATAGCAAAGTCTTCTCACTTTCTTTGTGCTTTATTTCTCCCTCAACACAGCAGAAATTACAGTACTTACCTCTTTTTATGAAAGGAAACAGGTGATGCATGATACCCATTATGTGTTCTATACCTACGAAAAGCAGCGAGATTTTTACCTTTGGATGGAGAGACTGATGAATAGGAAACAGAGGACATTGTACGCAGTTAGACCTCTTCATACACTACACATGACCATATTACAAGCACTGCTGGAAGGAAAAGATCTAAGTGATCATTGTACTAGGCACATTAAGTCCCAGATCTTAGTGAAAGCAATGCAAATTCCAAAGGATGGGAGGGAGAATTAAGGATAGAACCCTCTGGAGACAGGCTAATATCAAAACAGGTGAGCAGAGCACTTCATGAGACAGGTTTTGTTTGTACCTATTAAGTTACCAAAGCCTTGGCATTTTCTGCTTTTAAGAATGTGTCCCCTACTTAAATCATGCTCTGATGCTTTGCATGCAGGATCATGTTGGTTTAAAACATTCTTTAAATTTTCAATGGCTCAGTATTCTGAAAACCTGTCTTGCTGGATTTTCTCATTCTCACCACACATTTGTTTTAACTTCAACTAAAACCATTCAGCCTATTGTCTCTGCCATATCCACACTTATTGCAAGGAGTTAGACCAGATGACCTTTAAAGGTCCCTTCCAAGCCAAACCGTTCTACGGTTCTATAATGCAGGCACCAGCATGCACATGAGAGCTTCAGCCTTTCTTATTTAATGTATGTGGTGTGGTGTGTTGCTCAGTTACTGACTCTTTTATACCTAATGATTCATGCCCTGTTAGATGCTATCGGGATGAAGGTATTCAGCTTTTACACAAAACAGTTTCAGTGCTGTAGATCTGAGCTAAACCAGTGCTATTACCTCAGAATCTGCACCGGACTCTTGTTGCGTTTTACAAGTGGATTCCTTGTAATCATGCTAACATCTAATATACTTGGATAACAAGAGAAGTGCCTGAAGGAGCAAATTAGGCAAGGGAAAAAGCACAACCAAAACCAACCATCAAAGCCACGATGGCATGTAAAATATGGCCTCCATCATTTCATTTAAGTCCTCACAGGGATGTATTGTTACATTTCTAATTTCTTCCTTTAGAATTATGTTATCCTTCTAGAACAAGATGTTGGAATACACAGAACTAGGAAGCAAAGACTCAGATTTTAGGCCTCATCAATACATTTCAAGCAGCCACTTAAAATGAGCATCCACATCAAGACCTAGTGCCCTATTACAATTACAAACCATGGTAAAAATGGACAAACCTTAATAGCATTAGTTCTAAGGGTACTTAGGATACTTGATATCGGCTTTTAACAACACTTAAAATCAATGTGTTCTGTAATTAAGGGGGAAGTAGGGGTGAAGAAAAAAACAAAAGAGAAGATACTGTAATAAATGATCCCTTGCACAGCCCAACACAATTTATTACTCAAGCTTCACCAAATACCCATTTTAACCGTTGTGATCACTGACTTTTAAGTTTTCTTGGGAGCATTTCATAACTAGTCCTGTTTTATTCTCTTCAGAATTACGCACTGACAAAGCATTTTGATCTGTCTGTGATACTGGAGAGAGAAAGATCTCCCTTAAAACTCACAGGTTTATGAAAAGACTCCTTCAAGTTCAGCTGTACATTCCAGTACGAAATCCACATATAACAAGTACAATTAGGCATTTATGAACTCTAGATTCTTCCCAGTACAAACCCTTTGGAGAGAAGCCCTTCAGAATACTGTTTTCTAGAAAAACCACTTTTAAAGAAACTCTCTGGGAAAAAAAAAACAACCAAAACAATTCTCTTTAATACAATAGGGTTGGTTAAAGGAAAGGGCTTATCACAGCAGCTACTCTTGGGCTTGCCAACCACCACCCAGACACCTTAGCAAAGCAATGGCAGAAACTGACTGCACCTTTCTGGTCAGTCTCCCACTCTCATGATCGGGCTTTCCCCTTGCACACAGGGATCAGAGAGTGACTGGGCAGAGATTCCCCCAGGCTTTAAGTTCACTGGGGCTTTTGAAACGCTGGAGGCTGCTTTGCCTGTGTTCCTCCACTGTGTGGAACAGGCAGAGCAGAGCTTCAAGTACTTCACTGGGCTGAAACCTGGACTGAAGCCAAAAGAAGTACCATGGTAAGCAAATACAGTTCTGTTTGTAAGTATATTCTTATATCTGCATCACTATACATTACCTGCAGAGCTTCCCTAAAAAATAAAACATAAACCAGCTTTTATGCCAAATATATCTAAAGCAGAATAACCCCTTTAGAAGTACTGTGTCAGGTGCTATCAGGGAGAAATGCTCAGCTTATTAAAAAATAATACATTTCTGTTTATGGAAGTATACTAACAGAGAAAACTGCCTAAGTGAGAAACAACGGATGAAGATCTCCTTAGGAAAATACAAACAGGATTAACAACACTGCCTAGCTTTGTTTCTTGATATATTTCTCCACTTCTGCGTATCTGCTTCACGCATATCGAGCTCAAAACTGATAAAAATTAAATTCCTTTAAGGTATGTCAATCTGGTTACTCAAAGGAAAGAATTTCCAAATTGTCAGAAAATTTCCAATAGTAAATAGGTACAAATTAAAAGTCCCTGTGCATTCACAGCTCTCAATGAAAAACAGAAAGACTGCTCACTGTAATGTGCATGAGGGGGGTGAAATAACCCACCAACTGATGAGACTATACATGGTCACAACTGAGAACCTGGACTGCGCCAAACGGCATCTCAAAACTTCTGCTACAGAAGGGACAAGAAAAGATTCCTTACAGCCTCTGAAGACAACTCCAGCCTGGTCAACCTTTCCTCATCAGCTGCCAAGTGTCTCACCTGTCTGTCCATGACAGTGTCTCTCAGCAGGGAATGGTTTAGTAGTCTAGTAAGATGCTCTGATAAAGAGAGGGTCAGCTACAAATCACTATCATGAGAAGATTTAATTAGATTTTTACACTGACTAAAGACATTCCGTGCACATGGACACAATATAAACATGGAGATAAATGACAGTGGGTTTTAAGGCAAGGTTACTTTTGGGTCTTTTTCATTTTAAACTCATTGTTTCTATTTTTCCTTTTGAGATGGCTGTTTAGAGTGACACTGTCCAAGCTTAAAGGTTGTTTATGAAAAGAGGATTCAGTAATTTTTTTGATTAAAAACTCTCTAAGCAAATCTTCTGAAGTATTCCACAAGACAGGTATCAGTATTTTCCTAGGAAAAGGTTTGATGTTAGCATAAACATATACCCAATTAAAAAGATAATAAAATCTCTGCTTCACAGAGTGAAAGCTACAGAATAGTTTGATATCGAACACATGCAGAATATTAACAAATGTGCTACTGCAGTATGGTGTTTTCATTTAAAATACATTGTAAAAAGAAGATAATGGGACTCACTATATTGATACATGCAGCTGCAAACTGTATTAGCAGACAGAACTTTCATTAAGAGATCCTTATATCAAAGATCTCTCTAAAAGCAACCAGAGGAAAGTTGAAGACCCCATGCAGGCCAGGGCTATTACAGCTATTGCGATTGTTAGGAAGCCACTGTCTCAAATTCATGCTGCTACCAGAATATAGGCTCACCTAG